>NW_026575136.1:37800000-38122500 GCF_905146905.1 Nyctereutes procyonoides | reverse complement strand
GGTCAGCTGACTCGACTGATGCCCGTGGCACCGGCTCACCGGCTGCATCACATGCTCACAAGGCAGAGCCAGGGTCCGTGCTTTGACCTCTGTTTTCCGGATGAGGAGACCCTGATCAGAGGTGGGAGTCAGCAAAGACAAGAATGGACTCATATCTCAGAACAGTGAGCTGAAAATAGTCAATCTTGTGTTTGCTTTCATAAGCCTAATAGAATCCCCCTAAAGTTCATCAGACACATTTAAATTAAAATGTTATATACTGTGTTGTTCTTTATTTTTTTTAATTTTTATTTATTTATGATAGCCACAGAGAGAGAGAGAGAGAGGCAGAGACACAGGCAGAGGGAGAAGCAGGCTCCATGCACCGGGAGCCCGACATGGGATTCGATCCCGGGTCTCCAGGATCGCGCCCTGGGCCAAAGGCAGGCACCAAACCGCTGCGCCACCCAGGGATCCCTACTGTGTTGTTCTTACAGGAAAAGTCTAAAATTGCTCCATTTTAGATATTTTTCATCATGGGGTACCTGGGGTGCTCAGTGGTTGAGCATCTACCATTGGCTCAGGTCATGACCCCAGGGTCTTGGGATAGAGTCCTGCATCGGGCTCCCCAAAGGGAGCCTGCTTCTCCCTCTGCCTATGTCCTTGCCTCTCTCTGTGTCTCTCATGAATAAATAAATAAAATCTTTAGAAAAAAAGATATTTTCTACGAAATATGCAAAACTTAAAAAAAAAGAAATATGCAAAACTTTACATACTTTTTAAAATTAAGCTGTTTACCACAGCTTTAAAATCATGTAGTTAATTATATAAATCTGTAGTCAGTCTTGAATATTATTTTAAGCATGTACAGAGCTAAAATACTTTCATGTAATAATATGCTACATATTTTCCCTGACTTTTCTTTATAAGAAAACATTAAAATCCATGTGGTCCTTAAGCACCATTATAACCCTTAAAATCTAGTTTTCCCAGAATTTCTCTGTTAAGAAGTAGCTACACATACATGGCATCCTTACGAGTTCCCATCCTTCTGTTGGAGCAGTCCCAGGATCCCATAGGTCTGGATAAGGGTTTTCACCCAGCAGGAAATATGTACCTGGAATCAGAAGTGCCCTGAGCTCCTTGACAGGAAGTCAGGGGGGAAAAAAAGCTCATGGATTTTTTTTCTCTGGGATAAATCCTGCTATTTATTTCTTTTCTTTTCTTTTCTTTTTTTTTTTAATCCTGTTATTTCCAATCACTTGGCAATCACTAAACTGGTTTATCTTTTGTGTAATTGCACACAAAGGAAAAGTGAACAAAATGTTTTCTTTCATAAATCATCATAGAGAAAGCCACAGGCTTGCCTATAAATTGCAATTTCCGGAGGCACATCATCATCGTTGCAACCAGCTGGGACAGAGAGAATAAATTTGGAAATCTGGAAGTGTTGGGCCCTGCATGGGAATGCTGCCCTTCACAAACACGACTGTGGGGTGAAACCAATTTCCATTTCTGACAGGCACATTGGGTTTTGCTGCAGGTCAAATCGTAACAAGCTCTGTACATGGAACTCAACCTCTCTGCAACTAAAATAAGTGCTGAGCTGCTCACTCCATGGATCAGGCCTCTCATGTGGGTCCGAACGGGGTGAAATTGGAAAGCAAATGTATAAGGAAAGCAAAGTGCACAAGTGTGAAGCTTTCACGGCTGGCAGTGACCAAACGAACTCTGTGTGCTATACTTTGAGAGGATGGCTGGCTCCTGTATATGCTACATCCAGGGTCTTCTAGGTCAGTGGATCCATGCGAACCAGCTCCATATTCACCAAATAGCAGCTCCGAGAAAGCAGGCGACCCCAGGTCCTCTGCTGTGCATCTGAGCCTAGGCTGCCAGCCCTCGCCACCAAGCTCGCAGCCGGCTGCCAGGAAACAGGGGTGTGCAGGCCGGTCGGGAGGGCTACAGGGTGAAGGCCGGCATCCTGGGGAGTGGGGTCACCCTGGAAGCCGGGGCCCCCCCTAAGCCCTCTGTCCCTCAGTCCCATAGTGCTAAGGAAGAGTGTCCGGAATCAGAGCTAGGGAACCCATGTGACTTCTTAGGTCGACATGCCGTGGAATCTTCCAAAAGACAGAAATTCTAGATTCAGGCACAGCGATGCCAAAATGACACACGTAGCTGCTGTCCATTAAATTCACTTCTCTTCACCTAGGGGTAGTTTATTTGTTTTTCCTGAAGACGAAATAATGTATAAACCATATGAATACTATAGAAAATGTATATAGACTTAGGCTTTAATACTCATACTATGAGCATTGTTGATAACCTATTTTCTTTGATAAATTACAAACGTCTTTTTCTGAATTCAGATCAGTTTTATCACTAATTAATAGTTGTCTGACATTCCATGCACCAGAAAAATGTGTGTTCCCCACAATCTTTCATAATCAGGGAACATGCTTTGAGGGGCAAACTTATACCTTTATTTAGAAACCTTTTCCCAGGGGCACCCAGGTTGCTGAGTCAGTGGCTCAGGTCATGATCTCAGGGTCCTGGGATCGAGCTCTGCATCGGGCTCCATGCTCAGTGCAGAGTCTCCTTCTCCCTCCCCCTCTGCCTGATGTTCCCCCTGCTTGTGCACTCGCTCTCTGTGTTAAATTAATTTAAAAAAAAAAAGAAATGCTTTCCCAAAGATCTACTCAGAATAAGTTCTTCATAGAGGAATTTTTTGACCAAAGAACACACACAAGTGTCAAAGTTTTTGCTACACGATAAATCGCTCAAAATACAGTATCACCCGGAAGGACATCCAGCAGAAAGTAAAAGCACCTCACTCATATTTTCATTTGCCTTTTTGATGCATTCTAAGGTCAGAAAAGTATTTTTAGGCATTGACTGGTCACTTGTGTCTTTTCTGTGTGAGTGGTCTAGTTTCATCTGCCATTGTACTACGGAAGCCCGCATCCTTTTGTACCAATGCAGCCTTATCTTCTATAAGTGTCTCCTCACTTGCCACCATGGTCTGCCCAAGGATTGCCCAAGTGTAGCAGGGCGACCCTGGTTAGAGTGATTTGGGCTAATGGTTTTCATCTCCTTGTATAGTGATTAAAGTTCTTGGAGGAGCTTCCCTATTTTAAAAAGTTGGCAAATTGAACACCAATAAAAAAATTTATTATAAAAAATAAATAAATAAATAAAATGAAAAAAAAAATAAACCGAAAATCTTCAGCAAAAAAATAAAAAAATAAAAATAAAAAGTTAACTTCATGTGTTTGCTAGGACTACACAATGGTGCACGTTCAATGAAATGAAGGAGGCACAGATCGTGTATCTCAGGCTGTGAGGCTTCAGAAGGATGGTCACGCCATACCCAAGTCATCATGAACTCGACTAAGATGTAATTATGAAATCTCATCATTTTTACCAAACACACGCACATAATTTAAAAGTCAAAGAGAATCTCAGGGTCGAGATAGAGAACAGCATGGCATCCTATATTTTATAGTGACTTCCTGCTTCTCAGAAGCAACGATTGTCAACATTTGTCTTCTTCAGTTTCTTCAAATACAGAAACCCCCATGTGTGCCCGCTGCGCATACGCTGCTGAGTCCTGACACACGTCTATGGCCGCTACCCACTGAGCCTCCTGTCCTGGCAGGTGCCCTCGGAGCTGGCCGGGGAGCCTCCACCTTCCCATGTGCAGCAGATGGAGCACTGGAGGGGCTTCTGCTGGCCCATGCGCTGCACCTGGAACCTTCCTGCAGGCTGGGCAGTACGACAGATGCCCCCATGTTTGCACAGCTGACATTTGTTCCTCCTAAGTCACTGCCCGGTATTATCGTTTGCTTAACATTTAGCCCTGCATCATCCCTTGCCCTCGTGGATCTGCACGCCGTCTTCCAGTGCTCTTCCTCCTTTCACCTCTTTTCAGATTCCCTCTGTCTGCCTGTGCCAACCCCAGGGAGTGCTCGTGTCCCCTGGGTTGTCACCCTCTGCTCCACAGCGGCCTAGCTGTGCCCAGGTCTGCTGCCCCTTCACTCAGAACGAGGTTTGTTCACCCCAGGTCTTCCTTCCTCCAGCTGCACTCTTGTACCTTCAGGAGTTAAACTGAGAACCAGTGAAAATAAGGTGGTTTGCTGAGTCCTGGAGTGTCTCGAATGTCTTTAGTTCACTTTCACAACTGCAGCTGCCCTGTGCTCCACAGGACAGGATCCAAGGGGCTTCACCTCAGAACTTTACTGCAAGACTCTGCAGCTTTCTGACTTCCCACGTTGCTTCTGGGAAGAACGATTTTGTTCCTGTTCCTTCTGTTTTCTAAATAACCCATTTCCACACTCCCAGCGCTCTGGCAGGAGATTGGGGGAACTTTACCCTTGGGTTCTGAACTCACTAAGGTGTGTCCTGGTGTGGGTGTCCTCTGTCCCTCCCTCCCCTGCTTTTTTTCTTCTAAATCCAGTGGGACACTCAACCAGCGTGGCATCTGATCCAGAGTCAGGACTCACTGTGCTGGGCAAACAGCCTTTAGTGTCTTCCTTGAAAACCTTTTAGGAGGATCTGGAATTACTCCTTTCATTTGCTTATCTTTTGTCTCGTGTCATTTCTTTATCTTTTTGTTCTATTTTCTTGGTGTTTTTTTTCCCCCAGTTTACCTTCCAAACATTCTATTTTTAGAAAGATCATGGCTCATGGCTGCGTGTTTTCAAACCCCAAGAACAGTTATGGTTTGACCTTATTCCTTTCCTGTAGTACCTGTTCTTGTTTTATGGATACAACATCTTTTTATTTGTCTGAGGCTGTTTTAGTTTCTAACCATGTTTCATTCTCTCCCTGTCTTAGATCTGGCTGCCTGGGGTTCTCTCCTATCTCTCTTTCAGGTTGAAGCTTTCTACAGAGGTCTGATGATCCTCACCTGCTGGGACTGTCAGCTCTGTGCAGGTGGATAGGCCAGTTAAGTGATGGGATTTATTACAACAAGATTCAGCAGGAAGCTGGATTTTTCACTTTGGAAAACCTGATTCCTATAATTGACATTTTCTTGCTTCTTGATTGTTAAGTTTCCTCAACGAATTTTGTAAGACTTTGCTTTGTGTGTGTGTGTGTATGTGCACATGTGTGTATGGGAACTTGCAGTGTGCGGTGTCTGGTCGCGGACTATCCTGCCATCGGTGGGGAAGCAGAAGAGGGCTGTAGACCCTCTCAATCTTACACAAGCATTCATGTGCCTCTGCCTGCATGCTTCTTCCTGTGACCCTCTCCACTCCTGCTGGTTCCAAGACCAAGCTTAACATCCCCAGGGAATAGACCTGTCTCCTCAGGGTTTGGGCCTGACAAGGGTGAGGGAGCCTGAGGGCCCTACGGCTTCCTGTTATGTGTTTTCAGCTGCTGCCCTCCCCCTTGCTTCCATTCCTGCAGTGCCTGCCCATCCTTTCCATGTTCTGCAGGGTCACCCTCCTGCAGGTACACGTGTGGTTTCCATTTCTTGCTATGTCACTTAGCACCTGCTGTGAACTGCCCAGCATGTACACACGTGTGCACACACTGTCCAGCACACACACGTACACACGTGCACAGACTGTCAGGAACATATGTGCACACACTGTCCAGCAGACATACACACACATGCACACACAGTCAGGCATACACGTGCACACACTGTCCAGAACACACACATGTGCACATACTGTCCAGCACACACATATATGCACACATTGTCCACCACACACACACACACTGTCCAACACACACATGCATGCACACCATCCAGTGTGCACATGTTCAATGAACTCTGTGCTGCCGTCTCCTTTCCTATTTGCTCTGTCCTCATTTGCACTGTTTTCCCATTTTTGTGCCTTTACTATAACTTTGAGCAGTGGTTAAGGAGACATCAGAGATAAATGGTCATGTTACATCCACCAAATTTAATTTTCACACAGAGTGACCATTTTCAAAAGTGGGGTGAGCTTTCATGTCAGCTCCAAGGGTGTGGCTGATAGGGGCTTGGCTTGCCATCAGGCTCCTCTTCCCACCGAGCAATTCCTTTGATCTCTCCCAGTGTCAGTCTCACGTCCTTAAAGCAGCAGGACGGCCCTTGGAAGTACCTGAGAGGAGGGAATGAGCTGATCCATGGTGACTTCTGCCCAGGGCCTCACACATATTGAGCACTTAATAAGATCAACTGTTTTTATTTTTATAACTCCTTGTGCTACTATTTTAAAGACTGTTGAATTGAGTGAAGAAGCTTCTAGGCAAAAAGATTCTCATGCTGGTGGTGGTGATGACAGCATTCTGGGTGGAGACCAGCAGAAGCCCACAGTGGAATGGTGTGGCTTTTCCATCCTGACACAGTGTGAAGGTGCCTTTGGCTCTTTGAATTGCTCAGAAACCATCCTGTGGCTCTGCACTGGGGTCACCTGCTTAAGATGTTGTCCACATCCACACCTACTGTCCCATCAGTCATCGATGCTGATGCACACTCTGCTCCTGAGAGCATGCTGACTTGCGCCAAGGTCACACATCAAATAACACACATTTTCCTAAAGTTCTAACCAGGTTTACATTTCTTCAAAACAAATTCATCTCCAAGGAAACTTTATGTTTTGTGCTTAGTGATTTTCATGCTCGTATGTCTTTCTCAAAAAAGAGAAAGGGGGAAGAGAATTTCTTTGTAATTGTTAAATTTAGTAGGTTTTTCTGAGTGGAAGTTAGTATGAGCTGTGCAGAAGGAAGGTGAGAAAGGATATTTATATCAGTGATTAATGTTCTAATGGTCTGTATTCCAGACACTCAGAGTTGTGATTGACCTCGGAGAGACAATTTCCATATGTGGGCAATCTGGGAAGAGTTTTCTGGAGAAATCCACACCCAATTGATCCAGATCTTTTGGACACATGTTAATATCATGTGAATGATTGAAAATAAGCTTTTTCCTCTCCATGTATGAAGAAACACTCCCTCATTTTGGTAGCTTTAGAGAATCAAGACTTGCGTGAGTACAATAAATTATAAAATCTAAAGGACCATGATAACACGATTGTGATGAAGAGTAAGGGCTTGTGGCAGATCATTACGTTAAGATTATGGACCTTCCACTTGTCTTGGCAAATTTTCTCAGTGTCCTAATCTATAAAACAGGGACCTGGTTCATCAGGTTATGTGAAGATGGATGAGACTACTTAACATATTGGTTGACATATAGCAAGCATTGAATAAAGGCTTCTTATGATTCTTCTGTTTTCTCTCACTGCCATATGAGGACTTGGAAATTCTATTTAAAAAATAGTTTCATTTGGGATCCCTGGGTGGCGCAGCGGTTTGGCGCCTGCCTTTGGCCCAGGGCGCGATCCTGGAGACCCGGGATCGAATCCCACATAGGGCTCCTGGTGCATGGAGCCTGCTTCTCCCTCTGCCTATGTCTCTGCGCCTCTCTCTCTCTGTGTGTGTGACTATCATAAATAAATAAATAAAATTAAAAAAAAATAGTTTCATTTAATACCAACTAACATTTTTCACTTATCTCAGAGTGCACTACCCCCTGAGTCACTTCAAGCTCCTTTTTTTCCCACTTTTCTTTGTTGTGATCACTTTTCATTTATCTACTCAATTGAGCATCACCCAGGTGGAAGGGGTGTCCCTCACCTGTATGCTACAAAAAAACAAAAACAAACAGACAAAAACATGTTTTATCAGGGTCATTTCCTCAGGTGGGAGCAAAAGAAAGGATCAAAGTTTTCCAGATTCCTATCAATTGTTTTCTAAAGCCACAAAACAGAAATGGAAGACCCATCATTGTCATTGTCTGAATTAACATGAGGTATCTGTTCAGAGAAGGCATAGATCACTGTGCCTTTGACAATGCTTGAGTAATTTCTGTCGAATTTGGAGGGTGTGTTGGGAAAGTATATTCATGGTTGTCCTTGCACTGAAGCCACAGGAAATTCTGTGTGGATGGCAAGACTGTGTCCTGGAGAGAGAGACTTCCACATTCAAAGGGGAGCTGAGAGGCTGCTGTGAAGTATACATAAAAATATTGGGGTCAGGAAAAGAAATTACTTTTTTTGCAATTACTTTTTTACACTATTTTAAAAGAGTGTAAAAATTTGGGATTCAAGATTAAAATTTGAGGGATACATGGGCTTAAAAATATTTTCTTTTTTTAAGATTAATTTATTCATTTGAGAGAGAACATGTGCATATGAGTGTGTGGTGGAGGGACAGAAGGGAAGGGAGAGAGAGAATCCCAAGGTGACTCCCCACTGAGTGCAGAGCCCATGCGAGGCTCAATCTCAGGACCCTAAGATCATGACCTGAACCACAACCAAGAGTTGGACCCTTAACTAACTGAGCCACCCAGATGCCCCTCATGAAGGTATTTGAGCAAATTTTTTGAAGACCAGTGGCCTGGGTGAAAATGACTCAGGCTCTATTTTGAACTTCTCAGTTGAATTTGTGTGTCAAGAAGATTTGATATTTTACCAGGAGGATGACCAAAGAAGTGGCTACTTTGGGTACCCTGTTCCTTAAACACTAAAGTTTCTCTTGAAGTTGACTAACTATAGCAGTGACCCATGTGCAAGGGGTGGATGGAGACAGAAAGCTGCCTAGGGCAGAAGAGCGCCCAGCCCTCCTCATGACTGATGTTTAAGTGGGGACCACTGTCGTGTACCAGTGTGCTCAGTAAAGCACATGATGCATTGCAGGCATGCAATAACAATAAACAAACAGTGCTGATAAAAAACATCAGGGCTGGGACATCTGGGGGCTCAGTGGTCAAGTGTCTGCCTTCGGCTCAGGTCATGACCCCAGGGTCCTAGGATCAAGTCCCACATCAGGCTCCCCACAGGGGGCCTACTTCTTCCTCTGCCTATGTCTCTGCTTCTGTCTGTATCTCTCATAAATAAATAAATACAATCTTAAAAAAAAAAAAAACTACATCACATCCAGGGAGACATTTGCCGGTTTAAAACTGGTCTTGAAGAGCTCACTGTGTAGACCTAGTGGCTCCTGGACTCAACTCCAGGTGTTGGAATGAATGACAATGGCCTCCTAGGTTTAAATTTCCAGAAGGAGAAACTATGAAGATAGTTATTATTTATATTATTTAATGATGTCCTGAGCAATGCTGTGAGGGCCAGGGAGTTGTTTAATAAGTTGGATTTCATGAGAACTTCACAAATTTTTCTACGATTTAAGATCCCAGAGGTGAGGTGGGGGTATCTGGAATTTATATGTTCGATAATTGTGCAGAAGGATAAGAAAAGTGTGAGCAACTTCTGGTCACCATGCCAAAACTAATTAATAATGATGGATAGAAAGGGACACAACATTGGGGGCAGGGAATGCTAGTTTTGCCCTCCATTCAAATTGGGACCATTTTCTAAACTACTGTGTGAAATGCATCTTGCTTTGTGAGAACCAGTTCTGCGAGGTGGTGGGATGGTCACAAATGGGATATCTCGCCATCCGGGTCCCTGTAGGAACAATAGTGGCAAATCCCATTCCTTAGCTGGGTAAGGGCACGTCCACACAATGCACACGGCCCCGTGCCATTGGGTAATGAAGTGAAGAGCAGAGGCTGGAGAAAATGTGTGTGCATTCAAACCCACAACAGAAAACAAAAATGAAGTGATGCTGGTGTGAACAGGGTCCTAGTTGGAGCACACCCACACTCAGACACACGCAAGTCAGTACAAAATTTAATTTTTCAGTACACAATAAAGGTATTCATTGCAGGACCCCATCAGGCAGTCATCCCTATTCCCCCAATCTCAAACAGTATCAGATCAAAAGTACCTGTTCTCTTCCACAAGGTCTTTAACTCCTTTCAACCATTTTCCAAAAATCTTTACAGGGACACAAGAAAATATGAAAATTTATGGCAGAGAAAAGAACAGCCAAAAAGTCAATTCTTTCCCTGAAAGAGGCATTTGAAATCACATTTTCTATTTCTGTGGCTTTATACACACAATGACAATGAATATAGCAGAAAACACTTGAGAATATCACCGTGGGAGTTTTTACTAGGATTAACCACGTTATTGGTTATTTTGTCCCACTTTTCCATTTATCTCCTATCACTTTTATGTTGATTTTTCACCACTTATGATTAGTCCCAACAGATGTTGACATCCATGTAGAGAGACATTCATCTAACAAACGTAGCACCTGCTGAGTTAGATGTACCCCAGGCACCCCTGGAGAGACAGAGTAAGTCCTCTGAAACTTTGACAAAGAAGCCGTTGTAGGAGAAAAGGAGGCCAATGAAATAAGGAGGCCATTCGGTTTATCCATAATCAGAGAGTGTGCATGGTCTGGGAGAGAGCTTCCTGGCTCAGCTTCTAGGAGTCACTGAAGACTTATTTGCAGCCTGTCCCCATCTCCACCCTCCGAGACAGATTAATCCACAGTTTAAAGAGTTCTGAGGCACTCGCCAGCTTCTAAGGCAAAACATCATAAAACTCAAGAAAAGCCAAAAGAAGGAGAGAAAGAAGGAAAGAAAGAAAGAAGAAAAAAAGAAAGAAAGAAAGAAAGAAAGAAAGAAAGAAAGAAAGAAAGAAAGAAAGAAAGAAAAAGAAAACAAATGCGGGCTGGCAGCTGGGACAACCTGGTGATAAAAGGCATATTTCTGAAAAGTGTGCAGCCTGGCGTACCCACGTGGTGGCTCGCAGGCTTGATTTTCTCATCTAATGAGAAACCCTTCAGGATGGAGTTTATAAGAGATTAGAGAAATCTGTGTTATTTGTATTTTATATTTCTGTGCTCATTTATTTATTTGCTCAACAAACATTCGCTAATTACCCACCATGTGCCTTGTGGATATTTGACACCATCACGTCTGACCGATTGTCACCTACCTTGAGGTTTCCAGAAATTACCCACCTGAAATGACGCTGTGGGGTCCTCCTCTGTGTCAACAGGAGGTTTTGATTCCACGGCAGGCTGTAGGATCCCAAATCCATTGTTTGCAACAGAAGATGGCAGTCCCTTAATACAGGTACACATTTCAGAGGTGGTTAAAGAAGAAAGGTACATAAAACCTGCCTTTCTGAGTCCTGTTTTACCTTTTTCTTGACTGTGCCTTTTCTGGAGTCTGTATGTGAAGTGTTTGTTGGGGGTCCCATGAATCTCAGGCCAGGGCTCTGACTATGACATGTTTAAAAGACACTGTTGTCTTCTGCTACATCCTCATGAAATAAACATCTTTAATATTGTTCAAAGGGCTGCAGAAACACGATTTGGGAAAAGTTAAAACACCTGATGCCCCCAAAGCACTACAAAGTAAATTTGAAATGATTCTTAAGAATTAGAAAGGTTTCAGAGGAGACTCACAATCTCTTAGTGGCCTCGTACTTACCACTGAACACACAAGACCTAGAACAAGCCCTAAATACACAAATAACTGGGTGCTTTAGCTTTCTGGCTCCCAGGGAAGCTGTATTTAGCATATTCCTCTATAGATGATTCGGCAAAACTTTATGAAGACAGGAAACTTTACATGTCAATGTTCATGACAAACATGTTCTGAAGTCAACACCCTCCATCCCGCACCTGAATTTTGCCAACTTCCAGCTCTGATCCTCTTGCTTTTGGGACAAGATTAAAGCATAGTTGCGATTCCTAGTCTTGATGCCACAGGATGACAGCTTCAGCGGGAGACAGATCACTTCAAATGTACGCGCAAAACTTGGATGCATCTGATGAACCTGTTCTGGGTGGCAGAATCATGCCCCCTGCCCCCTGGACTCGGTGTCTAGAAGTCGATGGAGTAAGATGGTCACACAAGCCAGAGCAGGGCAGTTAGAGCTATGTTCACTTCCATTCCCACAACATAACACATTGCAGTTTATGGCCACGCGGCTGCCTAACTGCCCATCTGAATTTTGCCATGATTAGAAATGTAAACACCTAGAGGAAAAAAGAAAAGAAAATCAGACTAACCTGCTTTCACCGGTGGGAGCATGGCTGGTGCTGGCTGGTCACCGAGTTAATCACAATTGTCCTCATTTAGAAGAGACATCGCCCCGGTCAGCTGTGGGTTCCTTCAGCTGGTCTCTCCGACAGAGTTTGTCTTAGAAATTCAGGAAATTGGGGCCACTGGGTGGCTCTATCGGTGAAGCGTTGGCCTTTGGCTCAGATCATGATCTCAAGATCCTGGGATTGAGCCTCGCATCAGGCTCCCTGTTCAGTGGGGAGTCTACTTCTCCCTCTCCTCCCTGATAATTTCTCTCTCTCTCTCTCTCTCTCTCTCTCTCTCTCTCTCTCAAATAAACAAATCTGGGGGGAAAAAAAAGAAATTCAGGGAATTAATTACTATAGAATACACATGTGTCTTCACAATCTGAGTAGTTTGAGCAAAAGCAGCCCAAATGTAGGAAAGTAATCTGGCTATCGTGCGTTCGAAGTGCTGGAGGACCTTGTCCTGGCAATGCCAGTGCAAGATTCAAGTTATTGGAAGTATGAAGTTAAACTATGTACTTGGTTAAAAAAGGAAATTTAAGCAGCAGCGTGCCGTCGAGCATTCCCTCATGCCTGTATTTATAGAAACGTTGCTTATGAGGTGTGCGGGCACAGAGGACGCTGCAACGTCTGTCCAGGTTCAGATTTGTGATCAAAATACATGCTTGGCACATGAACTCAGGCTCTGGGAGGACAGGGGCTCCAGGCATCCTCCCTGCCGTCTTGGAATAATGGTCTTGAATACCCAGGAGTCAGGGCAGTGGCCAGGGTTCATTTGGAAACTTTGGACATCCTGGGTTTCGTCTCTTTACGTACGTGGACAAATATTATGAATACACAGTTCCCAGGACCATGTCAGGCCCCCTTCTGAGCCTGCCTGGGGGGACGGGTGCACACACACGTTACAGCAGACCGGGGCAGGTGCTGCCGCCCACATCACGCGGGGTGGACCGGGCAGGTGCTGCCGCCCACATCACGCGGGGTGGGCACTTGGCCTCCTGCCTGGCACCCTGGGATCTGTGTGCTGCCCAATGTCTGTGAGCCTGGGGTGTGAACACCAGGCTCCCAGTGCCCAGAGCCGGTCCCCCGCTCGACTGGGGTCAGGCCCCCACTCTGTGCCATCACACGAGCCCTGGGTCCTCCGGCCACAGTATAGCTCTGCAGTCACCATGCAGCTGGGTGCAGCCGTCCCCGGCCCTGCCTGTAGGTGACTAACACCTGCTGTCCAGTGGGTGGCTGGCGTGGGGGTCTCATCTTCTACCGCCTGCTGCTATTCCAGGTGGGATAACGCTCCCTTCCCAGCAGGATGAATGTGGGATGTGGTAACAACCCCTCGTAAGAACGGTAAGGAAAAAGTCCGAAGACCCAGTCTTCGGGGTTCTGGTCCCTTCATCTTCCCATCTTAACTTTTCCAGGATGTTTTGATGACCCTTGATTTCTTTCTCAGACACCACCGTTCCTCAAACTAATTCTCAGGATAGTGTGGACGCCATCCTTAGCCCTCTGTCTCCTTCAGAAAATACCCACATTTTCCAGAAAGGGTGCAGGTAGTGAGTTCCAGAGCATTTTTACCTGTGGGTCACAAGCCATTGGCCAAAACTGAAGCTAGTCTTCAGGGTTCACAAGTAGGAAAGAATGAAACACACAAAAGCCTCCTTTGCAAACACCCTGGCATTCCTAGGACAGGATTCATTCTCTCACAGATAGCTAGCCATTCAAAGAAGGTCTCCAGGTCACCCAAACCACCATGGATGGTCAGACTCATTAAGGGTGAGGGGAAGTTTAATTCACGTGCAAACGCATTCAAATTCCATCCCCTCTTGGAACAGAACTCCATCTCTTCCTCAGAGTGAGCTCTTTGTCTTTTTCCAGAAAGAAATGTTGGTGCTATTTCATCCACCATTTCATTGTTTCTCCTCTTGGCTTTATGTAGCTCCTATTCTCTGCAGCCCTGTCACTGGAGCCTCTCTCACCTGCTTCCCTGTCCACACCTCCTGCCAAGCCAGGCTTCAGGAGCTCAATCACACAGACTCTTCCCCAGCTGGCTACTGCGGCAATCCTCGAAGCTCGTGTAATTACCCACATCGCAAACCACTGCATGCACCTTCCGCTGAGAGATGCACACAGTAGAATCGGGGGTCAGAGCAGATCAGGAGGTATGGCACAAGTCCCAGAGACAGGGCGATGACAGGCGCGGTAGCCCTCTGGAGGCTGCTGGGGCCCAAAAGGCCAAGAGAAATGTGCTGTGCACCTCATCTGTGCGAGGCACACCCTACATCTTCCTGAAGGTTCTAGAAGGAAGAAAGGAAGAAGAGCATTAGAACCATTAGCACAGAACCTCAGGGCTCATGTTGGGGTGGGGGCGGAGATTTGTTTTGTTGAGTGCAATTCAAAAGCCATAAAATTCACCCTTTTAAAATGTGTGGTTTGACAATTTTATCACATTTACAAGATTGTGCAAGTGATGTAGTTTTTTGAGTAATGTTGCTGGGATTCGGAGCCAATGGCCAAGAAAGAATTCTTGAGACATCTTCCAGGCGAGGGGGGAGGGGAGGAGTGGTTTTTATTACAGCAGGAGGACAAGACCCCTGGGCAGAAAGAGCTGCTGCCTGGGCTTGTAAGGAGCCACTGAATACAGACTTTGGGGTTGGGGGTAGTAAAGATGAGGGAAGTTTCCCAAAAGGACTTGCATATGCTAAGAAGACTCAGGGATCCTGGAGGCCTGGCTATTGTCAAGCTGATGTGGTTTTCCCTCTAGCAAGGCATTCACTTTAAGACAGTTGGGAGTTTCCTAGAGGAATTTAAACCTGGACCTTGAATTTGGTGTACATTTCCTTCTGCCTTTGTTCTCAGCATCACAGGTACCCCACCATCCACCGCCAGCATGCTTCCATCACCCCGAAAAGAAGCCTCATATCCACTCTGTGTGCCTCGTCCTCCTCCCTACTGCTGGCTTCCTCCCTAGCTCTATGGCACCAATGCTCTGCTCTGCTCTCCATCGCCAGGGATTTGCCTCTTCTGGACGTTTCATATAAAGGGAACCAAACAATATGTGATATTTAGCTCCCCTAAATATTTTACTTTCATTTATTTCTATTTTTCTCCATTCCCAAAGGTAAAGTGTTTTTATGATTTTTTTTCAAATGTAGCCTTTATGAGGACTTACAATAAAACAGTGGTTAGAAATTTATTAAAAGCATGTCTTTGCGGCTGATCTGAAGACAGAAGGACATTTACCAAAGGCAGCCACGGAAGAGGAGAAATATTTACAGTATACTGAAGGCATCAGCCACTTCAGAATTCATCAGAGAACAGTTGGGAATGATTTATTGTGGACACGCTTTAATTTGGTACACCAAAAAGCACATTAGGACTTCTGCAGACTCTGTTCCTCAGGTACTAAGGAATAAGTGATTTGTTATTGATTTATCCACTAGATAAAGAAGATTGTTACTGCAAAACCCCACAGCACCAAGAACTTCGAGGATAAGGACAAAGAACACTGAGAATAAATGACAAATGGTTGTTGAGACAAATTTGAACATTTCCTTGAGTCTTCTAAGTATTTGTCCACATTTCTTTAAAGCTATATTACAAAATCTCAAATGTACTCTGCATCTTCTTGAATAACCATGCTATAATTTAGTATTCATATTTATGATAACTGGACAATGATTGGTTTGGTGATTTTTGTGAAACAGAATATAACAGTTCACATTTGGAGGGCAGGTGTTACTTGGTCTGCTCTGGTGGGCAGTTCGTATGTGAAACCGTTCCCTCCATGCTTGAGCCAGGAGCTTCTAGGGGCAGTTGTTAATGCTTTTTTTCTTCCACCCGAAAGGAAAGATACTCTTCTCAACTCAAAAGGGAGAAATTGAGTGCTTATCTACCACATGCCAAAAAAAAAAAAAGCTGGAAGACAGAAATACTCCCTTCTCGCATCTGAGCTCTGCCTTTGGATGTTCTGTGGCTTGGTACTTGAGTGAATGAAACCAACTTTCTTACAAAGGTAGTTTGATTTGGGCCTCTCTCACTTGTAAACAAATAACTCAAAGGTAAAGAAGACGGTACACAATGTATATGAATAATTTTACTCTAAGATGGCACAGTATAAGAAGTATCTTTAAATAACCACACGAATTACATAAGGACATTGTTTTTTTTTGACATTTTAGATTGAAAATTTCGATAAAAAATATCTGAACATTTTAGATATTTTAGATTTAAAATTTTAGATTAAAAATGTGGAAAAGAAACTGTGCAAAGTGAAATTTAATAATAAATTGTCTGCCATATCTTGCAATTAGTGTAAGTATAATTTTATAATGTCACATGGTTCAATTATTAAGTACAAGATAACTATTTCTTTGGTTTTGATGCCCTCATCCTGTAACACAAACTAATTTTTAATGTATTTATAGAGAATGGTAAATCCCATTATTTCTATAATATATTCCCTAATCTGGAGTCTGTGATATATTTTATAAACATCTCAGCAGATAGTAAGATAGGAAATATTTATTAAATGCATAATATGCATCAACACTAGGCTATGTGATTTATACATTTTTTTAAAAAATATTTTATTTATTTATTCATGAGAGACATATAGAGAGAAGCAGAGACACAGGCAGAGGGAGAAGCAGGCTCTTTGCAGGGAGCCCGATGTGGGACTCAATCCTGGGTCTCCAGGATCACACCCTGGGCTGAAGGCAAGCTCTAAATGGCTGAGCCACCCAGGCTGACCTATACATATTTTATTTTTTAGCCCAAATGATAAACTTGGCCAAGCTATTACGACTGTGGTAATACATGAGGAACATAGAATTGTGAGTAATTGACGAGGTTCATACGGTTGGTAAAAGCCAGGTCTTGAACTTGTTTTCTGGATCAAAGCACATGCTGTTGACACGTTAAGTTCCCAAATGGGATGATTATTACTTTTCTGAAATGTATGGAAAATATCAGTTAGAAACTGTTTTAAGATTCAAGATTTTACCAACTGATTATTTTTCAAGTTGGTTGTCCCTTCTATAATGGAGAACTTTCTCTGTAAGGTTCTCTATATTATATCTGTATGCTTCTTCACAATGCTGCCTCTTATGGATCCATTCATAATTACCACTTCCACCATAATTACCACCACTGTTATTAGCAATCACCACCACCACCATCAACATCACAACCATGATCATCAACACCAAACATGATCATCACCACCAATACCATCACCACCACCACCACCACCATTACCATCACCATCATCACCATTACCACCAACACTATCATCACCGACAACACAACCATCACTGCCTCCTCTACCACCAACCACCACCATCATTACTATCACACTACCACCTCCATGACCACCTCTGTCACACAACATTCTGGTGGCTGCTTGCCAAAGCCTTAAGCTGTATGGACCCATATTTTATTTTAGTATCATTTGTATGCAGCCTAATTTATTTAAGTGTCAACCTGGTTTCTCTTAGTTCTCTGAATCAATTTTATTTTGCACATTTCAATCTCCTTCTTCTCATTAGTAAAAGAACGTCCTCTCCCTCCACCCCTCATCCCTCATGATTATGCTCTAAGACAATTTCTTTCTATGGACACTTCATTTTGTGCTCTGCTCTTCGATAGCCAAAAGTAAAATCAATCCTTCCTTGACTCATAATGACAATCCATCAGGGGAGGATTTCAAGTTTTCTAAAGAAAGAAAATTCAAAGTTTTCCCTGGCTATAAGCTTTTCCCTAGTTTTTCATAGAGACTTGGAAAAAAGTAGACACCTTAGGTAGATTTGCTCTACTACAACATAAGTAATTAGTAAATAGTAAGTTAGTAAAATCACTGCTCTTTGATAAAAAGTTGGTGAAATTTTAGTAAACGTGGTTTATCTGATTGTATGGTCAACCGACCACGTCTGCATGTGGGAAATGTGGAAAAAATGTCCCCTACAAGGAAATTGCCAGTTGTGGTACCTTTCCCTCTCGTGTCCTCATTTTCTCCTCAAGAACATCACAAAACAATAATGCATGCCCATATCTAGTCCTGAATGAATATAGTGTCCATGCAATGTGGAAGTAGATACAGGCGGAGAGAGCCGGTGTTTGTCTTTGACCAAGAGGTAGAAACACCAATATTTTAAGGTATTGTGTTCTGAGTTGTCTTAGATTTGATAGTTGATTCTCCTAAAAGATCCTGATGCAGTTGTGACCTAAGTGAAGACTCAAGATATAACTGTGCCCCTTGGCCGCTGCGGACCATTACTTCCTACCCACCACAACTGTAATTTCAGCCAAATAAACAATGAAGTCAGACTTGTCAAGAGAGTTCATTTACACAGCATTACCTTTGCTTCATAAAGAATAAAACACGAAGCTTTGTTTGTGCCAAGCATGAGACAATGTGATGCATCTGTTCAGTGTCTCCATATAATAACCCACTATTTAAAAACAATCCTGTTAGCATACCTCACAGACCCAAATAACTCTCAAGGAAAAACTGACCGTTAGCATTGATGCAAGACAATGCAGAAGGTCCTAAAGCAGCATCTCCAGGACTAGCCCTAGATAAAGACAGTTAATTATGCTCACAGATATTTATTACCTCAAAGTGTCTAAATAAAATGTAGCTCTTAAACTATTATCCAAGTAAGCCCAATGATTTTAACTGGTTCTTTTTACTTTGTATTGATAATCTGTAAAGAAAAACATACATAAGCACAATTTCTCAAAACACAACCAATACCAACAAACATAATTTCTAAATGTAAAGAACGTCCTGGAAACTAATGATAAACTCATTTTCTTAGCCAATGTGACCTTCATGAGAAGACAGCTTTTAAAGAGCATTTACGACTGACAATACAAAACTTTGGAGTATTTTTTTTTAAGAAAATTAAACGGTTTGTCCACTAATGAATCAGCATTAAAATCCTTTTATGCACTTGCATAAAAAATTAACCTTAACAAATAAAACCAAGCTGTGAATCATTTATCTTTGCTTATCTCTTGGATTACCATATATTAATTAAGATGTGAATTACTGCTTAAAATAAAAGGATGCCTGAAATCCAAAAAGAATTAAAAATGAATGCTTATATAGGTAGACAATGAGGAGGGTGATTCAGGCAGCGATTGAAAAATGAATGTTTACTTTTAATGTTTTACTTTGCTATTTTCCTTAAAAGAAAATCTATATAAATTTATATTGTTTGCACTCTGCTGTTCTCTGGTAGTTGGAGAGCAGCTGTTCTACTGCATTGGTCTTTGAATGGCTGGGTGGCAAGACTCAATAATCTGTCGCGGCCCAGGTTAAGTGATGGAATTCATTTAAATGCCCCAGAAGTAATCATCCACAAAGAGTGCATTATTTCTCTTTTATGAATTTTCAAACCTAATACTGATGGGTGGCATGCAATTAAACCTGATCAATATGTAATTTAGGTGGGCTGACATGTTTTCAAATTCGCAGAATATAGATTCTTTCAATATTGCAAGAGCTTAGTGAAATACTTAGCTTTTATAAAATAGCTAAGGCAGTTTAGTACAGTACAGGAAAAGAAATGTTCGGCCGGAAGATATACAGAGAAGTAATTATACCTGGAGACTCTAGTTTTTGAACAGAAACCGTAACTAGTGAATTAAGAGTGGGCTTGATTCCATCGTCACCCTGTCTCTATCTCTGTCTCAGTCTCTTCCGAAGAGGAGCCAACAGCAAGGCTATATCTATGGGATCTTGTGAAGTACCATCTTGGTAATTCTCATGTGCAAATACTTTCAGAGGCATTATAAATACTAATTAAAAACTTGCAGAACCTGAAGCTGTATTATAATGAGCAAAAATTACATATACACCGATTCACAAGCTTTATCTACCCGGAATCAAAGTGAGACCAAAGAAAAAGAAAATAAAAAGAAAAGAAAGAGAGAAAAGAAAGAAAAAGAGAAAGAGAAAGAGAGAAGAGAGAAGAGAAAGAGAAAAAGAGAGAGAGAAAAGAGAAAGAGAAAGAGAAAGAGAAAAAGAGAGAGAGAAAAGAGAAAGAAAGAGAAAGAGAAAGAGAAAGAGAAAGAGAAAGAGAAAGAGAAAGAGAAAGAGAAAGGCAGAAATGAATGCCTGGGGAGGGTGGGATTACCATAATGACCCTTTGTGTTAAGCTAATAAACAAGGGGTAGAACACTGGCTTGTGACCCCAGAGGTGAAGGGCGCCTCTCTCCAGTATTACTAATTAGCTTGCTGTCATCTACACAATAAGAATTACACTTGAGTTCCTATGATTTGACAGGATTCAATTTTAAATTTCATGCCTGAGGTCTTAAAGTGCTCTTTCACCCTGAACATTTGCATATTATACCTGACCCAGCTGATAGAGCAGGCCTGTCTGCCTGTGGCTGGGAAGAGAGGAGGTTGGCCTGCCCCCTGGGCTCACCACTGGTGGCGCAAGCTCCTGGGGCGCCGCCCTCACGCAGGCTCCTCGGCCAACCCAGGCCTTCTAGCTTATGATGTTGTGCTGTCCTCTGGACTTTGACCTACCGACGGTGCATTTTTGGTCAAATGTTTACTTAATGTTCATTAAACCTACTACTCGTCTGTGTGCACATGATCTGTCTCCAGTGGGTGCCCCTGGTCTCAGGGACCATCCCTCCTCCCCTGACGTCCTGCTCTGTGCAGAGCCCTGCCACCCACCAAGCTGTGAGAACCTTGCTCCTGCCTGCATTCAGGCTGGCATCCTACTGGGCAGCAAGGGTGTCAGGAAACCTCTATCTTTGATCGTCCTGGCTCTCAGCTGCTTCCGGGAGCCATGCAGCCCCAGCCTCAGCCTCGGGGAAAATTCACAAAGACCAGGACACAAGGGCTGGCACAGCTGAGAACCCGAGTCAGGGAACATGCCACCAGGGTGCTCCTGCCTGCGGTGGCCCAGTTGTGCTGGTGGCCCCAGTGAAGTATGCAGGGCTCCTTGCAGTGGGCTCCACAGGCTAGGACAGGTGCCCGGACCCCACATTATTCCTGATGTGTGCCTGGACCCCACGTTATCCCTGATGTGAGTGCCATGGTGCTTGTCTGCATTTGAAAGATGCCTTGAAAATCTTAAGAGTTCCCTTTTGAAATCTAAAAAAAAAATCTGTTTTTACTATTGTGGAAAAATTTAGGCCAACAGAAAAGGAAAGGCAATAATATAGTAGTCACCGTGTACCTAGTTTTAGTTTAGTTAAAATTCTAATACGTTTAGTTAAAATTCCACTTGGGCCCTGGGGGCCCCTTTCCTGAGGGTCTGGGTGCAGAGTGGGCCAGGGGGAGGAGAGGGGCTCAGGAAGCCACTGTTACTTTAATATTTTAAGAACAGGGAGTTCGTAGTGGACCTCCCAAGTGAATACTAGCCATCAACAAGTGCACACTTTCCATATTCACATAGTTTTCACATGAGGTAGGATGTCACAGATCTATGTGAGCCACCTCTGCCCCAGAAACCCCACACTCTCTCCCAAGAGACAGTAATTATTCTAAAGTTGGTGGATGTTCTCGTGTATTAAAGGCACTGAAACGAGTCCTGCCTTGTTGATCAACTGGCAAATGAAGGTCAGGGTATCGGCAGCAGACAAAGCAGAGGGTGAGCATTGAGGATGCGGTGCCGGGAGCATAGGTGGCGAGGAAATGTCCTCCTCCGCTCAAGTTCAGAGGACCTTTAATGCCATTGAAGGGACATCACAGAAGCATTCTGGTCCAGAAGGCAAAGTTGGGGACATGCCGGCCCCCTGAGGGCAGCAGGTGGTGTGGTCACCAGGGCACAGGTGTTGCAGCCTCGACCAGATGCAGTGGTCAGATCCCATGGCTGTGTTCTCTGGGCCTGTGCCTGCGAAGACTTCATCCCGAGCCTCACGTCCTGGTGGCTCTGTCTGGGCATCGGCATCTGACGTAGTGTTATTTCCACTTGCTCACCTGTAAGTTCATACACCTGTGCACACATATATGTATTCTTCTCTATTGAACCCCTATGAACAGCGTGATAGTGCCAAAGCATAATCTCACATGTGCAAAGGCTTCTGAAGACACCTCTTCCGTAGGTGCCTCCTGCCGTACAGTTCCTTTCAGAGTCGGTCTTGTAGGGTGTTCTGGTGGTAAGACATTCATCAAAAATCCATTCTAGCCAAACATGAGATTTCTATGAACATGTCAGAGTTATTGAAATATGTGGATTTCTATCCACATTTAGAAGTTAAAAGGATGCGGCTGTGATGGCCAAGCGGTTAAGGCGTTGGACTCGAAAAGTTAAAAGGAAACGGAGGGAAAAGGAAAAAAAAATCACATTAGTTTCTAAAAATATTCCTGCGCGGGCTCAAGAGACTGTGCGCACAGAAGGCAGCTAAACACTCCGTAAGGATGCAACCGGCTTGCCACGCTCGTAAGCGAGCTCCGCGGCGGGAAGGAAGAAGAGCCGGGTCGCAGCTTGTCACGCGTGGGACTGACACAGAGGCCCCGTCGTGCATCCCCACGACCCCCGGGAAGTCTGTCTTCCTGAAATGCTAACGTGTTATCTTGAATGTGTCATTTAGAAATGCCTGAAGTGATGTGAAGGCAGAGACGTTCTCTGAGCTATTTGCTGGTTACTGGGACAGAAATGACAAAAGATTCTGTCCATTAGTTTTTCAATACAGTGCTCAATAGTGGTAGGAAATTGATGGTGTGGCTGGGGCATCACATCGAGGAAACTTATGATGCGGACAATAGCACTTTCAATAAAAGGGCTTTTGATTTTCTATGTGTCAAACTGTTTTAATATTAGGGCATTTCTAGGTCAACGAAGGGTTAATGTAGCATCGTAAATCATATCTAAACAAGAGCCTTAAGCTCACTCTACATAGAAAGTAGTCTGTTAAGGTAGAAAAAAAAAAAAAAGCATCCTCCTCCCTGGCGCACCCGCCCCGGCCCCCAAATCATCAAATGGTAGGTCGCTAAAGCCACGTGGAAACCACATTTATTTCACTGGCCAGGGCATCGGCACAGCATACTAAAGAGAGTGAATAATAGGCGAATTAGAAATTAATGATTCTCTGCTATGTAAATGGCGTGAAAGGGCAGAGTCCCCCGCAGGCGCGGTCCCGAACCTCATCTCCATTTGTTGTTGGGGGGGGGGAGATTCAGAACCTAAAGTAAATGTTGCAGGAGCCCCACTCTGTCTCTACTGAGAGCTATCATCTCCTCTCCATGTAAAGCCCCAAGTAAACTGGACGTCACACCCATTCATCCACCTCAGCGATAGGATTTCAACAATTACGTTGTGCGGTTAATCTTTCGGTATGAATAAATAATGACTGCTCACGCGAGCCTCGGCCCATACATTATGCCCTCCGTGTTCTGCAGCAGCAAAGCTCAATAACCCACATTGATTCCCACCCCGCACATCCCAGTGTTGCCCTCACTGAGCTACACTGTTGCTGTTGTTTCCAAGTTCTCCCTTCTCTGGAAAGCTCCAGAAGAGTTGTTCTCTGAGAAGGGGGCCAAATTGCTAAGTTTTTAACTCATTAAAAAAAAAAAAATCCTTTCAGTAGCATTATTGGGAACTGCAATTAAAAAAGATGACAAATTCAATAAGATTTAATGAAGAACAGAAGGAATGCAATGAAAGAACACATTTCCCATTTTGTTTGTGCTTTTAGTCTAAACTAGCCACATATATTACACCTTGCATAGGGATTGTTTGGGGGGCAAAGAGCCTTTAAAATACACTCTTTGAGAGGAGAAGGATGACGTGGGGAAATGGTACTATAAAATCCACGGTGCCTGCTGGAAACAGCAGGTGTGCGCCTTCTCCTGTGGACGATCCCCTCTCCTTAAAAGCCACACAAAACCAAACCCATGCGAGCTGGACAGGATGCAACTCTGAGAGCAACGCAAACTTGGGCACAATTTGTCACTTAAAATCTGCAAATCCCTGCAATATCGGGTGCTCGCATGTAAAACAAATGGGCTCCGGGAGGGCAGGCAGCATTGACAATCCGGCAAAGAGCAATCTTCTGTCATTTAATGAAGGATGGAGAGAGCGCTTGACAAAGTGCCCGCTCATTACAAGTTTGTTTTTGTGTGTGTGTCTGGGTGGCCGACGGAGAGAATGTGCATGTGTGATGAAAAGGTAATCTCCCCAGTTCAATCTTCTTAGACAAGTTAGAATTGTTTAAAGCAATCTTATTTTATTGTGAATTCATTTGGACAGTACTGAACAAAGAATCAACTGAGCCAGCACCCTGTTGGTATTTCTTTTTAGCCAAAACAATACAAAAATAATTGTGTCGTTGTAGATTTTCAGGCTTGCTTTCAACTCTGTGTGACCTAAAAATTATGTATCTCTACCTGTGCATCTACTTTTAGAAAACTTATAAAAGATCCAATTAATTCAAACCCTGTCCAGTCATAAATACAGATGAAATGCGTCTAACAGCTATAGAATTTCTATTCTAATATTCTGTATTAGAAAAAAAAACACATAACACAGAGATGGGTTATGATACCCCAATGACCATTACATGTAATTTTGCCATCGATGAAAAAAATTTAGATGAGACTGATAAACAGCTCACCAAGTTCAGCTACATAAAAACATAGATTTTAATGTTTCTTAGATCAGAGGTCTAGAAATCAGTTGGATAAAATGCAAATATTCAGTGATTTATGAAGGTCGAATACACAATTCTTCCAGTTTCGTTAATTTGAACTCATGGGAAAGGATCAAGAATTTCTCTTTCTTTTGTTTTTAATAAGTAAGATCTTAAGGAATGAGGCTGTCATCAGATTGTGTAGCGAGCAAACCAGTAGGTTTGCAAATCTCAAGAAATGTGTCCTAACAAGGTGCTTGATAAGATTATCAAGAAGATACAGTGAAATCCACGCACAGATGTTGTGGCATCACCTGGGTGTCATCTTCAGATCCTTGCACAGGTTCCCATATGAGTAACACTGAGTCTGTAGCAGGCTGGCTTTGTGTGAGGACAGGGAGGGGCCTCCCACTGCAGGGTGATGGGCACACCAGGTCTGGAATGAAGATGCATGGCCTGCATCTTCCATCCACAATAAAACCTCCCCGCCTGCAACTGCGTGGAGTTTAGTCCTCTCGAATATCCTGCTTTTCTCCCTAAGTTTCAAGCCGAACACAGACGTCCCTGCGGTTTCCGTTACTGCTCTTCAGAAAATGAAGCGGGGTGTCCGCCGCGATACACCCGCCTCGGAGACGCGGTGGTACAGAGGTGTGACCGCAGCCACGAGAGCGGGCCGCGCTGCCTCGTTCTCAGGAGCAAGGTGGGACTGATGGAGGGTCCCCGCACAGCTCCGCGTTTTACTGCCTGAAATTGAGAGTTCTGATCAATGCTGGTATCAGAGGTCACGTACCCAAAGTCTTCATGCCCACGCCAGCACCAGGAGATTTACAAAGTCCTTCTCTGATGTAACACGCTACAAATCCTACCACTAGTTTTCCAGCAACGTAGCTTTCGCCGAGCTTCCGTGACCAGGGACGCGGTGATGACAGCGGGCCCAGGGTCGGGCTCAGGGTCGAGGCCATTTTCTTTCATAAATAAATGGATCCCACACCCTCTCCAAGCAAGTATTTGTGTGCATAGGAATTTGTTTGTGATCCACGCTTGTTTGATTTTACAGAGAATTTCTGTAATTTTAGGGAATAGTGTGTGTGTGTGTTTTTTTTTTTTTCTTTTGTGGCTGCCTTGTAGGAAGGATAGAACAGGACACCTGTCACTTCGTGGATCCGTAGCTGAAAGGCTCAGCTTTCAAAGCAACTTGATTATTCCAAAAACATATAGTGGATTTTTTAAGCGTGAAATTTGTTTCGACCACAGAAATTTATGAAAAACATAAGTTTTCTGAGATTTTTTTTTTATTCTCAGAACAATTGAGAGGAATGTATAAAATAAAATAAAGGAAGGGTAAGGTTATTTGCAGTAAAAGTATCAGCAACTCAAGGGCAAGACGCGGGCTGTCTTCACTGTTTTCACTGTAACTCACGGTCTTATTTAAAGTAGAAGTTCCTAAACCTACTTGTTTTCTTACTGAATCCTGATCACAGTGATAATGCATGGCTGGAAAAACAGTGCTCCTAGGGAAACAGAGGTGTAACGGACTATTCGTACATGGGGTCATTTTTGTTTGAAAAGTTATCATTTTATACGGTGTGTGTATCCTAGAATTTACCTGTCATATCATATCGTATGTAGGTTACATATACGCTTTAGATTCATCGTAAAACAGGTAATGACTGGGTTTATAAAATGAGTCAAGACTTTAAGGGAAACGTTGGTCACCCTTCGGCCCCGGGGCAGGTAGGTGCAGTCACTGCCTCTCCCCAGGGCCAGCCCTCATGACTGCTGCCCCGAGTGACCCGAGGCCTGTGTCCCCAAACCAGGGGCAGCCAGGGGACCCCACCTCACACAAGCCCCCACGCGATCGCCTTCTGGCTCAGGAGGTTGAACTCAGAAACGCAGAGGACAACGCCTTCAACAAGGAGCGAGAACACAGAAAGCATGGCCCCCAGAGCCACTCTGAGGAGCATGTTGGCAGGTGCGACGGCTGGGTTGGCTTCTTCCAGGACAGAAACCATCCCTGAGGGGAAGCTGCATCAGGGAGTCAGGAGAGGGAGAGCGAAGGAACAGAAACGATATCCATCCGAGCCCTTGACCTGCAGGCCTTTGGAGGGTCATGTTGTGGCGGGTTCTGGGTGCAAGGCCCCGCGGTGGAGGATGCACTGCTTTAGTCCATTGCAAGAGCACAGGTGCACAGGGTCTCACTGGGGTATCTTCCAGAGACAAAGCACAGCGTTGGCACCAATGTCAACAGGAAGCATAGTATGGGCGTGGGTGGGAGGCCTGGGAGGATCCGGGGTCAGGACAGACCTCCCAGGATGCAATTCCGGAGCGGAGCCCAGAAAAGGCAGGGGACCAGGGTCAGGGCAGAGATGACGTTCCCTGGCACAGGGGGCAGCGCCTCTACAGGAAGAAGCCCAGGCTGTGGCCGGGACAGGAGTGGGGGCAGGATGAGGGCTATAGAGCCCCGGAGGGTGTGAACCCCCAGGCAGAGACCCCCAAAGGTAGAGCCAGGCCCTGCCCCAGGGTGAGCCGTACTGGCCGTCTGGCAGGAGAGCCCTGGGGGAGACTAGCCCACGCGGAGCATCCACGCTTTATTTCTGTGCTTTGTGCTGCTGGGAGTGGGCAGGACGAGGGCCCATGTGGAAGCAGAATACAGACACGCGAAGCAGCAAGACGTGCAAGTGACAAATATAAAAGTCAGCTTGTGGATCTGGGGGCACATTTAAGTGTTCAGGATTTGGGCCAAATGAGGATCTCCTGACTTCATATTCCTGACGTTTTATGTCAGGCCTGACCCAAAAGTGCGTACCCCAGTCCAACCCATGGAAGCCTTGTCTGCCCCTCAGCAGAGAATCAAAATAAGGGGGTTTCACAACAATTAAATAGGAACTAGGTTTTCTAAACACAAGACAAATCCCCCCAAACCACCTTCCTTGACATCAGGGTCCTTGCATCACGGCGTCCTTTTGGTCATCATACTTGCAGGTCTCGGGCAGGGAACATTTCCTCCCTTTGGGGAGAGTTTAGAAGTCTTTGCTCTGGAAAACTTGAGTATGAATGTGCTCTTGGCACGTGGAGAGGAGCCTCCCCTCCTCCCCCACAGGACTGTCTCCTTACTTTTGAACTTCTTTTCTTGAGACAAGCCACCGTCTCGGAGCCACAAACTGCTTCTGCACATAGAACGATGCCCCACTTTGTTAATCAGGACCCTACTGATTGTCTTCAGTGGTGGTTTGCTTTATATGGAAATGAACATTGCTATTAATAAATCCTTAAAAAAGGAAATAAGAGCATAAAATGACAACAGTGTTTTAATGGCAGCTGAGTGAGGTCTCTCCAGCATGAAATTTGGGGGCCACAGGTAAGACCATGAGCCATTTTCTGTAAATGCAACTCAAAGTGTGTGTGTTATAACCATTCAGCTCCTCTGATCTCACTATGGTGTTTTGGGAAATGTGCTATAGCTACACACTGACCACAGTGAGGTGGAGTTGTGATCTGCAACAAAAGCCTCTATAGACAAGGTATTTTCAGAATTTTCTTGTCAGTCTGGGCGTTGCATACTGGGTGTACGATTGCCTACTTCTGCAGTTTCTCAGCTATAATACACATCACCTCCCTTCTCTATAATTAAGCTGGTTTAAAACACACACACACACACACAAATGAAAACATCCTCTATTTTCTGAGAGGTCCTTTCCATGGAATTGCCTGGTTCGTTCTGTCAATATCCGTATCAGCGTGGATGTTTCTGATGCCCTGATCTTAGAAACAGGTGATAAAACATTCTCTAACTCCCTCCCCTCCCCTCAAAACAACACAACAAAGGAAATAGCTCCCCTCACACAGTACAGGCAAGGAATTAACCAAAGGTTCTGCAGCTCCTACACAGCGTCTGGAAAGCACCCCCACGATGGCAGCTTTCCTGGTGTAAATACCAATCTGATCAGAATATAGTATATTATTGGATTTCTAATTTTCCGTGAAAAGCCCAGGCTGTGTTGAGCAGCCTTTAGCAAGCTGTCACAGATGAGACCAATGAGTGCATCCTGACTTTACACACGGTGAGGTTGCCAAGGATACGCTGCCGAGGGACCAGGGTCAGGAGTCAAACTGACCAATATTGAGTAAATTGCATTGGTTTGAATGATTCCCCCTGAGCTAGTAATGATATGGCGAGCACATAGTTAGGTCTGCAGACAGATAAATACTACGTTTGAAGATCAACCAAGCTGTATTCGGGATTGGCATATGTATCTGTGTACGCATGTGGTTTGTGCGTGAAAAATACAGAAACATCTACACGGCAGCTCACGGGGCACCAAGTCAGGTGGACAATGAGTCTGGAAACTACGACAACGGTGTGCATCCATCTGTCCACGCCGGACTTTGGTGGATGCTGAACCGGTGCTCCACACAAAGCCATGCATGGATAGTGGCTCAATGTGTACTAGTAAAAAACCCTGTGCTGTATGTTTTTCTATTTTGACTTTCATGGTCATGATTATTATTATTATTATTATTATTATTGCCTCAAGGTGTGTCCTGATCTTCAGAGTACAACAAAACACAGAAATCTTACCCCAGGTCCTGCTACCTTTGTGTGCCACCCCCCTCCCACTGTCTCAAATGGATGACACACAACACGTGAATTATCAGCTTCCAGAAGCCACATCAAGCTCAAAAAGGACAGACAAAGAGGGTTGGCCGCGGTCTTCCTAATAAACATCCTTCCAGCCATTGAAACTAATACTTTCTTCTTAAGGAATCAATTCATCAATCCATATGGCCGCCCTTCCATCATTAGGCTGGCTAATTAAGAGGTCGACATGTTCTCCAAGCCTGGCTTGCTCTCCTCACCAGGCCCTGTTGTCACTGGCTCTCCTCACATCACCTGCCATGGTCTCTGTCATAACTGAAGAGTCAAAAATCATACATTTGACTGGGAATGGCAAGAGCATGAAAGCCTGCCATCCTGCCTCCACAGCTCAGAGCACAACCTGCAGGAGCAGAGTCCCCAGTGTTTCTGAGCTGGGACCCAGTTCCTTGGCTCCTTCCTGACCCACCACTGCTCACCACCGACCCCTCCAACATAAAACTACTCCCAACCTTCCCCGCATCCCCTGGTTCCCGTGAATGCGTGGCCCAAATTAAGTGGAAAGAAAGAGTCTGCTGTAGATAATTTCCCAACAAATCAACTTTGCTTTTTCCCAGCATTTAAGTCACATGGTTAAAAATAAAAAGATTCTACCACAAAGTGGAGCAAAGAATAGGGAAAATCAGAGCAAACAGAAGCAAAGGGTAAATTGTGCTGGATTTCTTCTCCCATGGAAGTGAGGTTTGAAACAGTTTGAAAACACTATAAAAGATTTATAATCTCAGAGAAAGGAGGAGCTTCTTCCTCTTTAAATATCTTTTGTCATGAATGTATGTTTTCCCAAAATGACTTTAAACCCATTTTCTGTCCCTTGGTACATACGATTTATACACTGGGGCTGAGAAATGTTCTCTCCTCTCTCCCGTCTCTCGTGTCTACACTTGCGCAGGAATCCTGCATCTCAGCGCCTTCGGCAGTATTTTGTTATGTATCTAAGTGAGTGGCCCAGGCTATATAATTTATTTCTTTACAAAGTTTCTTTGTTCCAGTTTTTTAAGTTAGGGGAAAAAAGTCAAAATTGGCTGCTTTAAAAGAAGGAATGTGGTGTGATACTGCTTCTAAATCTAAAGAAAAGGAAAAAAAAAATGGCCAGGGTGTTTCTCGATAGATGGTTAAGAAAAGAATCATTCTGAGTCTGGAGCAGTACATTTATAAAAACGCTGAGTTTTGTCTCTGTTCAATGGGGATACTGACCAGAGGAAGCCTAGAGGCAAGATAATTAAGTTTCCTTTACTAATTTAGTTCTTTGTAGCATCTCCCAGAAATGCCTGCTGCCCCGCACGTCAGCCTTTCATGTTGGATTGTCTGCCAGGATGAGAGATGCCGTCCTGCAGCCTCGGTGAGAGGGGTCTCTGCATCGCCTCCTGAAAGGGGGCTGCTGAGATATTTCAAATGTGCTTGTTTTATTTCACGTATGTCCCACAACCTACACTAATTGCATCGTGATTTCAGGATGCATTTCAATAGATGGGTGATTTATGAAGAAGATGCTAGGGAAAGTCTATAGCAAATAATAGGAAGGAAAATTAATAAATCACAGCCCTTTTCACATAAAGAGAGAAAATTCTTTGTAAGGTGAACTATTTAAAACACAATTAGCTCATTCAAGTCCTGGCAGCAGAAAATACTGTTTTTAGAGCTGTGGTGAGCAAGCGGGCGCCTCACTTGAGATTTAAACAGATGGGCGAGCGGGTGTGCGGTCGGGACTTCTGTCCATACCTTCCCAGGTGACGTGTGCCCACCTGGCTTCCCAAGCCCCTCCCCACCCACCCCGTGGGCCGCGGTGCCCGAGGGCAGGAGGCCGCCCACCCCTGCTCCGGACTGCGGTGAGAGCATGTCAGGGAAGAGCGGAGTGTAGCACCCATCTGTCCCCGAAGCTCCGTCTTTGGGAGCAATGCACCTACTAGTTTTGGAAAATGCCTTAGGGGGAAGATATCTCATAGGTGAATATTCTAAGCCTGCAAACACTCCATCAAACGCCTTTGCTTGTTGGCTTCTGTCTGTCTGGCCCTTCCTTGCTGCTGCTCTGGTTCCAGCCTGGAGTCCCCTCTCTCACCCGGCAGCCTCACCCCTGCTCTGCCTCCAGCCAGAGCTGGTGGCCCAGGACCCCAAGGCAGGACCTCCAGCCCAGGCCTTGAACCAAGGGGGAAGGGAAGCAAAACAGTTTAACATTTTCAGGGAGCAGGCAGTGACAGGTCATGTTTTATGGCTTTTCCGTCACCCGTGGAAATGCCCTCTCTGCCTCTTCCTCTGAGCTGCATGCTCCTTCCACCATGGCAGGGAGCACTCTCCTCTCTTTATCCACAGGCCTCAGTCCAGAGACTCAGCCATTTTCGGGCTCCTCTGAGCTCTCTTCTAGAAAAGAGAGAGATGGGAAGACAAGGAATAGGAAACGCAGCTTTAGTATTTCAACAGTTTGTACTGCCCACGGCTCGACTCCATCTGCACTGTCACGCTCAAGCTCCACAGGTCCCGGATTTTCATTTCTACTGCACAAAACATCATGGATGAGCCAAAGTTTCTCTATAATATATTTACCCCATCTATAATGATGACGATTACAGATCATTTAAAATCTGCGAGACTGAAGAATGGTTAACAATTATGGTAAATGCATATTGTGCAATATTATAGGATATTAAATGAATATACAGGAGAACATTAACTGGCATGGAAAAAAATATACGACGCTTTCATGTTATGATTTAGTATATATTCACATATATTTAGATCATATAAATAAACTGCCTCTGCACTATTTATGTTTTATATACAATCTAAACTTATATATAATCTAAAGTTATACATTATCTACATTTCTGTGAAGGAAATTTATTTATACCACAAATGTCGCTTGGTACCTTTTAGGTATCAAGTATTGTGTTATACGATTCCTACATAGAAAATGATGGAACAAACAAATACATAACATTTAATATCCAGTGAACATATTAGAAATAGTAAAAAAACAGTGGTTATATTTTAGAAGCTATGGTTTTAGTCATTTATGGTCATTTTAAAAAAAATTCTTGTTTGTGCTTTGCTATATATTGCAGAGTGCATAAATGTGTGTTAACTCCAAAAAAATAAAAATTGAAACTCATGTATATTTCCCTCAAAAGTGTTCCTCACCGGATTCTTCTCCCCTGTTCCTAGTTAACACTGTCCCTTCTGCGTCCCCCACCCCCCTTAAATCCATGTCTGATTGATCCTCGACCCTGCACTCTCTTCTGGAAGGTCTCCTAAGGCCGTGGCTTTACCAGGTCTGGCATCCTTCTCTCCTCTGCCACTTGAGTCTCTTGGTAACTAGAGCTTCCAGCTTCACTCACCTGGAAACCTTCCCGTTACCTCGTCCCTAAAGGGAGAAACCATCCTTTTGCCTGGATAAGACTTGGAGCTCCCTTCTTGCCCACCAGTGTTGTTCCATGGGTCTCCATAAGCTTGCCACCCATGCAGTTTCCTAGTTGCCATCACTGTGCTGGCCTGAGTGTCCCATCGACATGTTGGAAACACACCTGTTCTGTCCCTGCTAAAGTCTACCTTCTCCATCGGTTTGTCCCTGGTCTCTTATGTGATGACAGTCAGCTCCATGTACATGGCCCCTGTGCAGTCCCCCATCCTTGCATCAGGTGGACATGCACATGCCGAGCTCTCCTTTGTTTGGTTGTAAGCACTTACACCTTGGGATCCTGCCATTGCTTTGTCTCTGAAGTCCTAAAATTTACCTGTGGGTAATCCATACCCAGCTACCTTCCTTTCCCTAGATGTTCAGGGTCGCTCTTGATGCCTACACACCTGTCTCGCCCAGAGAAGCTGGCCAGATGGGCTTCATCTGTGCACTCAGTGTGTCCTTCCCTGGCACTGAGCAGATGGAGACACTGGAAGCAAGGAGGGTAGAGTCAGGGTATTTAACCCTTGGCTGCCTCTTGGGGGCAACAAGGCAGCCCCTTCAGTGAGAGCACAGCCCTTGAGGGCTGACCTTCTCCCCATCACTCCACACGGGTCCTGTGAGTTCTTCCCTTACTTGGCTTCACAGCTCTGCAGAGAAGACAGCACATTAGCCCATGATGAGCTGTCCCTTGCCTTACCACCTCCCTGGACACACTTGTGCAAACAGGTCCCCCTCAAACTGACCTGTTTGAATGAGCCCTGTTTTTCTAGCAGGAAAGGTGACCTACAAAGTTCCAGCACATACTAGAAGGTGGTCCGTTCTGCTGGGTGGGGGACGAGAGACGGTAGGTAAGCGAGGATTCAGAAATCAAGGGTTTTGCAAGTACGCTGCTGATGGGTATTTTTAGAAGGTGTCATCATCACTTTACTTCAAAGACTCTGGATTTCCGGGGTGTCATATATATCGATATTCAAATATAAAGGCAAGAATTCCAGTCTTCCATAGATCAATAGTAATTATTTTAGAATAGTCGGATACATTGATTTATCCGCATCTCTGACCCCTTCCACTAACACAAATGAGCAGGAACCGCACGCGTGCATGGTCACATATACGCGGGGCATTTCATTTCGGGTTTAGGTAGTGGCCGGACAGTGTCATTTGTCTGATAACGTGCATTCAGCCTCTATTCTCCTGGTTAGTCACTCCTCATTGTTCCCCAAATCCACCCTGGTGAACCGTTAGAGAGAACACGGTTATGGCAGTTTATTTAATTGTGTAGAGCTTATAGCACAGGGCTTCATAACCACCTGCTTTATTACCTTGCCATGTATAAAATCTGTTCCATCTAAAATAATTGTTTCTAAATCTTCCAAAACGACTAAATTAATGCTTAGTAGAAGCTTTGGAGGAGAGGAGCGGTGGGCACCTGTGTACATGGAGGCCACGCGGGCAGAACTGGGGCAACTTAACCAGCAGAAGAAGCGATTTGCTTCATGGATGGTGCATTAGTTGAGCTGCACTTTTCTATTGATAAAGATCAGTATTTCCAATAAAAACCAATGCAAGCCTGGCCAGGAGAGACTGTATTTAGAGGAATGACTGCAGGGGAGCCAAGGATCAGGGCAATGAAAGGCTATGGCAGGTGGGTCTGCAGCAGGGAGGCTGCTCTGGCTAGGAGAGCTCATGTGTCTAGGGTCAGGCACAGGGGCTTGTCTTGGAAGGAGGACCCCCAGGCCGGGGGTGTAGGGGCCAGGGCAGGGAGGGGGGCAGGGCTGGCAGGAGGGCAGGGTGGCTCCGGGAGCGTTTCATCTTTGCCTTGTGGTCTCTCAGGGGTGGGCATGTGCCAGCACAGGCTCGGGGCAGGTCCAGCTTCAGAGGCTGGGGGAGGACAGAGCTCAGGCTGAGGTCAGGTACCTACGACTTTGTGGGATTAGTCAGCAGGACCAGTGGTCCCGAGGATCACCGATGAGACCCAGATGGGACTTTAGAGGGTCTGTATTTAATCTACTCACTCAAATATGAGGTTAAACTCTGTGGTTCTTTTTCCCCTGACCAGGAGCACTGATGTTTTCAGAGGGGATCACGAGGAGATAGAATGAAATCCCCTCTGCTCAAGATCTCAAAAGATAAGATAAATTCCTACATTTCTTCAAGTGTTTAGACTTTGATCACCTAGAGGAAGAACAATGCCTTTTGGAGGCTTTGATTTTTTTGAAACACCGACTTTGGATTCAGCCTGGCCGTCCCCTGCACGCACCCTGTCGCCTCATCGGTGCAGCCTGGGTCATGATGCCTGCTCCCCTGGAGGTGACGGACACAGCTATGGGGTGGGCTGTGAGATCGCTGCCACGGTGTCTGGCTTATATTTAGAAGAGCCTGATAAAGGGGGACCAACCCCATTGTTAAGGATTTGCTCTTAAGGGAAAACAGTAGAATAATGAGGTTTCTTTCACACTCTTAGTGCAAAGATAAGAGAGAGCACAACATGAAAGCCATAAACTAGGACGCAAATAAATATGATTATTATGAAACAAGCTAATTATATCAAAGAGACTTTTTTTTCTTTTTTCTTTTCTTTTCTTTTCTTTTTTTTTTTTTACGGTCATGCTTCGAGATTTAATTATTACAATTGTTAAAATCACTTCAAGGCTTTAGGTCATGTGTCTCAGGCGGCATGCTCCCCCAGGACCAGCTTATGAAAACATTGTGACACCCAGGCGGGTGAAAGCGAGCTGCGTGCACAGAAGACACGAGAGCAAGGTCTTTTCACAGAATTTGCATCTCAAATTGTAGAGAGAGAATACAGCACACAGGTTGAAAAGTCAGTTAGTTACCCTCCCACTCCTGTTACTATTAGAAATGAAACACCAGAAAACATTAGAAATGTTGTGATTCCAAAGACGTGTTCCTCATTAACTTTGCATTGGCTCTTAAGTACAGTACAGGCTGCAAATGTAACTGTATCCTTATTACAAGAGGTAATGAGGCCGAAAATTGGGGAAAATTTAAAGACTGTAGTATTTTGTTGGTATAACTTTCCAAAATAATGGCTCACGAAGCTGTTGAATGGATAATGCATCAGAACAATAGAACACAGAAACCACGGGATTGAGAGTAACCCTTAGCCCTAAAAGTCGTCCCCGTGGTTTTCTGGCTGTTTGGTGAGGTCAGCCCTCCAGGCCCCCTGGGGGCGGCCCTGGGACCAGGGTTCCCCACCCTGTCTTCACGTGCCACTAGGGCGCATCTCCCACCTTCTGTGCCAGCGGCTCCTGGAAGCCCGGCTGCATCTTGCCTCTGCAGCTCGGGGAGTCAGCGTCTTGCCTGGCATGCAGCAGGGACTCAATAAATGTCTGTCCAAGTAAATTTATTTCAACATTTCTTATGATAAAAAGCCAAACTCTATACTGTAAATCAAAAATCAACGCTGGAGGGTGTGAGGTTTATCGTGAAGGGAGAGCAGCCTTGTCTGGCAGAGATCCTGGGGGTGGGAGTGGGGTAGCTGCAGAGCTGCAGGTGCCCTACAGAAGGGAGCGTCCTGGGGCCACAGGGCTCAGGATAGGACTGCAGGGGCCTGGGGCGGGGACATCCCTCAGCAGGAGCCAGGCATGGCCCAGGTGAGGCCCTCGGGGACGGGGGACCATACATCACAGGCATGAGGACAAGCAATCCCTAACACTGCCCGGAACCCCTCCAGGTCCTTCCATGGAATTCCGTTAGTGAATAGAGTTCAGGAGATTCCCGAGGAAAGAAGAGACAACTCTGGCGAGGTAAGAAGAAAAGGAGGAGGGCAGCTTTGCCAGACCCAGGTAGACAGCGTGGGAGGGAGGTGGTATCTGTGCGATGAATAGCACCGGGCAGGGGATTTGTAAGTGCAGCGAAGTGGATGCCTATAGCAGGCTTGCCAGCTCACAGCCATGATGATGAGCAACAGTCCTTACAAACCAATATCCATATAAATGATGTAAGACAAGGCTTTTCACCAGGTGCTCATGTGAGAAGGGAAAGTTTAGGGCTTCGGGGCAGCATTTACAGGTGAGGGGATTTAAGGCCATGAATAGGGAGGCCCAGGAGCCCCAGGGCTGGGGCAGGGGGCTGTAGACGGGAGCTGCCAGCTGGGGGTGGGCACAGCCACAGATCTACCAGCCGACAAATCCATTCCTTGGAGCTTGTCCTCATCCTCGGGGCTCGAAGATGGCCTGGGACATGTGATAACCTCGTGCCCTGGGTCCTCGCTCTCAGGGACAGACGCACGGGTGCAGTCTGGGCCCAAGGGCACAGATGCATGGGCTCTTGCACCGCCCCAGGCTCCGCAGGCATCCGCAGTGTGGATCCAGGCACACCCTCCTCCTGCAGGCCCTCTTGGACCCTGTCTCCACTCTCTACTCCTTTATTCTTCCTTCCCAGAGATTTACACCCCACAGCCTTGAAATACCTAGAGTCCCTTCCTCAAGGTGGGGGGGGGCAGTGGTGGGGGTGAAGTACGTCCTTAGTATTATAACAACAAAAATCAGCGGATTATAATTTCTGGCTAGTTCTTCCAAGTTTTGCATTTTTAGAGGGCTGAGGCTGAATCAATCTGTTCATGTTGTTCCAATATTCCTTAATGATTTGCTTTACAAAGATTTGTTTTTAAAGAGTAAAACCCTCTTCAAACAAACACTGCTAAGTATGATTTCCCGGAGAGGCCGCCTGTACGATCCCAGCAACCGCCCTGGGCTAATGGCACACGATCCACCCAACCAGGGATGTGTGAGAGACAGCAGCAAAATATGGCTGGGTTTTGTCTTTATGTGGTTATGTAAACTGGTGCTAATTTTTTTTTTAAGAAAAAAGGAATCCTATAGCAGAGTGACAGAGAGAGGCCTCAGCAGCAAACAAAATGAATACTTGCTTTAAAAAAATGTCAAAATGTGGATGTGCCTCCAATCATTTAAAAAATAGGAGGTGATAAGTTGGAAATGTCAGGTAATTGGCAGACAGATAGAAAGTTAAACTGTGTCCTCAGTGAAGAAAATTAACCAGCAGCTGCCAGCAGGGACCCCAAGGTCATGTGAATGCCAGAATCAAGCAAAGCCCAATCATTCAGAAGGGGCTCTCGGCGGATGTCCCCCTCCCTGGTCATTTCCAGATCTCTCAGGAACTGCCCTGAACTACTGCCAACATGTGTTCATTTCTAAAAATTACATAGATTGTGATTTATTACCCATCACACTACAAAAATCCACTGTGAATTAAATCAGCCCTTTGTTTAAATTGCTCCTCAGCAATACGTATCATATCGTCATAAATGACATTGAAGTTATAATCTGCAGTTGCCGGCCTCAGCCACTGATAAGGCTCCACCGTGGGACGATCAATACTTACTATTCATTTTTGAAATTATCTTCACATTGATCCCTGAACAAGCGCCAGCAACACAGAGACACAGCGCCTTTAATACAATAATTATATAAAGGTTTACAGGCTCATCCTCCCAGCCAATAAAAGCTGTCAACTGGTAGGGACAGTTACAATCCCATAATCCATCAAAACCTTGTTCTCTGACCTGTGGGCTTCTGGGCTTTCGGGAGAGCACGATAAACACGCACATGGAGGGGAGGACCGTGCAGGGGCAGGCCAGACAAAGGCGACGAGGGATATTACTGATTAACGCAAAATCCTCTGAGTGGCCAGAGTCCTTTTATATATATATATATATATATGATAAGAACAATGCAGGGTCATCTATTCTTCTATTTGCTGATTGTAATTCAACCAGGAGGAACCCAGCCAGCCACTCCTCTGCTTTTATTTTTGGGTCTTTAATTTGTCAGGTTTGGTCGTGCACCAGATGATTTACAGTAATGAAGTAAGCCCATGGAAATCAGAGTGGAGACAGGTGCCTCAGGACAGGGGCAAGCCAGGGTCTGAGACCAGGGAAGGGGAGACAGATCAATGGGTATGGGACTCAGGCTCAGGGCTCCGTCTCTCTCTCTCTCTCTCTCACACACACACACACACGCAGTTGGACACATGCACATGTGCACTCACACGCAAACACACACAGGCACACAGACACACACGCACGCAGAGACACATACATACAGGTACACAGACACACACAGACACATGCAGGCACAGACATGCAGGCACACGCATGCACACATAGACACATGCATACGCAGATACACACACATAGAGACATATACACATAGGCCGAGACACACAAACACATACAGATTAACAAGAACACACATACATGCAGATGCACATATGCACACATGCACACACATGAAGACACACAGGGGCACATACAGGCACACAGGCACATGCAGATGCATACATGCACACACATGCAGAGACCTACCATGGGCAGACACACTCACAGACATGCAGACACACACAGATACACAGGGACACACACAAACACACAGACACATGCACACAGAGACACATACACACGGGCACACAGACACACATGCAGACGCATGCAGACACACAGAGACACACAGGGACACACACAGGCACACAGAAACGCTTGCACATACACACAGAGACTCAAGACACACATATAGAGATACACGCAGAGACACACATGCACACACAGATACACATGTGTAGAGACATATGCACACAGATACACACAGGCACAAACACACAAACACATACAAACTCACAAGGACACACACACACACACACACACACACACACACACATAGAAGCATAGTAAAAATCTTCCCAGTTGGACAGCCCGGGTAGCTCAGCGGTTTAGCGCCACCTTCAGCCCAGGGTGTGATCCTGGAGACCCTAGATCGAGTCCTGCGTCGGGCTCCCTGCATGGAGTCTGCTTCTCCCTCTGCCTGTGTCTCTGCCTCTCTCTATATATATATCTGTGTCTCTCATGAATAAATAAATAAAATCTTAAAAAAAAATCTTCCCAGTCAAGTCTGAGTGGACGTCGTGAATTATAAGAAATCCTGCAACTTTCTGTACCTGTGTTTTGCCAGTAATTACAGCAAAGTCATTTACTGAATCTGTTTAATGTGTCCTTGAATGTAACCTTGCTCAGGAAAATAGACCGAGAACAGCTCACAGGGTAGACCTCGAATCGTCTATGATTTTCAGCTGTTTTTGGGGGTGATTCGAGATGTGAATTTGTGCCGCCAGAGGCCTGGGCAGGCTGGCTGGGGCAGGCCGGCTGGAGGAGCAGTGGGTCCAAGGCCGTGTCCAGCTGCAGATGGTGGGCTTCCTCCCCATCAGCCCCTCGAGAGTGAGGGCTGGGCAGGGGGTGTCACGGGAGAGCACACACTGGAAGAGGGACAGCCGAACACGCACCTGGGCTTGGGCCTTGGGGATGCCCGCCGCCCCAGGCTGCCCTCAGCTCTCCCCGCCTGTTCCTTCTGTCTCAAGTCAGCTTCTCTGAGGTGGTATCGATCTTGGTAGTGTCCAGAATGACAAATTACTGGCTTTTAATAGATCTTTTGGAAAATTTGTTATTATTTAAAATTGTCAGCATTACAGTACTCCAGAGAAATGATCACCTGGTATGGAGTGGGCCTACTTTCAGGGTTTTTTTTTTTTGTTGCTGTCTTTTGGGTTGGAATAAGTTCCTATGTTCTGAGCAGGAGAACAAGGCTTCCAGCCAAGAGGACGAGGGCTCTGGCAGGGGGAGTGTCCGTTGGGGGCAGGGCAAGCAAATTGTGGGGTTGCACGCAGTGGGAAGGGTGTTGAGTCTGCCAACTTCATAGGAGTGTGATGGATGTGGAAAATTCTAAAAAGTAAGCATCAGGTCTGGAGAGTTATCAGCATTTGTGTGAGGCCTCGATGTCTTCCAATTCATTTATTTTTATTTATTTTTAATTTTTATTTAAAAACATTTTTTTAAGTAGGCTCCATGCCCAGTGTGGGACTCAGTTTGGGGTTTGAACTTATGACCCTGAGATCAAGACCTGAGCTGAGATCAAGAGTTGGACGCTTAACCCACTGAGCCACTCAGGTGTCCCTGGCTTTATTATTATTATTATTTTTAAGCTGCATTATGTGCCCATTAAGGCCAGTCAGCAGGGACGGAAAAGTCAGTAGAGCAGGAGCCCTGCCTTCCAAATGCTCCACAAGGCACCCTGAAGCTCCCAGGGGGTGCTGGGAGGCCCCGGGGAGAAATGGGGTATGGGCAGCACATCCCAGTACCCAGAGGTGCCCGCACCCTGCAGGGCTGCATCTGCTGCCATAGCTGCCTCGTTTGTACAAGTCCTTGGGCAAAAGACCACTTGGAGAAACAGAAGGGAAAAAACACTTAAGAACATGGAGAGGGAGTCAGAGGAGAAGCCTCCCGTCCACACAGACTTTTGGGGATGACACAGTCACCTTTCCATTTCGAACCAAAGAAAGCGTCCCTGTGACGGTGACCCAGGCCTGCCAGGTACACCAGTGATACCGTCTGCGATGGCCACGGAGGCAGGGGCATCTCGATGTGGCCGATGGGCCTCCCTCCCTCGATCCTAAGCGCCCCATTAGCCACACGGGCCGAGGCAACAGACAGGCCCCCAGGAGAGACCTCAGCATCCCCCAGGGGCACCAAGGAGTGGGTCTCTATCCCGGGTTGGGGGCAGGGGCTCCAGTCCGAGCTTGCAGCGGGAGCTGTTAGGAGCAGATGTGATGGGTACATGTGGAGCAACGGTGAGCAGGGGGTGTACAGACAAGGGGGCCGGGGGGGTGACTTAAGACATGTGGGTTCATGGAGAAGCACAGATCCACGTTGGAAACGTGTGTTTCATATGGGGAATTTGTGTGCCCCACCTGGTGTTGCCGCCCCTTCCAGAAGGAGCTCCCATGATTGACTCAAACCCGAAAGCCAGATGCCGGCTGGCGGCGTGCAGGTGGCAACCCTGGTGGGACACATGGCGGCCCTGCTGTCCCCTCTGCAAGCTGTCCCCTTTCCTCAAGAACATGGTCGGCGTGTCTCAGTCTGTCCAGCTGCCGTAACCAAGTACCACATACTGGGTGCCTTATAACCAACAAGCAAATAATTTCTCACTGTCCCAGAGGCCGCACATCCAAACTCCGCTGCCAGAGCGCTGGGGCCCTGGAGAGCCCTCCTCCCCTGAGTTGCAGACGGCCTACTTCCCATTTTCTCCCCACTCAGTAGAAGGAAGGCAATTGAGAGCCCTGACTCAAATGAACCCCGGGATTTGGGCTCCCCCCTCATGACCTCATGAATTCCCAGAGGCCCCACCTCCTAACACCATCTACTTGGGGGTTGGAATTTCAAAGGGGGAATATTGAGGGACAGACACATTCAGCGCATTGCAAAAACTATAATATTTTCAACTTGCAAATATTTTCAACAGGGCGTACCTGTTAAACGCCACTCTCCATCCTCCCGCCCCCACCCTGGGGCCCTCGTGGCACATTCTGTGTTGGTGAATTTGACTCCTCCGGGGACCCCACGTATGGGCAGGCAATCACTCAGGGTTTGCTTTACTCAGTGGGGTATGCTCACAGCACATCCACGGGGTAGATGCACAGAATTTCCTTACTTTTAAGGCCGAGTAACATGCCTCTGCATGGATTAACAACCCTTTGTTCACCCTTTGATCATCGATGCACACTTGCTGCATCCACCGTTCGAGTACTGTGAACAACCTGCCAGGAACTCCACGAGGCCCTGCTTTTGGATGAATCCCTGGGAGTTAGAGTGGATAAATCCCCAGAAGTGGGATTGCTGTGTCCCATGGTAACCCTATCTCCTTTTTTTTTTTTTTTTTTTTTTTTTAAGGAACCACAGTATGCTTTCCGCAGTGGCCACACCACTTTGCATTCCCTCCGCCAGCACGCAGTGGTTTCCCTTCTCTACGTCCTCACCGGCATTTGCTCTCTCTGCCTATTCGGTCCTGATAATGACTGTTCTATGAGGTGTGAGGGGCTATCTCACGGAAGCTCTGATTTGCATTTTTGATGATTAGTGATGCTGGAATCGTCTAGGACTTGTTGAATTAGAGTTCAGTGAGAAGAGTCTTTAAGCAACAGGACACCCATAAGGCTTTGAACCCCTGTCCCCACTCTGGCCTCTTTCCAGACTTGCCACCATTCTGTTGCTTCACGTCCCTGTTTTCCAGCAAACGATGCCTCCCTGCTTGCGTACGCCATGACTTCCTGCCTGGACACCTCTGCTTGTGGTCTGTTCTGTCTTGTGCCCCCAATCCCGCATTCCCAGACACATCCCCATGTCAAGGATGAGCTCAGATGCTTGCTCACATTGGAAGCCCTCCCAGGCCAGCTGCAAGGGGAACCTTCTTATGTTCTTCCTTAAATTTTAGACTAGATCAGGTTTCTCAGTCTCAGCTCTGTTGACATTTTGAGTCAAATAATTCTTTGTGACAGGAGCTGTCCTGTATATTATAGGGTTTTTAATAGCACCTCTTACTCCCACCTAGTAGATCCCAGCATCACCTTCCCCCCTCCTAAATGTCTCCAAGTCCCCCAGACATCACCTAGTGTCCCAGATGGGGTGGGTCCCCCTAAAAACATTCTTCATAAACAGTGACCCCAACAGTGTCAGGATCCTAACCTTGGATCTAGAACTCATGTTGGTGGCTTCCAGTATTTTGGTCATGTAAGCTGCTCACCCGCTCACTCAGTCAACACTTTGTTTTCTCCTTCATTCCTGGGTGCAACAACCCAGAAGCAACACAGACACATGGGTGGAGATGATCCCAAGAGCCAGGGCCAACAAGACTTCTTTGAGAAGTCAAATCAAGGGCTGGTCATACTGCCCAGAGAGGTCAGGCCAGGATTAGGGAACAGGATCGTAATGTGCTTGCCCGAGGTCATCGCCACATGCCGCACAGCACCCTGGTGTCACATGACATGCCACCCCACTGGCCTCTGCTCTTTGAAGACACAGGCATGCTGGGGTGCACTCTTCATCCACACAGGCACGTACTTCCAGGAATTCCTTGAATTCTTATTTACCAGTCAAAGCCCAGGATGACCTCATGTACACCGTGTTATTTCAAAGTTAATATGCAAAGTAGTCTTCTGCAATCATTTAAGTTTTACAATTATCTGTGGCTGTGAACAGAGGTGAGGAAGCCTCACAGGAGTGAACCAGGCAAGCACCTTGCGCTATTACAACAGAGATATGAGAGGAAGGTCACTGAAACGGGTCATGTCTTCAGGAAGACAGGTGATCCAGCAGGTGGCCTAGCTTTCCAGTGGAGGTTTGCAGAGAAGGAAGGACAAAGGGACAGAGTGGATGCAGGAGCAGCGAGGTCCCCATCCCATGAGTAAGAATGGCCTGGCAGATAGCCCACAGGGAGGACCAGGCCTCAGTGAGAGGAGAAGCTGAAGGGATTTAGGGGAAGGTGTGCAGCAAGCAAAAGGCCATGAGTTCCAAATGGAGTGATGCAGGGGCTGGGAGCCTGGGAGAGACCCAGGCCTGTGGAGGTGGGCATCTGGGAGTACTGGGGCCCTGGAGGGTGGACCTGTTGTGGGCTTCGACGTGTGTGACCTGAGGGGGTGTCCTGCTGTGTGACACATGGTCCCCCCTGTGGAACATCCCCAAACCACCGCATGCCCCATCTCACAGACAGGAGCAGCTCGGCAGCCGATTCTGGAGCAGGAACTATTTCCAGGCTGCAACCATGGGCTGGCAGTTGCGCAGTCACAGGAGGGCTCATGGGCCTGAGAGGTCACCACCCCCCCCCACCCCGCCAGCAGCTGCTGGCCTCTGTCCCCCAGCATGGCCTGCGGGTCCTCCCAGCATAGCAGCCGCCCATGGACCCGTAGCAACAGCACCAGGCGGTAGCCGGGATGCGTGTGCCTTCCTGTCTCAGAAGTGAGCTCGCTAATTTCCACAACAGCCTGTTAGACACTTGGTGGGCTCTACTGGCTGTGGGAGGGAGGGGACCATATGTGACATGGAGGCTGTGGCTAGGGTCGGGTGGGAGCACTCCCAGAGGCTGGTGACCTGAGCCTGTAGTGTGGACTCTGCGTGTAGGTGTGTGGTCACAGGGGCTGGTGTATGTGTGAGCACGTGTGTGCTCCTACCGTGGACATGCATGTGGGGAGGTGGCTGGTGTGATGACCTCTACTGACACCCATGTGGATAGTCTCCAAGCAGTTGTCCTATGATAAGTGTAATCTATTACCACGATTCCTCTTAAATACTAACTGGTAAGCCTCTACCGTTGGAGCAACCATACAAAAGATGGGATAATGTGGTATTTTTTTTTCTAGGACGGGCTTACCAAATATTAATTACATTTATGTGTGTACAGGGACAGGAGGAAATTGAGCAAAGTAGAGGTGGTGCCAACACACGGGGTTCACAGGGTTCCTTGACGAGCAGGTTCACACTTATGGAGAGCCTGTTTCTCGAGGCCACGGTGCGGAGCTCCTTCCCTGGCATCCTTGCCAATGCCCCGCGTCTCCCACCCTTAGGGTCTCGTGCAGGCGTCTGGTTCTCACCTACCACCAGATAACAGCACACATTAGTGCTAAAATACGGCCACATAGGGATACATATGAGATTCTTGGGATACTTGAGATGCCTTAACTTGTATTTTTATTTAATTGCTTTCGACTTACAACAATGGGGAAGTAGTGAGCTGTGTAAGGACAGCGGTCCCTACGCCGTAGACGATGTATCTATTATCTGGCTTGCATGAAGGTCATCGACCTATGACAGTTGGAGTAGCAGAAACATTAGAAATCATGTGCAATTTAATCTTTACACAAATAAAGGAGAAGTATCACAATGCCTGAATAATGAAGACTCTCGCGGAGAAAAAGAGAAGTCTGTCCCCGAGGAGAGGCCTCATTTTCTCTGCTGCACCGTTCCGACGCGCACACTGAGATCCACTCTCGGGCTGACACTCGTATTAATAGAATTTTGGCTGGGAGAGAGTCGATGTTCTCCGTGATTGCCCTGCGCAGCGGTGACTCAGTTCTTCCGCACCCGCTCATCACTGCCCCGTGTCAGCGCTGAGACCATTGTTCGCTGGAAAACTGTCATGGGGCTGAAATTAACTGTTTCCCTCCTGTGACGAGGAACAACAATTCCTGTCCTCCCTTTCCAGGGTACACCTGCTGCACCTTTTAGAGAGTTACCAAGAAAGGGAACACCTAGCCTTCACCCAACGTGAAATAAGATGAAAACACAACCCTGAGACTTATAAATGGGGGTTTTTAAGGCAGAAATGAAATGTCTAGGTGTCATGTCTGTGAGACCCCGGAATGTTTACCGCCTCTGTACGAGCTGCTCCCGCCGATACGCCCGGTTCTGTTGGAGATGACCTGTGCACGCAGCACTGGGCTCTGGCGCCCAAGGCGGGGGTGTCAGGACGGCAGGAACTGGGCAGGGCGTGGACTGTCACCTCTCCTTCGCATGGTTCCTTCACAGGGACCCCTCCCAATTGTTGCCGCGTCAATAGAACCAATAGAACTATCCAGAGAAACACACCGGGGAAGGGAAAAAGAAAGACCCGCCTCTGAGAAGGGAGTTCCTTTTTGGCTTTACCTTCTCACATTCAAGTGAAATTTTCTATTGCAGAACAACGTTCAGTTTGCAGAATTTGCAAAGGACCGCGATGAGTTCCTGGTTATCCCCTCCCGTCTCCCTGGCGTGTTTGTCATGACTGATGAGCCAGCACCAACGCTGTCTCGACTACACTCCATCCTTTATTTGCACTTCCCCGGCTCCTCCCTGCTGTCTGTCCTCCTGCCCCAGGACCGCCATCGGGACTGCCATCACTCGTAGGCACATAGCTGCCTGGGCTCCGTGGAGGGTGTTTCTCCGCTGCCCTCGCACCCAGACCCCGGCAGTCCCAGGTGCACGGGGCAGGTGCCGTGTAGCACGCCTCTCCCGCGGAGCTTGCCTGAGGCCGTTCTCATGATTAGGACGCATGGGCTTGGTGGGGAAGACCACAGCAGTGGAGTGGCATGGTCACACCTGCCTGCACCCTATCCGCAGGACACACCCCTGCTGCTGACTGCCTGTTACCTGGCTGGGTGTCCTTCAGGTGCCCCATTCCCTTTCCTTGCTGCTCTTTTGGGGAACATCTCACTAAACTCAGGCCACCCTTCAGGCTGTTCCGTCTACTCTGGGGGGAGTAGCCACATCAATTATTTGGAATTCTGTTATGGAAACTTGTCTCCTTTGTCCATTTACTTATCCCATTATGTTTTGTTTACCGCTATGAATTTATGGATATTTATGTTATACTTCAGTTTATAATCCAATACCACGTTATTTATCTTGTTGCTCAAACTGTTTCAGCTTTACCCTCTGGGAGCTGTTTCAGCAGCTTCGGTGTCCCCAACACACGCCACCGCTGCGGGCGCTTCTCCTCCCCGGCGCCCCACCCCGGCAGGATGCAGGCTCACCCTGGAGGGGGTGGACGTGCTGGCTGCCCACGGGGCCGCTGTGTTTCCACGTCCGCTCGGCAGACACAGCACAGACCGGCATGCACGTGAACTGCGCTATGCTGCTCTCCATCTCTTCTGCAGCCCTCCCTCAGCAGTGAGAACCCCGGCTCCCACCGCCCACCAGAGAGTCTCTTATCTGTTTAAGTTGGTACACAAGTGCGGCATTCTCATGGGAAAGTACCACTGGCAGATGTTGTGGCGACTAGGTTCAGGGGCCCGCCCTTTCCCCACTAGCTCTCAAACCCAGGCCCACGCGGGATGCTGTGGCGCTGGGGTCGTGCCGGCTCCCGGAGAGCACCTCGGGACTGGCTCCGTCTGCTTGCTGCTTGCCATTTCTGGGGGGACAGCCTCTGTGGACATGGACGGCAGGTGGAGGGAGCCTCTGTCCCAGGGGCAGCCCCTGAGCACAGCTGCGCAGCACCCAGAGACCAAGAGAGCTCCCCTCGTGGATGCCCCCAGCTCCCACTCCCCATGGACTGACATGTTCACTTAAATTTCAAATAAATAACCTTCTAAAACTAAGCATTTTTTTATTTTCTGTTTTTTTTTTTTTTGCTTTTGCTTTGTTTTCATGCTGTGCTGTTTTGAAATTACCTCTTTCTTGAAACCAAATATGAATTTAGGGATTAATTTACCAAATAAAAGTGCTTTTTGTTTGTTACATTTTGCCTCTATGAAGTGGATGCTCCTCGTGTGACTGGGCCACAAGAAATCCGTCTGTGGCATGCCTGTCTGTTACCAACGCACATCCGGTCTGAGGGAGAGGAATTTCATTAGGGACACTTTCCATGGAAGCACCGTGCACACACCTGTCTGTCTCCATCGGCACTTGGAAACACCTAATTATTATATTAAATCTATGTCATTAGCTACTTGCAGCCTCTTGAGCATGGGAGAATGACACTTCAGAAAGTGAAAAGCTTTGTAGAGCAGCTACTAAACCAAATGTGCTATTTTTCGTTTGTTTCCAAATAATCACTAATCAAGCAATGCTTTCCAGAGAGCATATCAGTCCTGCTTTCTTTCCATCTTAAGAACATACATGAAGGATATTTCCACCAATTTCAATCAGTGCAATCTTACCAAATGTAATAAGTGTGCACATGGGCAGTATCAGAAGCTGTTGGCACCACCCTGAATATCAGAATCCATCATGAGCCCGGAGGGACCAGCCCCCAGGCCATGTGCGGCCTGCCCTCCTGGAGTCCTGGACACACATGGCAGGTGTGACTTCCCAGCTGAAGACTTTGACACTGGATTACAGTTTCATTGAATGAGTGGAACATGGTTTGTCTCCAGTGCATTATTCTTGAAAGAAGGAAACTAGAAATTCTGAAGTGTGCCTTCTCTCGATCCTTGGAGACGACGTTTGGGATGCTTGTCTCCATTCTAGCTTTGAGAAAGCTTACCATAACAACCAAGCACTAAAATTAAGTATTTATATTATAGAATTAGATTAATATTTTTGTTTCTAAAACATGGTTGCGTCTGAGCAGTAAATTCTGGCTTCGAAGCATTCTGTGCTTTCAAGCAAAACAAGGGCAAACAAGATGAAATGTAAAAAGACTCAGAGCAGAGACACATCTGCTTATGGACCAGAAACTGGAAAGAAATGGAAATCCCAGCGCAGGCGGAGCCAGGGTCCTGCTGGTCTCCAAGGCACTGGCAATGGCACGTCGGGTTTCAGCTCTGGGTGGACCCACGTGAGCAAAAGCTAGAAACAGAATAAGACTGCAGACTCACTGCTGTTATTAGTAGATGTCAGCCTAAGATGAGAACCCAAAGAGAAGCCACCTCTTGGTCAATGGCCATCTGACTGGACAAAGACCCCTGGGTGTCACCCTTGCAGACACCCTGACCCAGCCTGGCCTGGGCAGGAGGAGGGAAGCAAAGGGCTCAGCTGGTGAGAGAGAAAACAAAGGCAGAGAGAAAGGCAAAGCCAAAACCACTTGCTCAAGCTGAGAATCCTAATTCTTGAAATACGTTAAAAAAAAAATTGCGTGCTGGAGAGAAGGAAGTGCGGCCAAATTTTAGAAGGAGCTAGAAGGGGTAATAAAGGAGAGCCCATATCCTGACCTCACACCGGGTGGTCCCCCCTCAGTCCCTGGGTGGCAGCCCATCCTCTGCCTCCCTCATCTCTGCAGCTGGGGGCTGGTGAGGCCCTGAACCCAACGGCACCCCCTGACCCTGAGTCCCTGTGCCAATCTCAGGAGCATCGTTTCTTCCCAAGTTGACCACACACCATGTTCACGTTGTGGATGTCTCTTCTCCATCCAGTGAAATCTGGCGACTGTCTTCCACTAGTCACACTGTCAGCTTTTAGCGGGTTTTGGTGTCAGGTTATGGCAAATAAGGCTTTGCTCTGAAGGCTTGTTCATCCACTGGGTCATGATGCCACATTTGGTTGATCTTCTATGAGTGCTTCAGTGTATACAAAGGAATAAGCCCTGGTCCCTGAGACGTAGAAGTGAGGATATGCTTCTTTAGGTTTCCAAGGATGGTCCACCACCGAGCCCCCCCCCCCCATTTGGGATTTCTCCTTCACTGGGCTGAACCGTGCTGTCTCTTCTTGTCCTATGTTCTAGAATTTACCACAAACACGTGTCTCCAATTATTTGATATAAAGGCTCAAATTTAATTGTGTCTGTTTTAATACAAAACATCTCTGGGAGAACATAGAGCATGATTCATTAGCCGTGCTTCTCCCTTTGTGTCTCACCCGGACGCGCCAATTAAAGAGGACGTTTCCAAACATAAAGCCTAGCTTCCAGGACAAAATTCCGGATTTCCAGCTCTGCTAGCTGGGATGTAACCCAACTCATCAGGCACCAAACGGGCTTGCTTTTGTTTTTTTTGTTTTTTTTGTTTTTTTTTATTATTGTTGTTGTTGTTTGTTTCCATTATTTGGCAGGATCTCTTTTATCTTTTACCCCCTCACATTAAAGTCACTTTTGTTTTCATAAATGGAATGGCAGTGCAGGATCAGCCAAGGACAGGAAGGGAGGGTGGCGGTCACATTGCAACGTAGTCAACTGCCACCCGATAATGTCCTTGGCATCCCAAACAGAAATTTCCAACGGCAAATAACCAAGCATGCTTTAAATACATAACTATGTGCTTTGCCTCATTGCATTTTCTACACGACATTGTTTCTCCTTGACACATCAAATCAATGCTGATAGACACAGGACCCCTCTGGCTTCCCGGGTAATCTAGTATTTCATGTGAGAGTACATGCTGCCCTAATTACTCTTTCTTTGTGCAAAATATTGTATGTGGTTTGGTTAAGCTTGCCCAGATCTTGCCAAGTTGCTGTCCTTAGGAAAAAAAAAATAAGCAAGCATTCAGTTTTTCAAATCTCTAAGAATGACTTCTCACGTGAAATGTAGATGGACATGGTCTCAGGAAAGTGCAACATGGACCACAGGGATTCACAGATGTTTTCAAAACCAAGTGCTTACAAATCTTACCTCCTGGATGGTGGTGTTTGTACCACAGTAGGATGGAGAAAGGAAGGGCGTGGGCTCCGTGGGTGGATGAGGCCCTCTGAGGCCCCAGGCTCGGCCTATGACTACACCTGCAGTCAGCTCTTCCTGAAGCAGGGCAGAGAGCTGTGCACACACCACTCACCACCTGGTAGGCCGAGGGATCGTGTTGCCTGCTCTTCCCAGGGGGTTCCCGGTGGAAAGTCCTAGGAAGGGTCATTAGTGAGTGTTTGGAAATGGCAGAGTTATGGTGTCTTCATAATGAGATAATGGGATGGCTAACAATGGGACAGATGCTTGCCAGGGCTGCCTGAAAGTCCTGGCAACATGCAAGGGAAGACAAAGCTATGCCACCAGCAAGACCGTCCTGGACACCCTGAATTTTCAGAAGCTGGTTACACAATCCAGTCTCTGAAATACAGTAGAGTGGGGAGCTGTAGCCCTGGCCAGTGTCACCCGGGATCTACAGGTGCCAACAACAGAAAACCAGTCCTGCTATTTAAGTGGAAACGACCTGGTGCGAGCGGTCAGGGCCCAACAACTGGGACTAGAGACCACCCTATGGGAGGATAGGCGTTGCACACCATGGGCAACGCCAGCCTCGGCCTCTGCCCTCGCCGTCATGCAGAGCATAGGCAGTGCGGCCCCTGCAGCCAGCGTGGGACCACGGGCCAGCCACATCCTGCCGAGGGCCCAGGCCACCACTTGCTAGGGAGCTCTGTCTCACTCAAGGCTGGGCGGGGTCCCAGGACAGGATGGGCACCTGGGTCCCCCAGAAGTCCACGTAGGGAGGTGGAGACACTCTCCCCCCTCCAGCTGCTCGGGGAACAGGGCTGCAGCAGGAGAAACCTGATCAGGCTGTGGAGCAGCAGCTGCGGATGCTCCAGGGGCTCTGCACTGGGCCCTGCAGGGCAGCAGTGCGCTTGGCCGTGGATGTGCCATGTGTGTGTGCCTCCGAAGGCCCAAAGCAAAGCTTGTCCCTTGGGCACATGGGCAGGGGGCATTTGTCATCCTCAGGCTGGGCTCCAAGCTCCAGAGGGCGGGCTGCCCCTCCCCGGCTGGGTCACGCTGCCTTCCGGTGGTGACCTCCAAGGGCCTGTCCCCTGAGCACGTGTGTCCTAATCTCTTCTTAGACGGATGCCAGGCCGATTGGATTAAAGCCTACCCTACTGACCTCATTTTAGCTTAATCACCCTTTTAAAGAGCCCATCTCCACGCACAGCCACACTCTGAGGTCCTGGGGGCAAGGGCTTTAACTTGTAGATTCAGCCTGCAGCACCAGCTTTCCTGCTTCTCTGCCACCAGGAGAGCGCCCTCCCTCGGGTGTGATGCAACCCGGGGCTCAGCCACTGTGGGCACCCCCAACCCCGGCCTTGCACGTCCTGCAGCCTTTCATGTCAGAACAAGGCAAAGTCACAATGCTGTCAGAAAAATGTAAAAGCCGCACCACTTGTATGACGCACGTTAGCCCTGTAAAGACAGGTAGGACCATTTCACGTGCGACCGAGTCAGTGTGTTGAGCAAGTAACCAGCAGGCAGGACGTGGATTAGATCCTGTAGACACACAAAGTAGAGAAACACTAACACTGACGCCACGGCATTTGCACAATCTGCTGTACGCTGAGTACCCTGCTCGGTTCACAGGCTTTTATTAGATCACATTCGTGTTTTTTTCTCTCTCTTTTTAAAAAAATCTTATTTTATTTATATTCAATTAGCTAATGTATAGTGTATCATAAGCTTCAGGTGTAGAATTCAGTAAATCCTTAGTTACACTGCATTTATTTTTATTTTTATTTATTTTTAATTTAATTTTTAAAGATTTATTTATTTATTCATGAGAAAGAGAGAGGCAGAGACACAGGCAGAGGGAGAAGTAGGCTCCCTGCCGGGAGCCAGATGCAGGACTCGATCCCAGGACCCCGGGATCACTCCCTGAGCCGAAGGCAGATGCTCCACCACTAAGCCCCCCAGGCATCCCGACCACATTTATCTTTAAAGATATGTCCACAAAGTGTGAGAATCTGAGAAGGACTTCACTGAAGGACAGTTTCTGAACTCACCACAGCTTTATTCATGGCACAACGCACTTTTTGGCAGGTGCAGGCCAGCCTCGTGACACGGGGTTCGCAGCAGATAGGTGGGAGAGAGGAAGGTGTTGGGTGTGTAGACTGGCAGTGAAGGAGGCCTGCAGCTTTCAGCCTTTTTCTCCCCCTTCTCTGGGGCTTCTCCAGGCCTCTGGTTATAGGGACCACAGACCCCTGGATGGGCCACCAAGCCTGGCTCGCATGCATCACCCAGCACCACGGAGATCATGGCAGCCATCAAACCCCGGTGTCACCCCTGGGACGGTGTTCAGACCCCCACGGGGAAGCCCGTCTCCAGCCCAAGCCCCTGCCGTCAAAACAGAGTTGATTTGGATTCAACTGGATATGCTAACGTTTCTACAGCAGGAGAGGGTGGGTCCATCCTCCCTCCTTCCCTCCCTGCCTCTCTTGGTCTCTGCTGGAGCCAGAGGGTTTAAGAAGGATGAGATTATATCTTACTCCCTGATTTTTGGCTCTCAAAATCCCCTGTGAAAAATGGAGAAGGGAGATTCAGCCACTTTATCTTCTTAAAGAGATAATTTTAATAAATCAAGTCACCTTCTGGAAGCGTGTCACCGACATTTTGTTCTCCTGTGTTACAAGTGACCCATGTTTATTTTTGAAACTCAAGGTTTCTGTTTTAAAGAGAATATTTCCATAACACTTCATGGAATAATCCTGGTACATATGCACCTTCCTACCCCTCTCACCAAGTTAGACCATCACAAACGTTGGAAGGGACTTGGCCTTGATGTAACTTCAACTTTTCCTCAATGTTTTTTTCATGTAGAAATAGCAAACATTTCATTTTGTGGGCTTTCATGAGTTTAATTTTGAAAAATAATTAAGTATGATGGGGCACCTGGAGGCCTCAGGGGGTTGAGGGTCTGCCTTCGGCTCAGGACATGATCTTGGGGTCCTGGGATCGAGTCCCACTCGGGCTCCCCACAGGGAGCTTGCTTCTCTTTCTGTCTATGTCTCTGCCTCTCTCTCTGTGTCTCTCACGAATAAATAAATAAAATCCTTAAAAATATATACTTAAGTGTGGAACTAAATTCTATGGTGTGTTTGGTGGTCCTCAGCAGTTTGGGCTCTTACTGTCCAGTGCACACCTGCCCCGCCCCATCCTCACCTGAGCTACAGTGGCAGGGTTCACAGTCCAAGCTGTTTCTAACTTTATCCAAACCGAGCCTTTGACCCCTGCAGTCAATGGCTGAAGTTATAGATTACAGATCCTTTACCTCTGCTAATGGGCTTTCAGATTGCAGGAGCCAGCCTGAAGGGCCAGAGACGGCTCGGGCATCGACAATCTGCTCTTCCTGTTACACGACTCAGGAACCCAGCCTGGGGGCAATTATCCAGGCTCCAAGGAGACACTGCATTTCCCTGGGAGCCCCTGATGGCGCTCGGTGCCCAACGAGGCCTCATGCAGGTTGGCAGGAATGGCCTCATGCTTTCTCCTGGCGGCCCCTCCCTGGGCCAGCACACCATCCACCCCTGCTGCACCCAGATGCCACAAGCCGCAGTGCGGACTTGCCGCCGCCTGGTCTTGCCGTTGCTCAGACCCTCACTGACCACCCTGTCACCTCAGAGTAGACCGAGAAAGAAAATAATAAACACCATTTTGGTATAAACTTCTTATTTCAGCACGAGACAATCTTTTTCTCACACAGCAAGGGTCAAATGGTTTGCTTTTATTTTCCACTTAGCATCATATCGTGAATGCTATGTGTTTAGTGTTCTCAAACAGAAATTGCAGTGTCTTCAGAGCTAACCAGTTCTTGCAAGCACCTCTCCCATTCCCTTCACATTGCTCCATTTTTCAGACAATCCCTGATTATGGGTGGTGCTGAGGTGGAAATCACCATATTGTGTATGGAAACACTGAGTAACCAAGCATGCGTACCTTTATGGTCTTGACGCGTATCTATTACCAACCAGCCCTCTGCAAATCCCGTATTCAGTAGTACAACAGTTCCCGGCACAACTTTGTGTGTTTTCTGTAAAATAACTCCACTGGAAACTTAAACCCATTAAAAAGTCAGCCTTCTGGCTAAACTTGGACTTCTTTTATTAGAGTAGAGGTTAGACATTTTAAAAATACGTGATTTTTCTTCTGTAACGTGCCTGGGGGTAGGCTGTGACCACTTCTTAGGTGGGTGTCATAGTTTAGGGTCCTTAGGAGAATAAATGTTGAAATTAGATCTGCTGAGGTTGCCAGCCCCTTGCTGCATGTGACCACAGGGAAGTTGCCGACTCTCCACGCTCCGGGTCTCTTTCATCTAAGAATGTGAACGTTTCTAACACCTTGTCGTGAGGTTCCACGTGCGGCATCTGTGACATGACTTGCCATCTGACATCAGTTAATTTATTTGATAAAAATGTATTTAGGTTTGGTTTTGCTGCCAAACTAGGAGCTGAGAATGGACTGGGAAGGTGAACAAAGCTACCTGCACTGTGACTGTTTCCTTTATGAGCAAGATTAACCCTGATCTATTATTTTTTAATTTTTTTCCTAACACGATCTTGATTCAATGATCTGTTTATTTCTCAGTTTACCTAATCTTCCTGTGGCACAGAATATATGAAAATGGTCATCTGGGGGGCTTGGGGAAGAAACCCGGCTGGGTGGTCAAGACGCACAGTAATGGGACCCCGATGTGTTACAGCAGAGCGGCCAGTGTGCACATCCCGACAAGGCTGGTGTGAGTCCTCTGAAGACGGAGCCCATCTGTGCACCCCCGCTGTCTAGTATCACAGCAGATGCCCAGCAAATGGGGGAGCTTTGGGACATATGGGGCGTTAGGCTCCTGGGAACTACCTGGCTCCTTGGGCAGGCATTAGCTCTGCAGGTGCACGATGGGTACTTCAGTGAGGGGTAACTCAGCATTTCCACGCCTCGCTCTTTCCAATGATGCCGCCGTTTAAGGAAGACTGTTGTGCCGAGGAACGAGCGCCCCGAGAAGTATATGTGGGTGGTGATGTCTGTGCTGACGCTGAGGCTCAAGACGTCTGGCAGGACATGACAGGTGCAAACCCCCCATCTGTTAGTATTTGAAGTTATTGAGGAATGAAATCAAGTTTTGATTTTTTCTCCTTTTATTATATTTACTATATTTTCAAATGGCTACAAAGTAGTTACGAGGCAAATACTTGTGAGGTTCTTTGGATCTACCTAATGTGCCAAACTGGTGACTGTTTCTTTTGGCCTGGGGCACTTCAGAAAACGTTGCTGACCCACTGAGCACACCATGGATGGAGAAAGTTTGGGAACCTCTTGAAATAGTCTAGTCTGGTCATTCTTAATGTAGGGATTTTGCCCCTTGGGGGACATTTGCCGCTTACTGATGCCAAATATGAATTCCATTATCCAGTAAAACTCTTAGCAATAGAGGACTCAGAGTATGCACATTGATTACTTTTTGACACTTATTATTTGTGTATGACCTGCAGGAGCTCTTTATTAACAAATAAATGAATAAGCGGGACTGTAGGGAACCACGCACCTGTAAGCTATTGCAGAAAATGATACTGAGGCAAACATCTGTATGATAATTTGCCCTCAGCTAATGGGAAGCGCATATTCTAAGAGTGTCAAACCCCGAGGAAGACATTTAAAGTATAAATAATAAAAAGCAATGTTTCTGGCTCCGAATTGGCTTCTCTCTGATGAAAGTGGAGATACAAAGTCAAGGTTTTCCTTAGGGCTTCACGGAGGTGTGATGTCTGTACTTTGTAACAAAGAACGATTTAACCCAACATGCTTTACATGATCCTGTTTGGGGCCTCGGGCTGATAAGAAAAGCATTAATCATAAATATGAGAAACTAATACTTTAAGTCCTCGCTCTGAGGATCCCACTCGACTCCTGTCCCAGAACTAATTACGTACAGTCGAGGAGGCGCATTCATGTAAATAGGTCTTTGGTCGGTAATGCAAAACCTGATCTGGCTCTAGAAACTTCCATTTACGTGCAAAATGTATGTGGAATCAGGTCGAAAGGACCATGCTGAGCATCTCTAAGGAGTTGGCGGAGAGGGGACAGACCCTGCATCCCCACACTCAGCTTCCCCACCATCTTCATTAAATACAGGAAAATTTCCCAAGTATAACACGTTTGTGAGATTTTAAGAATAATTGTTTTGTTTTGTGGGATCCCTGGGTGGCTCAGTGGTTGAACATCTGCCTTCAGCTCAGGTCATGACCCCGGGATCCTGGGATCAAGTCCCACATTGGGCTCCCTGCAGGGAGCCTGCTTCTCCCTCTGCCTGTGTCTCTGCCTCTCTCTCTGTCTCTCTCACAAGTAAATAAATAAAATCTTTTAAAAAAGATAATTGCTTCTTCCAAGTCACAGTTTTCTATGAGAATCATAAGAATACTCCTCTCAATGTAGAATCATAACAATATTATTTATTATTCACTTCTATTAAGAAAAATGGTTTAGACCCATCCCTGGTCTGGCATATTTATTGAGGATACTGGAATGCCTCCTGAGCTGAGATGGAAAATATCTGTGTGTGGGGCAGCCACAGGGAAGGGAGCAGTGTTGGGGAGGGATGGAGGCCATGCCTCAGGCACCCACACCACCTGGTGGCATGGAGACTACATCACCCAGGAACCTACAAAGGCTGACCACACTTGTCCCTCCTGCGAGTGAGGAACCAGTCAGTGAAATGCTGATGGTGGGGTGGTCATGGTCCTGGGGGAAGGAGATGGTGTCAGGCCAATGGCTGTACCAGAAGCCCCTCACTATTTGTCATATGGTGATGAAATCCACGTAAAAGAAAACCATCAAAAAAATAAAAAGTAAATAAAATCGTAGTCTTAACTGCGCTAATGCATCCTAATCAGTGGCCTTATTACATCCCCAATGTCATGCAGCCTTCACTACCATTTGGTTCCAGAATACTCCATCACCACTAAAGGGAACCCCATGCCCATTCACCAGCTCACTTTTGTTTGGACTTGTCTTCATGAAAAATACGATTTATTTACAAAATACTCCACTGAACAGCAAGCTATGCTATAAAAACATTCTGCTTCATTCAATGTACTTGGACATTCTGGATTTGAGAGTCACACAGAGTTAGTTTTAAGATTGTACTGAGGATAAGGTCACTATCAAAAGACATTAGTGGTCTTTGCTTTTTATGGATTTACATGATTGGGATGAGATGATCTATAACTGACAAGAAAGCTTAAATATGTCTGGGAAGCAAACAGCAATATACCAGGCTTACGATGCAATATTACAGACTGCTTAGCAGCTAAAGAGGGTTTACGCTGAAGAATGCTGGATGTAATTTCTTTGAAAAAATTATAAGCAAAAGGATTGAATTTAATCTAATATCACCACTAAAGCTTGCTGCAATCTCAGGCAGCATTTGGGTAGTACCTAGGGCCAAGAAGATGATCCTGAATTAGCATAGCATACAAATCAGCTTTTCGATTTTTATCAGATTATCTGCATTACTGGCTAATGCTGATGTATTCAGTAACATGCAATAAGCACTCTCAAGCATCATATTTCTGTGGTGTAAAATATCCTCAAAGCACATTTTAATTGTTTTAACAAGATAAAGTATGCTATTTTTGCATGAATAATATTATCAGTATTACATCAAATCTCTTCATTTATTATCACTAATGCTACTTAAAAGAGATGTTAATAGAGTAATTCATTCTCATACCATGACCTTGGTCAGGAGTACATGATGGTTCATATTCATTATGCTGAGCTAAGAGAGGGCTTCCGTTATAATATCACTTAATTTATATTCTGAAAAATGCTCCAGGGACAAGTTGCTCTGCTGCATTAGAGTTCCATCTAAATCACAGTATTTGAAGACAAGTGGGGATGCCACATAACTGTTAAACAACTCCTCTGTGTACTCTTGCCTCTTCCGAAGCCGCACACAGAAGAGCTAAATCCAGTGGCCTCATCTAAACACACAATTTACCTGTGCAAATTAGATGCATTTACAGGGCCATACATTGGGATTTACATTAGGTGGAGAGCTTTGGTTAAATGCCGGAACATACACCAACCCTATGACCCATCAGAGTCATGCTGTGCCTCCATCACTAGGCCAAGGAGATATGGCCAACAATGACCTTTTAAAAGTGTGAGCACCTATGGTCTTTGGTTATATCTGCCCTTTGTCAGGACACAAGGTGCATGTGCATGGATTAGTTGTAGGAGATGCATGTGATGAGATGTGCATGTTCAGAAAAAAAAGTTCCAATCTTTTTAGAAAAGTAATTCCAAATAAATCTCTAACTCAGTATATGACAAAAATGGGCATATGTACAACACAATTAATAACTTTGAAGGGCCAATATAATTTACAACAATTAATTGGATTGGCCTTTGTTTTAGTGTAATATAATTCCTTAGAAGTACTTTCAAAATACTTTAAAAGTGCCTAGAGACATTGTAATGAACTGGATAATTTTAATTTATAGCCTTCACAGAGGAGAAGATATTTTTGGGACACATGACAAGTACACATCTTAATTTCAGACCTAAGAGGGACACGTTAAGTGTATTTTGCAGAGAAGTAAAACCAATCCCATGGACTAAGTGGCACAGCAAAGTCACTTAACTAAAAGATAATTAATGAAATTCATAATAAATGCATAATAAATATGTTTGCAACTCATGAGTTTAGTATAAGATGTGTTGAGAGAGGGAGTATGGCAATTAGGGAGAGCATTCATACATGCATAGTTCATAGGGTCACAGCATGAAGTCTAGTGTTAGGTCAAGTATTTCCTTTGTAGCTTAAAATGTTGAGTGGGGGTGCTTTTGCAGCAATGTAGATGGTGTTGTTCGTGCTAACGTGGTGTGTTGGTGGTGGTGATGGTGGTGGTGATTCTGTTGGTATTGCTGATGTGATATTGTTTGTGGTGCTGGTGGCATTGGGTGGTAATGGTGTTGGTGTTGGTGGTTTTCATGCCAGTGGTGTTGCTGATGGTGGTAATGGAATGGGTGATACTGCTGATGGTGGTGGTATTGGGTGTGCGTTGGCAGTGTTGGTGGCTGGTGTTGGTGTTAGTGGTGATGCTGTTGCTGACAATTGTGGAGCTGGTATTAATGGTTGGGTGGTTATAAAAGATTGTGGAAGGTAACAATCTAAGAAACAAAGAAGTAAAAGCTTTGTGGTTTCTGACAATGTCTCTAATGAGCACCTGCCTTTTGTTTGTAGCCAGTGTCCTCTGAGGGAGATGGGCTCAGGCAGGGAAGGAATAGTGATCCACCACCATTTTTTTCTGCTTATCTGCTTTTGAACCCCTTGTTGATGAGAGAATGGATTCACACAGTCCACATCTTCTAAAGAGCTAAACATTCTGAATTAAAAAAAAAAAAACATACAAATGTGCCATAGATAACTGTGAGAAAGGAAATGCGTATTATAAACATGAAAGGATAAATTCTCAAAACACCAATTTAAAATCAACTTCAAGGACTGATGTTTCTGTAACATTAGCAGGCAAGATTTTAAAATCAACATCTCATCAAGTCTCTCTGCTTTTTTCAAGAGTTCAGTATATTATTGAGGGCATGATACTATAAAGAATAGATAAACCCTTCACACTAAGCTTGTGTCCTCCAGGTACCAGCTCGGTTACCCTGACCAGAGGTAAGAGGTAAGAAATAGAATAATTTTGCTCATTGTTGGCCTCTGGAATAAGACATCCTGGGCTCCCAATATCAGAATGGACACAAACTAAAACAAGATTACATTACTGACCGTTCAGAATTTCAATATTCTTATCATAAAAATTTGGGACAACACTATTCCACCTTAAAGATGGAGCAAGAATTCTTGGTAAACAAGAACATGGATTTCATTGTTTATCATCACACCAAAAATGAGGAGTGTATCCATAAATGATAATTTTCTCCCTTTCCTGATGGGGAATCCAAAGAGACAGACAGGCAGCTTCTCCACAGTCATACATCTAAGCCAAAATAATGCAGACCTAGAGACAGCATTTTTTCAGCCTGCTTCGGTTTTGAACATATTTAGCTTGGCTTCAGTTTTTTTAATATAATAAAAATTATCAATTAGTTTTACAAATGGTCTTGCAACAAGAATTTTGTCTGCTTTGAGAAAAAAAATGAATGCAACAAGCCATCTGTATTTGAGTTGGTTCATTATTTTTTTTAATAAATTAATTTTTATTGGTGTTCAATTTACCAACATTTAGAATAACACCCAGTGCTCATCCTGTCAAGTGTCCCCCTCCGTGCCCGTCACCCATTCACCCCCACCCCCCGCCCTCCTCCCCTTCTACCACCCCTAGTTCATTTCCCAGAGTTAGAAGTCTTTATGTTCTGTCTCCCTTTCTGATATCTCCCACACATTTCTTCTCCCTTCCCTTATATTCCCCTTCACTATTATGCATATTCCCCAAATGAATGAGAACATACACTGTTTGTCCTTCTCCGTGGTTCATTATTTTAATTTCTATACATTCACTTTAAATTTTGTTCTTCTTTCTGGTTTTTAAGGACATTGATATTTTCTGCTAGATCATGCTTAGGGGGGAAAAACCCATGTTGACATTATATATTTAAAAGAAACTGTTCCTCTTCCTCCTTTAAATGTACTCAAATCCCATGGACGCTCCAGCTCAGGGACCCTGGAAACATGGTAGGTTCTTGGTCTTAATAAGTCTGTTGCACTGAATCAAATTCAATTGAATATGATAAAGATAATATTTTAAATATTCTAGCACAAATATTCTAACACAAATATTAAATAAATATTTTTATTTATTAATATTACATTAGCACAATATTAAATAAATATTTGTGCTAGAAATGATTTTAATATTCACAAAAGCAGGCAATGTAACTATATTGTTATAGTAAACCATACTTGCTACTGACCCCATAAAAATTTGAAATATGCATTTTGAAAGGTTAGCGCTAATAGAAAATATCCAAGTTATGATTGTCCTAATTTGCTATCAAAGGGGACACATCCCTCTGGTCAAATTATCATGGATACATCATAGTTACACATGATTGACCACCATAAGGAACATCAGATCTGTCCCTGACAACTCATAAGAAAAAAAAAAAAGTTAATGTTCAAAAACAATACTTCCCAGAATGTTGGCCTTGCTTTGGAAATTATAACTCTAATTTGTGTGGCTTGTGAACACAGAGTTGCCGGATGGTGAGGGAATGTATAGTGCACTTATGAAGAGCAGATGTTTTAGGGGGAATGAAGAGCACACTTCTGCTTAAAAGGCATTTCATAAGTTTGGTTTTTAGTGTTTTTAGATCTATTGAGTGGCCCCTTTGGGGACTATCTGAAAATACATGAAAGAAGACAATGTGAGCCTAATGGTCTTCCAGGGAAAGGAGCAAGTGGCTCTTCTGAGGGCTGGGGGCTTGAAGAGTTATGTTAACCCTTTCAAGACCCTTGGGCAAAAGTCCTCGACTGGCGTTAGAAGCTTCCTGACCTCAAACTTTTACAATACATTTCCCAGTGTGATCAAGGACTCTGTTAAATCCAGGGCCTTGAAAGCTGGTTCTGTTTCTAGGTCTGCAAGAAAGCACCTTTCTTTTTCTGCATTTTTCCCAGAGTGTAAAAATATATATACTCCAAACATCCAATACTCAGGAAAAAATATTTTTATTTTGTGCTATTTCTATGCTCAATCCTGTCATTTTAAAATTGTTTCTTTGATGAGAATGTGCTCACCTTCAAAGATGCTTTTATTTATTTATTTTTTTTTCAAAGATGCTTTTAAATGAAGGTATGTAGGTCATGTAATTTAATGCTTTCCTGATCACATACTTTCAGGATATCTGCAACTCTCTGTATATTTTAAGGGGGAAAACATGACTATTAGACTATTAAAATACTACCAACTAGCTAGGCTGATAAAGAATTTACTTAAAAAAAAAAAGACTTTATTTATTTGAAATAGAGAGAGAGAGAGAGAGAGCATGAGTAGGGGGAGGGGCAGAGGAGAGGGAGAAGGAGACTCCTCCGAAAGCAGGGAGCTCGATGTGGGGCTCGATCCCAGGAACCCAGGTCACGACCTGAGACGAAGGCAGATGCTTCACCTACTGAACCACCCAGGTGCCCCTCAATTTTCTGACCCATAGATCTGTTTGCTGACCACGTGTAAATATCCTGAATAATCTGAGCTGAACACTGGAATATGCCTTTCCCTGCTGTTGCTTTATTTATGCTATTCTTCAGAGTATTTATTATAACATCACGATAAGTAGTGGCCAATCAGTGCTCTGTTCTACATACTCGGCTGTGGACATGGACAGCTCTAAGGATCCTCTGCCATTCATCCTTTCCGTCAGTGTCATAATAGACTTATTTGGATAATCTCGGCCTTTGCTAGATTTTGAGTTCAGGAAGTGAGGGTTGTTCCTTAATTCATTTATCTATTTATTTATTAAAGATTTTATTTATTCATGAGAGACACAGACAGAGGCAGAGAAACAGGCAGAGGGAGAAGCAGGCTCCCTGCAGGGAGCCCAGTGTGGGTTTTGATCCTGGGATCCCGGGATCTCTACCTAAGCCAAGGCAGACACTCAACTACTAAGCCACCCAGGTGCCCCATCATTTACTTTTTAAATCTTTAAAATATTTTTAAAATTTAAATTCAATTTGCCAACATATAACCCCCAGTGCTCATCCCATCAAGTGCCCTTCTCAGTGCCCATCACCCAGTCACCCCATCCCCCAGCCCACCTCCCCTTCCACAACCCTATGTTTTTTTCCCAGAGTTAGGAGTCTCTTATCGTTTGTCTCCCTGTCTAATTTTTCCCACTCATTTTCCTTCCTTTCCCTTATAATCCTTTTCACTATTTCTTATATTTCATGTATGAGTGAAACCATGTGATGATTGTCCTTCTGTGATGGACTTACTTCACTCAGCATCATACCCTCCAGTTCCATCCATGTCGAAGCATACGGTGGGTTTTGTCCTTTCTGGTGGCTGAGGAATATCCCATTGTATACATAGACCACATCTTCTTTGTCCATTCATCTTTCGATGGACACCGAGGCTCCTTCTACAGTTTGGCTACTGTGGACATTGCTGCTAGAAACATCGGGGTGCAGGTGTCCCGGCGTTTCACTGCATCTGTATCTCTGGGGTAAATCCCCAGCAGTGCAATTGCTGGGTCATAGGGCAGATCTATTTTTAACTCTTTGAGGAACCTCCACAGTTTTCCAGAGTGGCTGCACCAGTTCACATTCCCACCAACAGTGCAAGAACATTCCCCTTTCCCCACATCCTCTCCAACATTTATTGTTTCCTGTCTTATTATTCACCATTCTCACTGGTGTGAGATGGTATCTCATTGTGGTTTTGATTTGTATTTCCCTGATGGTAAGTGATGCAGAGCATTTTCTCATGTGCAATTGGCCATGTGTAGGTCTTCTTTGGAGAAATTTCTGTTCACCCATCATTTATTTTTTTAATATGCTTTATCGTTCCATCAGCAAGCCTACCACCATTTACAAATGAAAGTCCTTCCATGCAAATGAATGCACAGTACTATTGAAATCTTTTAGAAAAGAACTAACCCATTTCACAAATATTTGTTACGGCATGTTTCTCTACGTTTGGGACACAGCTGGGAACAAGGGACAGAAGTCCTGGTCCTCAAGACTCTTAGGTTCTAGTGGGAAGAAGGCTGGCAGCACGTGAGTCGGGCACATCACACACATGATGGTGAAGAGCACTAGGAGACAAACAGGCAGGAGAAGTTGCTTTAACTCACCTGTACCTGTAACAGGGCTCCGTCTGCTTCTCTGTCTGCTTTTTGTTAGATGCCATAGATTTACTTCCTGGTGATATGATCTTGGTCCAATTCTTTTCCAACAGGAATTTCAGCTAAAGCAACACAACATGGAAATACAAATCAAAACCACAATGAGATACCACCTCACACCAGTGAGAATGGGGAAAATTAACAAAGCAGGAAAGCACAAATGTTGGAGAGGATGTGGAGGAAGGGGAACCCTCTTGCACTGTTGGTGGGAATGTGAACTGGTGCAGCCACTCTGGAAAACTGTGTGGAGGTTCCTCAAAGAGTTAAAAATAGACCTGCCCTACGACCCAGCAATTGCACTGCTGGGGATTTACCCCAAAGATACAGATGCAGTGGAAAACTGAGATACCTGCGCCCTACTGTTTATAGCAGCAATGTCCACAGTAGCCAAACTGTGGAAGGAGCCTCGGTGTCCATCGAAAGATGAATGGATAAAGAAGCTGTGGTCTATGTATCCAATGGAATATTACTCAGCCATTAGAAACGACAAATACCCACCATTTGCTTCGATGTGGATGGAACTGGAGGGTATTATGCTGAGTGAAATGAGTCAATCAGAGAAGGATAAACATTATATGGTCTCATTCATTTGGGGAATATAATAATAGTGAAAGAGAATAAAGGGGAAAGGAGAAAAAATGAGTGGGAAATATCAGAAATGGAGACAGAACATGAGAGACTCCTAACTCTGGGAAATGAACTGGGGTGGGGGTGACTGGGTGACGGGCACTGAGGGGGGCACTTGACGGGATGAGCACGGGGTGTTATTCTATATGTTGGCAAATTGAACACCAATAAAAAAATAAATTTATATAAAAAAATAAATAAAGCAATACAACACGGACACGGCTCACTTTTTGGTCATGTTACCTGAACCGTACTGAAGTCCACTCTACTCTTAAGCAGACCTGTTCACACCGAGGAGCCTTGATATCTTTCCCCTGGGCAATATTTTCCGGCATCATCAAACATCAGACACTGTGGAAGAGCGGGCAAACCACGCTCCTATCACTGTGTCCATGTGGCGTCCCTCCCCGCAGCATCATGGCGAGGTAGAGTGCATGGACTGGCCTTGGACCCCGCCTCTGCACCTGTCACCCCCACCTGTGTCCCCTGCTCTTTGCTCCCTCAGAGGATGTTCTTTCTGGCACCAGCCATCACTGTTTATGCCATGGGACACTGTGTCTTCAGGTATACCTGTGCCCTGTGCTTATGTTAAAAACTTCTTTCAGGGGCACCTGGGTGGCTCAGGGGTTGAATCACTACCACCCACCCCTTCATGCATGTCTTCAACACAACTGGAGAAGCTCTCTTCAGCCCTGGATCTTATACAGGTCACGTTGCCCCTGGGCCTCTAGGAAAGCGCTTGTCACCTATCTTGTGACAGTCGCGTTCCCTCTTGCTCCTGTGGTGGTGAGGTCCTGGGATTGGGGCCCCCGATCTTGTGCCCACTACATGTGCACGGCAAGTGTGGCGTGAGTGCCTGTGAGTGGGAAGGCATCAGACGTGTCAGCGCGAGGGTCCACCACGTGGTACCTGCGGACGAACAGCTGACGTCTCCCTTTAAGGCCTGAGCTGAGGACCCAAATATCTTTATACAATATATGGAAATGTTACCGAACACATTATCTTATCAGATATAAATACATACATTCACACTCAGGTGCTGTAGAACGATGGTAAACACCAAGAGAAAACAGGGTGGTTTGACCAGTCCAGTGTCACATCTCACGTGTCATCTGGGGGTAGCAAGGTGTCTCGAACTGAAGCAGAAGGTGAATTAGGGAAATTTGTTTAGTTGTTATTGACTGGAGGAGGAGACATCTGAGGCAGTGGTTTTAGGATGGTCTTAGGATCCAGCGGTGGGGTGTGGAGGTCGGAGGTGCAGGATGCTGGCTGTGGGCCTGGATGCTGAAGCCTCCCTGGGGCTTGTAACCTCTGGCAGAGTCACCCGGCCACAGGCGAGGCTGACACACAGGGACCCAGAGCACGTGGTCCACCTGCAGAGGGGTGGTCAGCCTGCCAAACACAGGTCATGGTTCCATCTTGCAGGTAGGAACTGATAGCATCCGCTGAGAGGATTGACTACATCTCCCCTCAGCAGAGAGACTCTCAAACTAGAATGCAGGTTTCCAGACTCTGATTTCGTGTTTCTTAATCATGGAGTGCTTCCTGGAAGGGAAGAGTGTCACTTAGAAACTAAGACAAACAAAACAAACCAAAATCGTTCACTTGCATCTTCAGATCATATACAAAGCTGTTAGGGGACATTAATCCAAGCAGGGTCTCCAGGAATCCACGAAAGTCAGTCCACGGTCCCGTGAGGCATAGACGTTTCGTAATGTTTGGTATTAAACCTTATCAAAGACTTTTTCTAAGTCTCAGGGCATTGTGTCCACAGCTCTCCTGGTGTAGCCCATCTACCCACCCCTTCACCTAACACCAGGGACCTGTGCTGTGCTGCACGCAGTAGGGGCACTCAGCACCCAGACAGGCACTTAAGACCAGGCCATAGCAATGGCCAAGTGCTGCTGCAAAGCATGCAGAAGGGAAGGGGAGATGGTTAATGAGGAAAAAGGTAAAATTGGGGCAGAGGTGGGAGAGCCAGGGGCGTGAGCTCCAGAGGATACAGGACAGAGAGGACGGAGGGACAGGGACCCTCTGCTTCAGTCCTGGAGGGGCTCAGGGTGGGGATGCCTCCTAGGCTATGCCCTGTGCAGGGGGTGCCCGTGCCGTCAGAGAGCACAAGTCCCCATGCCCATGGCCAGTGTGGCCTCATGGAGGTGAGTCCTGGACCGCAGCTATCTAGCTCCACAACGAAGCTGGTTAACCATTAGCATATTTACAGTTACTCCTACAAGTGTCTGCACAATTAACCCTTTTGCAAGGAAAACAAAATTATATTATCAGATAATAAAGCTTTCCTGGCTTTCCGAGCATCTGATCAGTTTACCTATTGATCATCTATGTATGTGAGGCCCGACCCATCTCCCCTCCGTCTATGTATCTATCATCCAGCTATCATCTGTCCGTCGACTCTCCCTCTCGGCTGTCTATGATCTATCGTGGCTGTATTTCCGTCTCTGCCTTTGACGATCAAACAGATGAAGAGACCGGAGGCCGGGTCTGCCAGGACTAGGATTACCGTAGCTCCTGCAACAGCACCTGGCACGCAGCAGGTACCCGACACACATTTGCTGAAGGCCCAGGTGGCTGGTGGCCTCTGTCCTTGTGGAGCATAGATTCTTGCTCGGAGCCTGGAAGACATGACCCGTGATGCGTGTCCCTGGCCGCACACTGCTCCTCTAGCTGCACAGGTAAGCAGCAGACAGACGTCTTTCGGGCATTGCCCACATTCCTCAGTGAGGAGAAAACGCAGGCGAGTGTGAGTGATGGGGCTCAGGAGAGCCCAACCCCGGCCTCGCGTGGGAGTCAGCGCTCACACGGTGGTGGCCCGACCCTCCCCACCTCCTTGTTACGGGACATTTCTTCCCCCCACACTTCAAACATCTCACATACCAGGCGGCGCTCTGCATCGCCATCCTGTGATGCCCACCATACCCTCATTAGGTCTCTAGGATCTCTTGTCCTGTCCCCATCTTCACTGTTCCAGGGAGAGCATCCTGCAAGGGAACCACATTAGGAAAATTGGTCCAGCTTTCCTCATTGTCCCGCCTCTCATTGTTGGAAGAAGGGAACTAATCGAGAACATCCGAGAGGGTTTCATCAAGACCAGCCTCGGGGGCGTGGGGGGGCACTGACTCCCTTTGTCACCTCGATAAATTCCTCATGAGGAAATCCCAAAATTATGCTGGAAATTGTAGAGTTTTGTGCATCTGTTTTGCCACATGGCCTGGAAACCCACGTGAATGGTCAGAGAGGGTAGTTTAAGGACATAGGAAGGTGCACAGGAAACAGGTGAGCGAGCATGTGGAACCTGTCAAGGCATCAAGTGTAGGTACCAAGGTGTGAGTCACAAGATAAGAAGCGGCAGGGCGCCCCATACTCACATAGAATGCCAGTGCCTCCGTGTATTTCATATTAAATTAAATATTATTTTTCGTGACAAGTGTTGCTTTTCTTTGACTATTTTTAGTTTTTGCAATCCAGACTTGTAGCCTGGAGACGTGGAGATACACAGGCGGGCGGGTGTCCCTGTGTGTGTAGACCACCGTGCACATGGGGCGCATCCGGGTGCACCCGAGGGCAGTGCAGGCAGCCTTGAAGGACAGGTATCCAAACGACTCTGACCGATTCACTATGATTTATTGCAATGCGGCCGACGCTCCAGAAGACGTGATTTAGTAGTCACTGGTTATTTCAATTTACTCTTTTTGCGTTTTTAATTAGTAAATGAATCCCTCATGGTCAAATGATTAATTGCACAATAATTCACCACAGTACTTCCTTTGCTATTTGTGCAGAGCACAGTGCATGGACAAAGTGCTCGGAATATGGGCTGACATTATAAATCACAGCCGCGCTCACCCTGCTCCGATGCAGGTATGGTCAGCGCTTTCATTATAAACTCCCATTTTCTAGGTGTTTAAAACTAAGCTGGGAAAATTCATTTTCAGATGGCAGCTGGTGTAGGCGATGTCCACCAGGGAGTAATGTTTTAAAACCAGATTCAAAAATTTACTCAGCCATTGTTAAAACTGCCGAACAAATAAAGTTAGCAGTGCGCCTTTCCCAACCAATTCTATGAAATGAGATAAAATTAAGATGAAACAAAAGGGCTGCTTTTAGTGGCGGCGGCTCTAAGGCGAGCCCTAAAGTGACGTGATTTTCCGGGCAGCCCATTGTTGTCCTTCATCTTTGACGGACTTTATATTTCAGAACAGTTTTAGATTTAAAGGGAAATCCAGAAGCTGGTGGAGTTCCCACGTATCTGTACCTACGTGACCCCATCAGAGCATCTCGCTTGAGTGTGACAGGTTTGTTACTATTAGGAACCAATATCGATATACTGTCATTAGCCAAAGTCTCTACTTTTTTTTTCTTCTTCAGATTTCCTTAGTTTTTACCTAAAATCCTTCTTCTGACCCAGGATCCCAAACAGGATCCCACATTACATTCAGCCACCACACTCCCTGAGATTCCTCCGGGCTGTGGGAGTATCTGTGACTTCCCTCGTGTCTGACGACCTTGGGGGTTTTGGGGAGCACTGGTCATGTAAGACACAGGATGACCCTCCATGGGATTAGGATTTACAGGATTGGGGAGGAAGGCCGCGGCAGAGAAGTGCCACTCTCACCATATCCCCCCAAACCTGCCTTATCACTGGGGGTGGGACCCGCATCACCAGACTGAGGTCAGGCTTTTCCCACTGTAAAACTACTGATTTTTTTCCTTACTATTGTACTATTTGGAAAAGAGTCGGCATGCACAGCACATATCCGAGAAGTAGGGATTTAATTCCCACCTCCTTTGGACACAGTGCCGACCCACATTATTCGGAATTCTTTTGCGGGTGATATATGTGTCTCCTCTCCCTCCAGTATTAATGTATTATTATTTTTTTTATCACCATGTACTCTTAGATATTCACTTTACACCTCAGCTGTAATGCAAAGCTCTGCTATTTATTTTGTCTCTCAAAGTGTCCCAGCTTCAGCTATTTCTTTTTATTTTCCTAGTATGTGGTCGTAAGGAGAACGTACTCCCTCAACATGCTTAAAATAGGATTTGCTCCTTATAATGGAATACATGTCCTCAGTCTGTGGGTGGCCCGAGCGATGGTGACAGAGCTCAGGCCCCCAGTGCTGGGTGTGTGATACAAGTGTGACATCAAACTGACACAAAGCAAGCTCACTCTTTCTTTGGGGACTCACATTTTCCCCTTTCAGCCAGAAATGCAAAGCAGCAGCCTAACGAACTTGCTCTGGAAGTTCCATGATGTACTAAAATGAAAAAAAAAAAAAAAAAAAAAAAAAAAACGATAAGGAAGCACACCAGTTAGCGTGGTGCTTACTTAAGGCCGGGATCAATGGTATTGTCTCCCATTCGAGCACGCAGGCCCTGGACCCCAGATGGGCTGGTTTCAAACCTTGCCTCTGAATGCTTGAGTGACTTGGACAACTTATTCCAGGACTTCGCACCCACTCGTGGGTCAGCACAATGCTAACAGTCTAGTTGGGGGGTTGCTGTAAACATGGGATGTAAACCAGGGCTGCTCCATGCAGGGCTGGGATCACAGGTGGCTGTGCAGGCAGGAGGGAGACAGGTGACGTGTGTCCAGGTAGGAGACTGAAATCACCTCGGGGACACACTCCAGGCAACATCACAGGACATGCAGATCTTCCCAGCGCAGACCTAGGCGGACAGGCAGCGAGGCAGGCAGGCCCAAAGGGAGCGTGCAAGCTGGGCAGGAGGTGCCATGTCCTGTGTCTGCAACTCCCCACTGGCCCCTCAGGGCAGCAGGAGCCCCCACCCTGCATTCTTCAGCACGTAGAACCCACAGGGAGGGACCACATTCCAGGTTTGTCTCTCAAAGTGACCGCGGATAACACTTTGCCCCACAACAGAACGACCTGTGGCCTCACAGGGGCTCCAGGTCCTTTTGTTCTGGACTCATGTCCTGTTCCTCCACCCTCCCACCCTTGACTTAACAACCCCCCATCATTTAAGGCAGCATCTTTGGGACTCCTCCATATCCCCTGGTGTCCAGTTACTCCACTCTCATCTCAGGAATCCATGTGATAACTGCACACCATTCCTGCAAAAAGTGCTGGTCATTTTTAAAATAATAATTTAATACTTAAATACACTTAATATACTTAAGTATAAAACATTTTAAACTTACAGAAAACCAGAAATCTGACTTTGCTTGAGTCAGTTCTGTGAATGTCCAGTTTTCCTTAAAATATATACAAATTGTTACATGAAAATCATGCTCAACATATGTATGCTGACTGATGTTTTACATGTATAAGGTTCCATTTTAATATATAAACATCTTTATATATGAAGTTTATATATATATATATTAAAAGCTATAAGGTATATGTAAGTATCTTTGTAGAGAGAGAATATACAAATTTATTTATGAATGTATAATTAATTCATAGCATAGAATTATAACATTTTCTTATAATCTTTAAAACTTCCCAGTATTGCTCCCTTGATATTCCAAACAATATGCATCACGTACTCCCTTATCACACAGAAATAAAAATATTAATATATGTTTGCGGCCCTTTCTCACTTTTCCTAAACTTGCCCATTTTATTACTTGTTTTACACAACCAGGTTTTAATAACATTGACCTCTCTATTTTATCTCTGTTCTCTATTGAATCATACTCTCTTCTTAGGTTAATTATTTCTTACTTTTATCCTTTCAGGATGAGTCTGTCATCATTTGAACTTCTTGGCTTGGTTACTGGGCTCATCAATGCTCTTTCTTTTATTCTAATGTTTGCATCTAAGTCTTTATTTTTTTTATAATTATTGTTCACCTGCATCCTAGAAATTGGATACGATGGTCATTTTTTTTTTATCAGTTTCTTTGTGCAGTTCTGGCTACTTTTAATATTTATATTTTGAGCTGTGAGCTTAGATCCAAAGCTGATCAGATTGCATGGATCTTATGAAGTTCTTTGCTAAAACCTGCCAGCGTTACGTAATGTCTTCCTTTCTTAATGTCTACTCTGTGGTAGTAACGTGGTTATGATGAGCATGGACGCTCACTTTCCTTCCCCATCAGATGTTCTGGGTCATTGCACTTTATAACATCTCTCACAAATAGCACAAAGCTGAACTTTAAAAAAAGTCCAATCTGAGAGTCAATCTCATCAGTTGGTGACCTGAGTCCCTTTCCATTTGCTGCAATGAATACAGTCGAGCTTCTTCTAATTTTCTTATTTGAAATAATGCTTTTATTTACTTTTCTCTGCCTTTGTTTCTTTGCATTCCTTCTTCTTTCTTTTGGGTGACTGTGCTCTTCCTTTTCCTTCTACTCTTGGAAAACTAATCATTTTTGTAATCTTTAGAAGTAACAAATAGCATTCTCATGCATTCATGATTAGCAAAATCTAAAATTAATGTTTTTATTTTCCTGCAAGGCAATCAGCCTGATTTCTCTCTGAAATCCTTTCTTACAGTATGCTACCTGTTTAGTATTTCTGTTCTCTTCTGTTTGGATGTTCATGAGCATGGTCACTGCTTCTGTCATTTATTTGTACTGTTGGCATCACAGCAGTTCCACTCGCAGAGGTACCGGCAACCGTGTCCCCACTTCTCTGCGCACCTCTAGCACCCCGCCGGGATCCTGTCCCTTCTCGCGAACCACATCCTTACTCGTTGCTCCATCCACGTGCGGGGGATGCATTCTCTCAGGCTCTCTGTGATTGGTTTTCTGGTTTCTTCATTTCTCTTTGAACAAGATATAGAATTCTTCCTGGGGGGTTGAACTGCTGCTCTACAGCCCACGGCAGTGCCTCCTGTGGAGTGATGCGTGCCTCTCTGTCCTGTCCCCACCCTGTCCTCCCTGAATGCTTATGGTTTTACTACTGATCTTGAGCTCCTGTAGTTTTTCCTGACAAGTCTTGCTGTGGATCTACTTTCTCGATCTTTCTGTGGGCTTATCACCCTTCCTGAATCTCAGACCTGCAACTTTATGCATCTGAATGTCACCTCATTCTCTCTCATCCCACATTTTGGCCAGAAATGGGACTTTGGCCTCCTCCCACTACATATTTTTAAGCCCTTGTCTTGGTATTTTCTCCCCTGTGTTCTGTCTACAAGGAAATGCCTTTACATCGCAGTTTGAAGTTCTTGATTGTCTTTTGAGATTTCCCTTATTTGATATTTAATCTCACCATTGAAATTTTTATTCAGTTTTTATTAATTTACTTACTCCTAGAATCTTTTATTATTTTCTCTGTCATATTTATTTCCCTGAAAGCTTATTAATTCATTAAATTTTCTGATGAATTATACCAGATGCACTTATTTTACATTTTTTGAGATGTCATCGATAGACAATAAATACAAGGTTGATGTGGGAAGTTCTGGTGCCCGTGAAGGCATAGCTGCTATCCAGGCATGGAGCACAGTGACCGCCCCCCAGGGTCCCCCTTTCCACCCTCCCACTGCTCCTCTGCACCTGCTCCCCAGTGCCAGACAACAACAGCTCTGCTATCACTACAGATTCATCTGCACTTTCTAGAATTATATATAAATGGGCATGTAGTTTTGTGGTGGATAGAATGGCCCTCAAAGAAATCCCCAGAACATGTGACCAGGTCACTTACCATGGTGACAGGGACTTTGTAGATGTTATGAAGTTAAGAGCTGTGAGATGGGGAGGTATCCTGAGTGATCTAGATGGGCCTAGTGTCCTCACAGGGTCCCTACAAGGGTCAGAGAAGGTGCGATGTGGCCTGCAAGTCAAGGAATGCTTTGGCCTCTAAAGAGGCAAGAACAGGTTCTCTCCCATCGCCTCCAGGAGACAGCAATCCTGCGGACACCTGGGTTTTATCACAGTGAGGCCTACTGCGGGCTTCTAACCTACAGGACCATAAGATTATACATTTGTATTGTTTTAAGTCACGATGTTTACAGATATTTGTGAAAGTGGATAGGGAGAAGGATAGAGGTATGAACTCTTGGTGTGTGGCTTCTTTTTCACTCAGCATAATTATTTTAAGATTCGTCCATATTGATGAATCAACCATAAGTGACAATTGGTCATACAGATTTATGGCCCTTGAGTGGACATTCGGGGAGTTTTCACTTTGGGGCTATAACGAATAAAGCTGCTATGAATGAACATTTATGTGCAAATATTTGTGTGTGCACGTGGAAAGAAAAAGGCTTTTATTTTCTTTGTAGTAAATAAGTGAATCAGATTATGCATGTTTGCTTTCATTTTTGTTTGTTCATTTGTTTGCTTTCATTTTTAAGAAGCCACCATACTATTTTCCAAAGTGGGCGCACCTGGTTGTGTTCCAACATGAGCGTTCGAGAGAGCCAGCTCCTCTGTCCTCACTAACACTTGGTACAGTCAACCTTTCCATTTTGTCCATTCTAACAGCTGTGTCGTGGGATTTCCTTGTTGTTGGGGTTGCGTGTATATAATGGCTCATGACATGAAACATCTTTTCATGCGCTGATTTGTCTTTGTCTTGTGTTTATCTTCTTTAATGAAGTTTCTATTCAAATCTTTTGCCTGTTTAAATTAGGTTGTTTTCCCATTATTAAGTTCTCAGAATTTTTAATATTCTCATATATACATTTGCATGTAAATGTATATATATACACATATGTATGTATTTATGATGTTTGTTTGCAAATATTTTCTCCTATCTATGGCTTAGTTTCTTTTTTAGCTTCTTAGCATTATCTTTCAAGAAGAAAAAAATCTCAATTTTGAGGAAGTCCAATTTTTTTTTCTTGTATGGATTGTGCTTTTGGTATAATATCTATGAAATATTTGCTTAACACAAGGTGCAAGATTATCTGCTGTTTTCTTCTAGAAGGTTTAGAATATTAAGTGTTAGGTCTATGATTCATTTACAGTTACTTTTTTATATGGTGCAAGTATTCTGCTTTAGTGATTATTTGTGTTGACAGAAATGGTACACTTGATTAATACAGCTTTATAATGAGACTTGAAATGAGTTAATGTTGGAATTTCAACTTTGTTCTTCTCTTTAAGAGTGTGTTTGGTAGTTCTAGGGTCTATGCATTTCCGTATGGATTTTAGAATCAGCTTATCAATTTCTACAAAAGGCTAGTTGGGATTTTGACTGGGAATGTGTTCAATCTATAAAATGATTGAGGAGAATCAACATCTTAACTGAATTGAATCTTCTGATACACAATAATTGTGTAACTCCATTTATTTAAATCTTATATAATTTTTCTCAAAAGCTTTTTCAGTGCACAAGAATTAAGCACCTTCTGTCAAATTCCCTAAGAATTTCATTGATATTATTGTAAAGCATATTTTTTATTTCATTTTCTAATTGTTCATTGCTAGTATATAGAAATTCAATGAGTTTTTGTATATTGATCTTGTATCCTGCAACTGTACAAAAATGATTTGTCCATTCCCATTACTTATTGGTAAACTCCACTGGGTTTTCTACATACATGATGATGCTGTCTTCAAAGTTTTACTTCATGGTTCTCACAGGGATGACTCATTTCTTTTCTTGACTAGAACCTCTAGGACTATGTTGAGTAAAAGCAACAGAAATAAAATTGTCTCTGAACAGTTATTTTTTTAATTTATTTTTTGAACAGTTATTTTAAATTTATTTTATTATTATTATATTATTGAGAACTCTTTTGTGGGTTTTTAATGTTGTTGGTTTTATCTGCTAAGAACTTGCTATATTTTATTGGTCTCTAGTGAGTTTTTCAATTTTGGCTGTAATTTTATGTATGAAAGGTCTTCTTTATTCTGCACTAATTACTTACAATGTGGATTGTGAAAATGCATCTCAGAAAGTTTCATTTATCATGATATTTTCTCAGGTTAGTGAATAGAAAAATACAAACAGCAAATCTATAAGAAATTCCAATCCATGGATTCCAATTTCCAGTGGTATGCTTTGTTTAATCTTCACCCACAGCAGAAAGGGGCAGAAAACTCCCTTATGGTTTTCTGAGTCACTTGTTCTATTTTTTCCTAGCCAACATAAATTATAAACTTTTAAAGGTTCTGGCAAATGGAATCACTTCAGTTCCAACTCCCTATCTAAGCATGCCAAAGACTTTATCATTTGTATCTCCACAGACAAAGAAAACTGTATAATAACCACTTTTACCACCACCACCTCCACCATCACTTCTGCCTCCATCCCCACCATCACTACTTCCACCATCACCACTTCCACCATAACCTCTGCTTCCATCACCACCATCACCGCCTCCACCATCATGTATACCTCCACCTCCACCATCACTACCACTACCACTACCATTACCACCACCACTACTCCCACCACCAAGGGTTCCAGAACCAACTCTCATACTGAGGACTTTATTTCTAATTCTTTCTTCTTGCTAGCACTTGGGGAGTCTCTTTTATTTTTGTAAGATTGGCATTAAAATTAAAATAATATTGTCTGGAATTTTATCTGACATTTATAGGGGTCGGTAGGAGGAATATTTTTATATTATCTTAGTCCAGCAGATAATTGGAAATATAAGTACTACAAGGCTTTATTGGTAGTTTACATTCAATAAATGTTGGATGATAGGTAATTAATTTTGCAAATATGTCATGTATAAATCATCTTATTTATTTTTTTGATAGTTTTAAATTTGTTACAATAATAATATCATCTGATTCGCAAAATTATGACCCTTTCACTCTGTTTGGTTGTTTTATTTCAAAACCTATCATGAATATAATGATATTTTTATCCTTTTATTTTCCAGTATGTAAACTCAACTAAATGGAAATATTTTCCCATCAAGCTGTTATAAGAATTTGGTGACTCTTACGTATTTTGCCTTTGCTTGGAACAGATCCTAATAGAATACCTGGTATTTGTGAAAATATTTCTAAGAAAAAGATAGGTCAAAATTTCATCACTGTGCACTGAGTCAGCCGACCTCAGATTTGGGCTGAGAAGTCATTCAAACAAGTGTTAACTCATTCCCTGAAGTGCATTTTTCTATGAATTACAAGGAAAAGAAAGATTGCAAACATGAAAGGGAAAGAGAATTGGCACCTAAGATAAAATAGATAAATAAAAATAAATACAGCTGCAACAGAGAGAAAAACGAGAGGAAGAATTAGAAAGAGAGAAACAGAGACAGATGGAGACAGAGAGAGGAGATGGAGAGAGACGAACAGAAGACCCATTTTCAACACAAAAGCCACATGCAGTTGAGTAGCTCAGCACTTCGATGCATTGTGAGTATTCTGAAAGACAAAGAATCCTTTTTAAACTGATGAACCAGGTTTCAATTAATGTATGCATTCAACTTTTATATTTTATGCCATATGTTAGAGTCCCTTAAAGGAGGATGGCTGGTCAATTTTTACTCTACTGTTTGTTTGTTTCTTTTTCTTTTCTTTATGTTTTCATTTATATTTTTTCCAAGGCTGATATAAATCATCTCTGCATTTCACTGCTTAATGTAAAATCATAAAATACAACATATTGATGTTTTCACTAGACATTCCAAATATTGCTTACGTGTATGTGATCATTTGTTTAATTTGTGATTGTATATTATTTGTGTAACTTGTGATTGTATAATTTGTATATTTGTGATTGTGTATTATTTGTGCAACTTGTGATTATGTATTTTTGTGTAATTTTTCAAAAATTACTTATGATATCGGCCAGAAGTCAACATCAGACTATTTGATCACCCAAATGATTAGTCAGGGAAAAATAAATTAAAATAAACAGCACACGATCATTAAAATGTAAAAAAATAGGAGGTTTGCCAATCAAGCCTGGGTCAGTGGTGACCGGAAATCAATCCCGTCAATGGGTGAGCATAGCCTGGGTGGACTTGGGAGGAGGGCCAGTACCCACCCAGGTGAATAGCCTTCAGACACAGCACCAAGGCTCCACCTGGCTCTGCAGCCTCCAACGGCTGGACATGAATGGAAGGGGGGGGGCATCACCCTGAATGCAGCTCTGTCACCATAAAGTGACCCTCGCTGAGCCTGACAGTAGCCTCTCGTTTACGCCCTGCCTCCTCTCTCCACGTGTCAAAGCAACACCTCATCCTTCTGCACACAGAGTCTAATGAACTAATAAAATCATTCCCTAAAACATATGTCACTAATTTAAAACAATAATAATCAAAGCAGGTAAAAATGCGGCATCATCCCCTTCTCTGACGTGACGGACTATCACCAATGACTCAGTCGAATGGTCTCATTAGAAAATATGCACTTGTTGATATGGGCGGATTTCAAAAAAGCTGCATTGTGGACTTTGCAGAATTGGAGCTGTGAAAGCTTGTAAGTTTACTCAGTGTTCTTTCTGTTTTCCTCAGAATGCTTTCAACAACACACGAGATAAAAGCAGGAATTAGGAATTCCAGATGGTGTGGACGGGACCTGGCTCCACAGCACTCCTGAGGTCACACACGGCCCCCCACCCCCCTTCCTTCGTCTTCTCTTACAAACGCCTCTACTGCAGAGCTGGCTACACGTTTGCACACTTAGGTGGCACCCAGCGCAGTGTATTATCTAACCGTTCTTCAAAACAGGAGGTTTTTTTTTTTTTTTTTAAAAAAGATAGCTGCCCAAAGAAGAATAAAGAAAATGCCTCCTCTGCTACAGCCCAAACTTTGCTACATGTGATCAATACACCAGGCAGAGGCAAGTGTCCTTAATCATCTCTTTCTAAAGATGTGTATGATGCTGTATGCCAGCTAGCGGCTCCTTCAGGAGCACCCGGCAAGAAGCGCCGCTTCCTGGAAGGTCTACCTATTACTTTGCCCCCCAGCCAGCTGGAGGCTAAGCAGACCGATAACCCTAAACCACCACAGCACAGACCCAATGATTTTTACATCAAGCAGCCTGATGTACTGCTCTGCCACCCACCAATCCCTTTCCAATATTGATCCATTCCTAAATGAGCCTTCCCTGCTTTGTACCATGAGCAATAATTAAAAAAGCAGCACATTGATTTTAACTAATATTATGAAGGGTCTGGATGTGCACATGCTTACAAAATAGTGGGCTTTACCCATCTTTCATTGTACAACAAAGGATCCTGTTAAAGTTTGGACACCAGGAAGGAGAAACATGTCTGCAAATGAACGTGTCAAAACTTATACCTGTTCTATTTTATTATAAATCTCGTTTCAGTACCAATAGAGATTTTTGTCCTGAGTTTTCAGAAAAACAAAAAACATTCGTAAGCCCAAGATAGAGTATAAGAAATTAGAGGGGAAATGGTTCTTAAACATACTGTTCTCCTGCTATAGGTGCCTCCCACTCCACAAAATAAAATCATTTTTATGTTATCTAAGTCACTTGAAAGTAAGTTTTGAATTATGATGCCCATTATATTTCCAACTGGAAACATGTTCCAGTTTAAAATGGCTTCTAATCATCCTATGTGTACTCAAAACTAACTTTGCACTAAACCACCAATGAAAGCAAAGGAAGTGATGAAATTTTGCATCATCAGTGAATACCCAAAGCCAATCTATTTGCAGGATGTGGGGTAGAATTTCTATTAACTGCAAAGCTGAAGACACTAGATTTCTAAGAATATGCCAAGTTGTGCTCCGCTGACAGGAGGAAATAAATTTGTGAATGTACAGGTGACTGGGGGCGTGCTGCATGCTCGCTGTTTGTTGCCCACAGCAGAGGCTCTAGGTCTGCACTCGAGAAAAGTTTCCAGGCATCTGGAGATGCTGGCTCTGCCCGGAACCTTTCCCTCGCCCCACAAGCATCTCCCTTTCTAAATCTCAGTTGAGAAGACCTAAGAGGGCATTTTAACATACAAGTAATCTGAATAACACAAACAGATTAAAATATATTTAAAAGTCCAATAATTCTAAAAAATACACTGTGGGCATAGCAATTGACATATTATTTAAAAACAAATGTATACCCAGTGTAATACATTTGGATATTGGGGCTTGGCCTCCAGCCAGCCATGGTTCTCAAATGGTGGGAAAATTAAGTTCTGATCTTCTGGGGTTTCTTTCTAATGGGGGTGGTTACAGGTAGATTGAAGAGATAATAAGTTTATGACTTTTTGGACTTTCTTAGTCTGTACTATGACCCATTATACATAATAGACATTTGACTGTGTTTTACTTTTTGTGCCTTATTTGTGAGTACAGACTGGAAAATACGGATTTTTTTTATGGAGTTCAGAATATAGGCCTGAAGCTTACACAACTGACATGTGTTCACCCCACTTATTATGGTGGGATGTTTTCCTATACAGATATTACCACCCAGCAGAGCAAATATTCAGAACTAGTTCTAAAGGAATAGTTTTGAAGGAAAACAAATCAAACAAGATAGATTTTGTTTTTAAATCATACCACAAAGAAAAATTAGCTCCTAGTGGATTGGTGGGTTAAATATGCACATATACACTTCTCCCCAAAGACAACATAAATGCATGTCTGCATAATGCACATTTTTGTTTTGGGACCCAAACAAAGGCTCCAAGCCACTTCTTTTCTGATCCTTGTTTCCCTGGAGCTTAAACAATGGGTAGTCTAATGAATCATGCCTGAGCTGGAGGAGATGAAGAAGGGGCAGAGAGCCTGCAGGGTGGATTCACAGGAGGCAGGTGGAGGTGTGTCCTGTGTCGCACACGCGGTTCCTTCCCATGAGCTGCACTGACCATCTAGGCGGTGGAGAACATTGGGTGGGGAGATGAAGAGACAGTCTTGAACTGACTCTTCAGGATCCACTCCAATACTATACCCCAGACCTGGGCCAACTGGAGAGCTGGGGCCCAGGGCCATGGCCCTGGGAGTGCAGCAAGCCTGTGGGCTGCAAACAGAGCTGTGTCGATGGCCTTTGCGCCTGAGTGCAGACTGGGGGGTGGGGGGGGCCCCCTGGAGAGCAGAGCAGGTAGGCGAAAGCAGGCACCTGGGCTGAGGGTGAGTGTGGTGGTAACCCATGTACATACTCAGCTAGTCCCCCAGGGGATCTCCAGTGAAACTAAGTTGTTTGAAGAAAATAAAAGTTAACTTTTTAAAAATTAAATAAATATTTTCTATACACACATTTTCAGACTGAGAATTACGCTTACTATTTAAGTAAATGTGTATGTGTGTCATTGTGTTCAGTGCCAAGAAGTCCAGGGGCAATAATAGAGAAAATTGGGCTGAACAAGGTAGTCCTAACAGACAGTGAAGCTGACTGCTCCTGGGTGGAAAAGATCTACCATACAAGTCTTGGAGAGCACACTATTCTAGAAGAAATGCCAAGGTTTTACTGGGCTTGAAGTATTTCAAGAATGATGACTCAAAGGTGACTGAATTCTTCCATCCTGGCTGTTGGGTATCACAAACAGGCAGAGCCAAAGATTCACAGGGTGGGGATACAGAGACGACCCCTGTGCTGAAGGTCAGTGCAATCAGGGAGGCCGCCATGCAGGAGGACCCCAGGACTGTGAACCTGATGTCTTCTGTCTACTGGGGGGCTCAGTCATATCAGGACTCACCATCAAAACCCATTTCTCCTGGTTGCACCATAGTGAGTGCCCTGGGTTTTACATCATGTGACATAAGATTTGATCTACAGATATGATCTTTGTAATTGTACATATAGAGGGGAGAGCAGGTGCAAAGTCCCAGAAGCATGTGGAGCATGGCTTTTCTGATCAACACAACAGATTCCAGTGAATCTGAAACACACGGTCTGTGGGGAGGTTGAAGTAGGCAAGGGTCAGAGAAATAAGGCCTTTGTACATTGTGGTAAGAATTTTGGAATTTATTTATTTATTTGAATTTATTTGGAATTAATTTTATTGTGTGATTGTGTCGTTAAAATGTTACATGAATATGCTATTTTGTGTTTCTGAATGAGTGTGTTGGATGCAATGTGTGGAACAGATTGGTGGAAGGTGTGACTAAAAGTGGAGAGGGCAATAAAGAGGACATTGCAGTTGTCTTTGTAAAAAAGTGAGGAATGGCTTTGGTGGTAGCAGAAGAAATGCAGAAATACAGAGTTCTCAAGCGTATTTTGTAAATAAAAAAATGATAGAATTCTGAGGAATTATGCTAGAGGCAATTACAGATCCATGGTGGCTCAGATTAGGGTTTAGATGGACATTATCAAGTGAACAGGATGCAAAACCATGGCAGTGATATCAGGTCTAAAGTAAGAAGAAAAATGGTCTCACACAGCTGGGATTCCCTGAGGTGACTTCCTTGGTGTGTGAACTAGAATAAAAAAATGTTTTTAAAGATTTTATTTATTTGAGAGAGTGCAGGATGGGAGTGGGGGTGGGAGAGCAGAAGGAGAAGGGATCCCTGGGTGACGCAGCGGTTTAGCGCCTGCCTTTGGCCCAGGGCGCGATCCTGGAGACCCGGGATCGAATCCCACGTCGGGCTCCCGGTGCATGGAGCCTGCTTCTCCCTCTGCCTGTGTCTCTGCCTCTCTCTCTCTCTCACTGTGTGCCTTTCATAAATAAATAAAATTTAAAAAAAAAAAAGAAGGAGAAGCAGACGCCCCACTGAGCAGGGAGTCTGACCTGGGACTTGACTCCAAGACCCTGAGATCATGACCTGAGCTGAAGGCAGATGCTTAATTGACTGAGCCATCCAGGTGCCCCAAAAATATTTTTTAAAGGTGATATGCCTGGAGAATTATTAACCATCACTGGAAATGCAAGTCCTCTCTGGAGGAATGCAATTTAAACCGAGGCATGAAAGTGTTCTCACAAATACATTTTCTAGGAATCTGAGCTCACAATAAAAAATCACAGAATGTAGAAGGAAGAAGCACCTATGGGAAAGAGCAGAAACAACAAGCAGCACAATCATGCCTGCCAGGATGGCAGGTAGAAGAATTATCAATCACAATATAAAATGAACATGTTTAATCAACAGGAAAGTATGATTTTGAGGTTCAGAGACAGAAAAAAGAAGGATTAATATAATTCTAATGTCAGAAAGAGTGAATAGAGAGAATTGGTTGAAGGTCATATTCTAAAGCCAATGAGTAAGAATTTTCCAGAATTGATAAAGTACACAAGTCCTAAAACACAGGAAGTAGCAAGCAATGCATTTAAATGAATTCACACTTGCTTTTCATTACATATAGTGGTTTTGTCAGAGACTGGGTTGTACGCGCCTCCCCAAGTCTCCACTCAGGTCGGAAGGACCTGTTCTCCCAGACCATGGGTGTGCTGCTGGTTGACCTCCCAGAGTTGTCAGCCTCTTCTGGAATTTCTCTGCTATGGACAACCATCTCAACATGCTCATGCCTCCATTCCAGGGGCAGTCTATACCAAAGACTGTCTGATGTGGAGGGTGTACAGGCCACCCTCAGATCAATTGTGATGCAGGCCCAGCCTCAGAGCCTCCCTTGGGACCAGCCGGGGTTTTACCATACCTCTATCACAGCCCAACTCACTCCTCTCTCAAATCCTGCTCCTCTCCCTTCTCTGATAAACATTCAACCTCAGAGCACTCCCTACTAAACATCCTGGATGCTAATCTCCACACCAGATTGTCTTATCCTATGGGCCCCAACTTGCAACACAAATCTTGCAGATCACCAATGGGGAAAAAAATCTCCTTCAAGCTTTGTATGGTTTTAAACAAATTATGACAACTGGGCATTTATATACAAAGAATGTATGGGCCCCTACCATGCACAAGACTGACCTTCACACACACACACCCAAAATATAGAGTGTTTTTGCCAATAGATCTTTATTAAAATTATTTCTGATAGAATGTACTTCAAAAAGAAGGAAAGCAAATTTGAAGAAACATCCTTGGTGCAAAAAGGAAGGAGAGCAAATGAAATAGTGCACACTTATCCATGTCTAAACTGTGGCGTTAAAATAAAACTGACATACTGGAGACACAGAGAGGTAACCTGCACAACACACTTCATGTGTCCTTCTCAAGTGTTATATTTTACAATAGTTTTCTAATATGGGTTGTGGAGTGAGAGCCAGAAATGGGGAGTAAAGTGTGACCTTATCAATATTCTCATCTTTAATATATGAAGTTAGTTGATACTGTTAAGTGTTTATGAAAAAAATCTAGTTCATCAATAAACAATGTGATGTGAAGTTTCATCTCTTGATGGAAAAGGATGTGTGAGACAGGAGGTGGGGAGAAATAAAGAGCGGTTTCTTCTGCAGAGAGAAGACAAAGCTCTGGACATTTTGCAATATCTTATTTCCTGTGTACAGCGTGGGCTGCGTGCCACGTGCGTGCCTCCAAGAGCCCAGACATGTGCCTAACCTTCTCCATCAAGGCTAGCCTGGTGTCCAGCTTCTTCAGTGGCCTGGTTGGCCCCAGGGAGGTCACTGCCACCAACCACACTGAGCAGCTCGTCCCCAGGGAGAGAGAACAGAGCAGGTAAACAGGTAACAGTGTTTGTTGCTTTCAGCGGGGACAGCAGAAGGACCTGAGCCAAACTTGCTCTCTTTGCTGAGCGCTGAAATAAACCTTAATGAAGACAAAGAGGTCTTCTCAGGGTGTGCTTTTATTCTAATTTGAAAAGATGACTGTTGGAAATGCCTTTAAACATACACATACAGGTCTTTCAAGCTCCAACAAGCAGGTGATTTCGAAAACATATGCTCTGAGATGAGAAGACTTGTTTCCTTGGGACCTGCTTTTTATTGTAAAAAAAAAAAAAAAGAAAGAAAGAAAAAAGAAAAAAATCCCTAACACAATGGACATTTGGAAGACAGGTATATATTTAGTCAGTTGCAAATATGAAATTTTATATTCCTTCAGTGCAACATGACTTGAATGCACCTTTTGGAGCATCTGCCTTAGACAATGAGGTTCTCTGTCTAGTTAAAGCTTTATTTATGCTAAGTGAATGTTTCTACAGGTCCGTGTCTTTGGGAAAGATCCTTAATCTGTGAGACCAAGACTCATAATCCAATTTCAGATTTATTTTTTTAAAGATTTTATTTATTTATTTATGAGAGACACAGAGAGACAGGCAGAGACACAGGCAGAGAGAGAAGCAGGCTCCCTGTCCAATGCCGGACTCCATCCTAGGACCCCAGGATCACGACCTGAGCCAAAAGCATACGCTCAACCACTGAGCCACCCAGGCATTCCCCAACTTCAGATTTAACACATTTTCCTAGAAGTGTGGAACACCTATACATGGTTTGTATCGGGCCATAATTTGCAATCACACATTTTTTTCTCATGTCTATAACTGATTTATAGGTGTAAATCGTTGTGTGCGTGACTTGGGTAAACCATCTGCACAGCTGAGAACTTAGTAGTTGTATTACTTCATGTCAATTATCTAAAAGCAAATATATCTAGAAACTATTAGAGGTTCTTTAAAGCCAAGTGTTTTTTGAAGTGCCCTGTTCACAGCCACAACCACAACTACAAACCTGAAGTCTGACTATAGCAAAATGCTGCAACGTAGAAACCAACTGGTTTTGTTTTTCACTGAAATCTATGAAAAACAATTACTTTCATTGTTCTGTAGTTTCAGCTTCCTGATAAAGAGGCACATGTCAGAAATTATATCAACTCACCTATAGAAACCAATGTCAAGGGACACCTGCGTGGCTCAGCAGTTGAGCAAGCAGCTCACCTTTGGCTCAGGGTGTGATCCGGGGTCCCGGGATCAAGTCCCACATCAGGGTCCCTACAGGGAGCCTGCTTCTCCTTCTGCCTGTGTCTCTGCCTCTCTCTGTGTCTCTCATGAATAAACAAATAAAATCTTAAAAAAAAAAAAAACATGTCACAGTCACGAAGACAGGATGATGTGAGGTTATTGCATGGGGCTGAGTTCTGAAGTCTTCCATGTTGGTGTGTCTTGCCCACCAGATCCCTCCGTGGAGGCACCTGTGCTCACATGTGTCAGAGACGTCCTGAGGCATGTTTGAGTTCCACAACTGGCTAAAGATTTGAGAGGAGAGCTGAGGAATCCATATGCGTGTATTCAAAATTGCACATTAATCAGCAATGATCCAGAGGATAAGAGCCTTCACTGAGCACCAATCACTTGTAAGGTTACTGTGTGAGAGCCGTGTTTGCAGTGAACTGTGTATTTAATCGGTGTTCTGCAATGTAGTCATTATGGTTTAAAAAGAACTCGGCCAGTGAGAACCTGGGGCTAAAATTAAGTAGTTAGGGAATTTTGCATTGGATGGTGTGTTAAACGGCTATATTACAACTTCTCAGTGGAGTGGGGTGTTACACCTCGTGGTTGGTGGTATGTGGGAGTAACTCCAGTGGTCAGAAAGTGTAGTCTAAACCTGGCCCACTTTCTTAAACGTGCCCTTGCTTCATTTGCCAGTGACTTTTGGGACTTGCATATATGGTTTCAGAATCACTACGAGAGTCAGAAGACATGTAAGGCATATGGTGCCTTGAGTGGGAAGGCATATAGCTCAGCGTCCCAGCGGGAAGCACCATGCCATGTCCCTAACCTGCAGGTGGATTACCAGTCCATGTCTTGCTCAGTCACACAAAGGGGGCGGGCTAATCTACTATTTGCTGGATCTTAAAATCTTGACACTCGAAGAGAACTAAGCAATTGGAACACACAACCCTCAATGCACAGGTGAAAAACAGAGATTTGAAGGTGACGTGTCCAGCAGGTAGGGAGCCTGCTGGTCCAGACCTCAGGTTTCTTGACTCTAGAGCTCCTGCAACACCGGTGCCTCTGTACCCTCCGCAAAGCAAAAAATATACCCACCGAAATACTAGCTCACTTTTTAAATTCATTCAAGGGCAGAGCATGAGTGAGGCGATGGAGAAAAGGAGAGCACAGGCAAGGTTGGCACTAGTGAAGGTGGTATTTCGTCCGAAACTAAGGATCTCCCATCACCTACAAGGGAGAATCAAAGGTCTAAGCTACAGCATGTCAAGAAATCTGTGCCTCTGTTTTACAAAAGCAGTATTTGGAAGTTCGTTAAAAAAAAAAAGAAGAAGAAGAAGAAGAAGAAAGAAGAAGAAGAAGAAGAAGAAGAAGAAGAAGAAGAAGAAGAAGAAGAAGAAAATGAGCAAACCCAAAATGAAATGTGCAAAAAGTATTCCACATAAATAATGGAAATGGAATCACTAAGTTCAGAGGCGAGTGCTAAGAAGAGTAAATTTAAATAGTGGAGACTGCCCTTTATCACACAGCCACTCACATCAGACCAGAGTACACGTCTGCAGATCAAAACTGGAGGACTTCAGTGATAGGTAATTTATTTATGGGTTCTATAGAACTTACATGAATAAAAATATGTGGAGGACATGTTGTGTGAGGGTATTGCAGAAAATGAGGGTGATTCTTTTATTCATATTAAAATATGGGATTTTTACATCTAAGCGCTCATCACTGTTTGATTAAATGTTTACATTATTCAAAAATTAAAAACAGGCAAGAGATAAAATAATACAATAGTATTTTTAAGTGATCAATTCTTGAGGAAAACATAAGAGAACTGTAAGAAATATGTGCTTTCAACAGCAATTAATACTTTGAGAAAGGAGGGCTGCAGAGTTTCTTATTTAGGATTCAGTACTCAATGTGGAAACTCTTTTGTTAGAGGACACATCTTCACCCCAGAGCATGTGCCACTTGCGAGGTTCGCTAATTGTTAACTTGAAACGACGGGTTTCTTTCTTAGAGCTTGCATGGGAAGTTACAGGGCTAAGCAGACCTATATGAAAGGGACAATAGGCTACTGTGTTTTTCAATCTACACAAGTGGCGATTTTATATGGTTCAATTTAATAAAACTGCACATTACTGAAATAAATATATCAAATAACACCTAAGGGCTTGGAATGAAAAGCAGCCATTTCTTCATCATGTCTGTGTATCCTGAATGCTCTACAGGGAACTGCTTACAAGTAGTTCTGGTAGGGGATCCCTGGGTGGCGCAGCGGTTTGGCACCTGCCTTTGGCCCGGGGTGCGATCCTGGAGACCCGGGATCGAATCCCGCGTCAGGCTCCCAGTGCATGGAGCCTGCTTCTCCCTCTGCCTATGTCTCTGCCTCTCTCTCTCTCTCTTACTGTGTGCCTATCATAAATAAATAAAATTTAAAAAAAAAAGTAGTTCTGGTAGATATCTTCATACTGCTACATGTATGTTGCACCTCTATAGTTAACGTAGACATGGACTATGGAAGTTTTACTGTGATAAGTGGGATTTAGCTTTATATGTATCAAATATGATATAATCCACATTACATATGCATCATGTGATATACGTGTGACATAATGGATCCCAGTAGTGCATGTGATATGTGTTCTACGTAGTTCATAACCACACACACACTTGTATGACCTTTTCCCACTACCTCTCCAGTACCTTCTAACTCATGTGACTCTTGAACCTTTGGACGACTTCTCCTGACTTCACATCTTCTAAACCAAGGGTTGTACGGCGACTACAACTCTTCGCTTCCTTTTCTGCTTCCACTCCTGATTTCTATCATTTCTACCCTATATTCTTCATAAACTTTCCATTTTAGAACAGTTTTAGATTTACTGAAAAGCTGAGGCTCTTCAGAAAATTTATTTCTCAAAAATTTCAGAAGGTTTTCTGGTCATTACTCTGCTGAGTAATTAAATGTAAGGAGCCAGTTAGTGATTGAGGGTCCACACTCTGGAGTTAGACGTTGCAAATTCAAATCCTGGTTTCACGGCCTAAGAACTTTATGACCTTGGTCATGTGATTTGACCTTATGCTGCCTCAGTCCTCCTATCTTTATATGGGGACAATAATTTTAATATCTCACAGGGTTATAATTTTATAAATATTATAAACACTGTAGGCTTATCAAATGAGCTAAAGCATTTATAGTACTTGGAACAAGACTGTTAAAATGGTAAAGAGATACCAGTCATCACTAAAAGTATTATTACCTGTCTCTCTTCCAACTTTCCAGGACACTGCTGGTCTACCTCTCCTGTCCTGGCTTCTCTTGTATTATCCCTTACCTCATCAATCTGTTTCTCTTTATGAGTCATTTTTGTTTTTATCTGTCTTCTAATTCATAGTTTTACATTTTGGCTGCATAGAATCTGCTGTGAAACCCCTCCCTTTTTTTTAATTCTCTTTCTTTCTCTTCATGCAATAACTGTACTTTTCAAAGTTCGACCAAATGAAGTCTAGTACCAAATAAGATTCTTTAAAGAAAAATCTAGCTGATCACTTTACATGATTTCTTGAATTGATCAACTATCTCGGTATCATGGCCCACTGGAGCTCACATATGAAATGAACCACCGTAGGTACATTGCTTGCACAGCAGAATCGGTGTTTTTTGGACACACTAAGGGACGTGCTTATTTGGTTGGCAGCTGGCAGTGTGCACATACTCATCCGATCCGTTACAGCCAGGGCAGTAGGCCCTACAGTTCAAATAGAAGAGGACAGAGGTTTGATCTCTTCTCCATTAGAAATAGACCATAGGCAGAAGCATGGACACTGTGAGGTGTAGGTGTCAGGGACAGCCTGTGGACACCTCCCTCAGAGGAAGGCAATTCAACTGACAAACACTCAGAAATCTGAAATCCTGTCTTACTGAGATACTTACTCATTCGGATACTTCTGTGGCATTGGGGATAGAAATGATAAACACGTCACACAGAATGTTCCTGTGCACAACGCATGTTGAGATGTACGCTGAGTCGTGGGAGTCCAGGTGGGTTCAGTTGGAGGGAAGCAGGCTTGGCGCCTGTTCATGCTGATGTGGTCGGACCTGGGTCACTTCTGAAGATGGCCTTCATTCTAGAGACGTTCAATGTTTTCACAGGTATGAAGTTTTGTGTGAATAGGAAGATGATTAAGTTCTGTGTTGGCAGCCAGGGGAGAGGAGGAGGGATCCAATATCCGAAGTGCAAGGGACAAATGAGTTTCTCTCACTCCTGGTGCAGAGGAATGATGGTCAAGCCTCACTTCAGTCAAGGCTCAGGGACAGAAGTGAGGCTTCAGCTGGGATGTGTTTGGAAATTAGTCATCTGTGGATAAATTATCAATCACACAGGAGATCTGACACTTCACATATTCATTCAGAAAGGACTGGATGGATGCAAAGCAGGAGACAAACAAAATGGATTAAGAAACAGGAGCCTGGTAAACCGGACCTTTCACTATGAACATGACATATAGCCATTATCAGAAAACTCAATCTCACCCCCAGACCCTTGCTTTTAGGCCACAAATTTGGAAAACAGGTATTATCTTATTATGCCAAGTGTCTTTTTCTTGTTTATTAATGGATAACATTTGACAAGCTGATTACAATTTTTAATATGTGCCATCTAGTTCCAGTAATGTAACCAACCTTTAGATATATGGCCATTATATATGTGTGTGTACATATATATGTCTATCTATTCATATCCATGAATATATAATCATATGTCAATATAATCAATGCATATATTCATATATCTATATGAATTCTTCCTAAGGAGAAAAGACAAAGTCAACTGTTGCTAAATACATTAATTATTTATTTGCAAAATGTAATATAAATGAGATCACTGAATACACTTTAGTAAAGACAATTCTTTCATGTAAGGCAATATGTAAAGAAATGCTAAATAAAATTTCCTAAGTTATTTTATTTGTTTTCTAAAAAGCGTTCAACTTTTATATTCCATAAATATCTTTCACTCATGAACATGACATCTGTCAAATAGTGTTTGGTACCAGTCTGGACGGAGTATCATTATAGGTCAGAGACCCAGCATTGAACAGGTCAGGATTAGTCCTGGCCCTGATGGGGCTTTTGTTCCATTGAACAGGTCAGGATTAGTCCTGGCCCTGATGGGGGCCTATGTTTCTGATTTTCTCCGCTATTTATTTTACTTATAAATTTATCTTTTTCCTTTGCTGCCTCACCCTTGGTATTGAGGCAGCGTCTGGCATGCAGTAGACGCTCAGAAGCAATAGGTGTTGAACAAATGATAAAGTGTAGGCAAACAATTGAGAATGTGGCCAGCACCACTCCAGGACAAGGGCAGCTGAGCTCCACCCCAATGAGGGGAAGAGGGAGCAGCTCCTGCACAGGGTGTGATGCAGGGGATGACAGGGGTCATGAATGTGTGGTCAGGAGTATCCTGTGAGAAATGGGTTTAAATTCAGAGATAACTGCTTGAATCCCAAATCCACCACTAAATGGCTTCTTATTATTTAACATCTCAATGCCTTACCTTTCTCTTTGCGGGGGGGGGGGGGGGGGGGGGGGGGGGAGGGAGTCCTTTGTTCAGAGGTAAAAAGCAATTGTCAATGTACCACCTGCATAATGACCTATACAAAGTAAATCTGCAAGAAGGTATAGCTCCCTTTTCAAATTGTATTAACAGAATTTTAAATTTAAAATCTCTCTCCACAGGTAATCTCAACCAGTTGTTGATTTACTTATTTTTGCTGCATGTGTACTAATAATGACCACATCTGTTCTTCCATCCCCAAAATTACATCTGGAAAGTCATATTCTCATGGCTCAGTGAAAGCCTGGCTTTGAAGAACGAGTGACTGATGTACCACCAGTTAAACAAGCACAAAATAGGTCTTCTTTTAGCAAAAGTGGATTCTGGAGAAAAAATAATGAAAGCACTGAGAAAAAATACTGCAGGGCGAAGGCCTAGAAGTGAACATCCTGGGTGGAAACTTCAGCTACTTGTTTAATTTCCTTCCTAAAGACCACCTCTACCACCCCCAAACACAGAAAGAAGTGACCCAGGTGAGGACCCAGAGAAGCTCTGCCTGGGGCACTCATGAGTCAACCATTGTGGCAATAGTGAAAAGCCACACAGTCTGAGGTAGGGTAAGAGGTGAGGGTACAGCAAAGAGAGTCCCAGGGAGAGAGGGGCCAGGCCCAGAGCAGCTGGAACCTTGTAATGAAAGAAAATAAAATATAACTTAATTCTCAGTTTATTGGAAAGCCAATGGAAGAGTGGAAACCAGCCTCTGTGTATAGGGAAAAGAATGGAGGGGTGTGTATGGGGGAGGTATATACCTATGTGCACATGGTGAAGGGATGTACCTATGGAAGGATGTGTATGGTGGAGGGGTGTGCATGGTGGAAGGGTATGCATGATGGAGCGGTATGCATGGTGAAGGGATATGCCTGTGAAGGGGTGTGTATGGTTGAGGGATGTGCCTGTGGAGGAATATGCATGGTGGAGAGGTGTGCCTGTAGAGGGGTATGCATTGTGGAAGGGTATGCACAGTGGAGGAATGTACCTATGGGGGCGTGCACATGGTGGAGGGGTGTGCATCGTGAGGAGTGTATCTATGGAGGGGTGTGCACAGTGGAGGGATGTACCTATGGAGGGAGTTGCATGGTGGAGGGATGTGCCTCTGGAGGGGTGTGCATGGTAGAGGGATGTGAATGGTGGAAGGGTGTGCATGGTAAAGGGATGTGCATTGTAAATGGGTCAAATTATCATTTCTTCAAAAATTTATGGACTTTGTGTCATCTTTTTCTTTTGGTGAGAGAGTATTCTAAGGTCAACCTACTATTTTCCCTTTGTAGTTAATCTGATTTTTTTTCCAGTCTGAATCCCTGAAAATTATAGTCACCTTCTTAAAGTTGAATGGAGTAATAAGAACACTTATGTCACATGCATTTCATGAATGATACATATTTCTTGGGAAATTATCTATTTTCTGATTAGCAGAAGTGGTTCTTTGTTAACTTCGGAGAAACTCTCATATCTGTGAATTATTTTCAAATCACATTTTGGTGTCCCTATTTCAGAAACAATTATCCTTTTGTAAGACAATCTTTGTTTCTTAATCTATCTCCTCTTTATTTGATTTAGTGCTCTCTGTTTCCATCTTTGTTCACTGAAACTGTCTGACTTTAGTTATGTTCACTCTGTTACTGTTGTGAATGTTTTTATTAGTTCTGTAATTATATTGCCTTTGTATTCACTTATTTTAAGACCTAAAATTTTCCTTTTCATCTCTTTATCTTGCTTTATCATATTGTATTTTAGTCCTTATTCCATTGATTCTCAGATACACATTCTAATCAGTTTTCCATGAAATGATCTTAAGACATTTGATTCTGTTCCATTTCTTGTGTATTCTTCTACAGTAAACATTTTGCCTCTGTTATTTTCTGGAATTTTTTATTTTTATTTATTTTTGTTTTTTAAAAAATATTTATTTATTCGTGAGAAACACAGAAAGAGAAAGAGAGGCAGAGACACAGACACAGAGAGAAGCAGACTACATGCAGGGAGCCCAACGTGGGACTCAATCCCAGGTCTCCAGGATCACGCCCTGGGCCGAAGGCAGGCGCTAAACTGCTGAGCCACCCAGGCTGCCCTGAACTTTTTTTTTTAAATGTACACACATTTTTATACTGCTGTCATAATGTTCCTTTTCATCTTGCTCAGGCATAAAATGTCCTGTCCAGGCGTTCTTTTTGCTTCAATGCAGTAAGAATGCCACATTGACAACTAACTTTCCCCAGTTTTTTCTGAGTTCAGGTTTTAGTTTGTATTTGCTTTTCTCCTCCAAGCTACAGTGTAGGAGTGCCTCCCGGCTCCAAGGAGGCACTGCTGTCCAAGCATGGATGTGGGAAGCAGAACTGCATTTCCATCCGTGACCCACAAGCTTCATGTACTTGGATGTCCACATCTCTCCCAGATTTTGGAAGTTCTCATCGGTTATTCCTTTAAATGTACTTTCTTTCCCCTTCATCCTTTCTTCTGCTCTGGGGTTCCAATAATTCCCATACTATTTCTCTTGATGGTGGCCCACAGCTCCCTTGGGCTCTCCTCACTCATCCACTCTTACTTGTTCTCCTCCCACAGGATCATCCAAAGTCCCGTCTTCTACCTTCTTGCTTCTTTCCACTGCTTGATCCCTTCTGCTGCTGGAGCTCTCTGTTCTCGTTTTCACTTCATTCAGGGCTTTGTTCAGCTTCAGAATCTCCATTTGGTTCTTTCTTATGATTTGTGTTTCTTTGTTAAACTTCCTTTTTTATATATATATATTAGATATAAATATAAATAAATATATAAATATATAGATAAAATAAATATAAATAATATAATATAAATACATATATACAAAATATATATTATTATATATTATTATATCTATATATATATTGTTTTGCTGACTTTGTCGAATTGTCTTTTTGAATCTTCTTTTCACTCAATGAGCTTCCCTAAACCACTATTTTGAATACGTTGTTGGGTAAATTGCAGAGCTCTATGTCTTTGGGATCAGTTGCTTGAAGATTATTGTGATCCTTTGGTGATGTCATGTTTCTTTGATTTTTTCCCTGTTTTTTTGTGTTTTTTGTTTTGTTTTGTTTTGTTTTAATTCTTATGTTGCTGATTTCATGTTTGCAGCAGCAGCATCTTCCTGACTCTGCTAGTGGACTTTGGGAGAGAATCACCCTGTTCTGGCCCCACTAGGGATTTGGAGGCCTTCCTGGACCTTCTATGGGTCCACCTCCTCCATGCTGCTTGCTTCCTCTCATGGCAGAATTCTTGCTTGAGTGCCTTCTCTCCATCCTGCATGAATCCAAGCTCTTGCTTTCCCAAGAGTGGATCTCATACTCAAATCTGTGCTCTCTCCCTGGCCCACAGACCCTGGGTGGCTTTCAGCAGGTCCCAGTGAGAGGCTGCCAAAGCTTTCACTGCCATGGGGAGCATGCACAATGAGCAGGTGATGGGGTAAGCATGTGTGCAAGTGTGTGCATGCATGTGTACATGTGTGTGATGCATGGGTTTTTTGGGGCATCCGAGGTAAAGCACCCCAAATGGCTCATGGCTGGGCTTCTTGATGGAGTCCAGGACACAGTCAGTGGGACCTTCACCCTTGTAATCCCTCTCAGCTTCTTCCCACTCCCAGTCACACAGCTCATGACTTAGCGTCTGGACAGCAGCAGCCCGTCCAGCTGGGAAAGCCGAGTGCTCACTTACAGGCTCTCACATTCTCTGCAGTAGAAATCATGGAGCTGATCTGTGCCCTCCATGGGGAGGCTGATGCAGATAAAGTTAAAATCTTCCTCTGACCCTCTCCAGTGTGCCCAGACTCATCTTTTTTGTTCTAACAGTATGCTAGAACTTTTCTGCGGACCACCTAGGCTTCCATAGATGCTTCCTCATCCATGGATGATCCTCTGAGTCAGTGTTCCCCACAGGCCTGGGCCACACATGAGAGAAAGTGGAGGCAATTAACAGGTCACTGGAGGTCCACATAGGATTATAGTCTGCATGCTGATAGCCTGCAGGACAGTTGGGCTAGCTGCCCCCACACCCTTGCTGTGTGGGCCTGAATCCCACTCCCAAGGAAGCACTGCTGTCCAAGCATGGATGTGAAATTGTTGTTGGTCCAGCAGGTGCAATGACCTTCCACTCACCCAGTGATGAAAGAAATGCTTTCATCAGAAATGCTGCTGATGTTCTCTTTTTCAGCTTTGGAGATACTCCCTTCATTTGCTTCTCCTCAAAGTCAGGGGCAATAAGTAAGACTCTTTAAGAATTCTCAGGTCAATGTCAGGTGACTTGTAGAGGGTGATGATGAGCAAGGTCATAAAAGTGCTGTAATTCTGGATTGTTGGCACACAACCCGAGGAGCCCAGAGCTGTAGACCTCTCATGGCCCTGAGCCCTCTGTACCATGAAAAAACTCAGATCAGCCCATGAGGAAAGACCACATTGAGAGGCCCAGGGCTCCATGAAGGGATAGTGGGACTTGCCGACCCACATATGCCCTGGTTCTTTCCTGCCCGGCTCTGACTGCCATCTGCTCGCAAGACCTTCAGCTAGGATTTCCCATTCCAGTCAATCCTAAACTTGGGGGTTTTAGACATCATGAGGAATAATATAGATAATTAACATTGTTAAAGTCACTATATGTATTTTTGTTGTGTATTTGTTTATATGGGGGGGGCAGCAACAGATAGCTGAACATATGATTCATTAACCAACACAGGAAATCTGTGGTGACAACATCTCAGGACACTGCTCACTACACTGTCACATTGCCCTTGTCAAAATGCAGAATTATTCAGGTGGAGACTTTATAGCTGCCCCCAGATCAGGTTGCCATGGAGGTGAGTCTGGGTCTGGACTCTGGAGAAGCATGTGATTGAGTTGAGTACCCAGAGGACGAGTGCTGTTGCTGAGTCCTTAGTTGAGAGCAGAGTGCAAACGGATGAAGACTCCCTGTTCCCTCAGCAGCCAGGCCCTGGGGCACAGCACCTGGAAGACTTCAAATGGGCCATTCCTTCCAGTTTACCTGATACATCGTATTAGGACATTTGATCATTCAATTTATAAATGCTTATGTGTGCCATATCACAGAAAGGTGAAAGTTTATGAGCCACTGATAGATGATAGATGATAGATGATACATAGATAGATAATGGTAGATAGATACATAATAAGTAGACAGATAAAGATATGATAGGTGGATAGATAGATAGATAGATAGATAGATAGATAGATAGATGTTAGATAGATTGGCAAGTAATCTCAGTGGCAAGACCACATGGTCATTCTTCTAGCCCCAATTACTTCTGCACTCTGTTCCCTGAATGTAACAATTCATAAGCTACTTACTAGATGCTTCATATGTGATATGGCCACAGAATAAAGAGAGATACACACATGTACCGATTAGCTGGGACTCATCACCCAACTCACATTAAAAAGAATGGAATCCAAGAACCTTCAAATTTTATAAAGACAGACACTTGTCAGAAGAAAGAGAAAAACCAAGCCTTGATGTTCAGACTCGGTGGAGGATGTGACTCTCAGGGTGTGCCTTTCTAGCACAGAGTTTATTTTGTTTTTACTTGGCCTTTTAGTCTCAAGCAATTACAAACCTAATCAGTAAGGAACTGTTTTGAATTTTCTCAAAGCCATTATCGTTATCAACTGAAAAAAATGCTGCAGAATAAGTTACGATTTGATAAAATTAGGGGAAATTCCTAGCAGGGTCTAAACAATTACTTCTAGGGATGTCTATCAAGAAGGGATGGAATGACTCTAACTAGCTCAGGATTTAGCTGAAGCCAAGAGGTCCAGTAATTTTATTTTAGAAAAAACACATTTCCGTTGAACACGAAAGCCTCATGGTGTAGAGGCTGGCCCCTGCTGCATGAGCAGGCCCATCGAGGCAGTGGGTATTTTGTAGCAGGAGGTAAGAAGCACACGAGGCATTTTTAGAATCTACACGTTGGTCACTCTATAGAAGGACAGAAGTTTAATCCATCTGAAAGCAGTGTTCTTAAAGCCTGATTGTTGTGGACACTGTTATCCACTTGCTTCCACGCCATGGTGCTTGTGCATACAGAGTGGGGAGGCATTTCAGTGTTAGTTACAACTATTCTATTAATACTGTATTCAACTGTTAACTATTCACACACCCCCACCCCTGCCATTCAAGTGTATGTCACAGGACCATCCTCGGATGCAGCTAGACAGGAAAGCAGACTTTAAAACTGAGCTGATCACTGCACTCACAATGTGGTAGGAAAACTAGGACAAGGTTCTTGATCTGTTGCTCTCTGTGCATTAGGAGCCCGGGTGCCCAGGAGGGCACATTGACCAGCTGCGCTGCTTGCCCTCAGAGGGCCTCGACAGTGCTCGGGTGGCTTTTCGCCACATTAACTATTGAAATGATGGACTTTGACAGCTCTTTCCAAAACCCCTGAGGGCTCTGCGTAGCTCCAGTCAAGCCCTTCACAGCACAGGTGTCTTCACCCAGAAGTAGAGGGGCATTCTGGGAAAGAAGGAAGCAAAGGCTGAGAAGAACAACCATCCTCCGAGAGGCAGAGCCGCCTCTGCCCACTGGCTCGGCATGGCTGTGCTCCTCCGCTGGAGGCCTCGTGAGCCTTAGCACATCGTCTTTGTTTTGATAGGCATGACATACATCAAGGTCATTTTTAATAACCGTCAATAGCTTGGGAGCAGCAGTCAGTTTTATTGACACCTACACTGAAGAGCTCCGGGAGCTGTGAGGAGCCCACTGCCTCCACCTGGGACACTGATCCGCTGGGAAACAGATTATTATTGATATTAGTAAATTAGTATTGATAGAAATTTGATGAGTGCAGCGCATCTACAATGTACCAATGTCCATGTTGCAGAAAGAACCGAGTCTCAGACGTCTCCTCCGCCGTGTGTTCCTCGTCTGTTCCTTTACTCTTTCTTTTGTTTTTATTAAGAGAAAGCATGAGAGAAAAACCTTCATTTTCAATGGATCTCGCTAATGACTCCCATTCAGAACACCCTACAGCAATGCTAGGTGGCCTGCACTTTAAATTTTCATGTTTTCCCTCTGTGAGGAGAAAGAATCCTTCCTTTCTACCTCATATTGCATCCATCTGTGAAATTTTATGTATTTACAAAGAGGACGTCAGGATGGAAATGTCTTTGTGCATAAGCAGTCTCTTCCTACAAGAAGGGGACTAGTTGAGTGGTTTTGTGCAGAGACCCAGGGATGCTGCAGAGTCCCCAGAGCCCACAGACAGGACACGCTGCTGTTCATATTTTCAGGGTGAATGAGACCCAGATTTCAGTTGAACATATCAGAAACAGGTAGGACAGTTTGGCAGGGGAACACCAGCAAGCTGATGTGGGGGATCTCATGGTAGGAACAGCTCTGGAGAAGCCCAAAACCAGCAAGAAAAAGTAGCCACGTTGGCTTCGTTGATAAAAGAGGGAGAACATCTGGAAAAGGAAACAGTCATGTGGAAAATCAAATAGATGTTCAGGGAAAATAGAGCAATAGCAGAAATGACAGTAAAATCGCTGAGGAGTTCATGCACAAGAGACGTCTCTAGTGTGCAAACCCACAGATACAGTCTCATGGAGGGCATGAGAGGGGATGCTAAGGGGGATGGGTTTATTTTGGATGGCAATCAAACCTTTTTGAATTAGTTTGTGGTGGTGGTCACACAACTCTGAATACACCAAAAAAAAAAAAAAGCTGAATTGTACACTTTAAATGGGTGAATTCTATGGTATGTGCATGTCTGGATAAAAAGAGAAACCTGAAGAAGTCTTTGCAACAACAAAAGCAGAAATGATGGAATGGGAAATGGAAACCAAACTCTTTATTTCAATGTTAATGCACAGATTTAGTAAATCAGGGAATTAGTGTCCTTGCCATTATGCCTTGTATTTCTAATTCTGTAAATTCAGAGCGAGATAAGATAAGTGGGGTGAGTGAGTGTTGCACTGAGTGCAGTTATAGAGCTGGCGCGGGCAGGGGTGCTCCTGTGCCTCCAAGCCCAGGGATCTGGGCCGCCCACACCCATACCCGCAACTGCACCTGCACCTGCATTTGCAACCACATCCCCACCCATACATACCTGCACGCAAACCTGCACCCACACCCACACCTACCTGCATGTGAACCTGTACCCACACCCACACCTGCACCCACACCACATCTGCCTGCATATGAACCTGCATCCACACCAGCACCTGCACCCACCTGCATCTGCACCTGCACCAGCACCTGCACTCATACCCACACCTGCACCCACACCTGCACCCGCATCTGTACCCACACCTTCACCCACACTTGTACCTGCACCCATAACTGTGCTTGCACCCACACTTACACCCACACCCCGAGGGCAGTGCAGCATTGATAGGTGCCATGTAGCTGCTGATGGGCCAGGGGCCAGCAAGGGTGTTCTCAGCTCTGAAGCCTCTCTGTCAACCAGTGACCTCAGGAGGGCCCCACATTCATTGGCCTGGGCTGTGCTTTCTCCATGGAAGCTCCTTTGGCTCTATTTACCTTTCCATCCACCTCCTCATCTCCCCACCTTTCAGTGCCTAGTCACCACCCATGCTAACTGGTAAGTCCCCCTGTAAACCCATTGGTCCAGGAGGTTTAATGTGGGGAGTTATTTCAAAACATCTATTTTTAAAGGTTTTCCTTCTCTAGAAAATGTACAAAACAGGTAAAGATCTTCTGATGAAGGGTATGGTTCACTCATGTGTCCACTGGCTCCCGCTCTCAGGTGGAGACCACATAACACGCCTGGGTAGAACCATGTGAGTGTGGGGCGAGGTCAAAGCTCAGGGACAGTGCTCCACCTAACCATGAGGAGCAGGGACCCAAGGACCGAGACAAGTGGTTTGCTTGTAGAAAACAGAGCATGAGGAGCACAAGGATGTTGGGCTCAGTGTGCGCGTGGAGACCATGCCCCCGTTGAGGAAAACAAGCAATGCGGTTCCACCCTGGGTTAATTTCTGGTCCTGGTTCCATGTTACCTTTCCAAACACTAGGCATCAAAGTCCTGACTCACAGTGTGACTGTACCTGCAGAGAGAATCACAGGACAATCAGCTGCAGAGGGAATCTTACAGGCAAAAAACTACTATGAAAAATGCAGAGGGGGATCCCTGGGTGGCTCGGTGGTTTAGTGCCTGCCTTTAGCCCAAGGCATGATCCTTGGAGTCCTGGGATCAAGTCCCACATCCAGCTCCCTGCATGGAGCCTGCTTCTCCCTCTATGTCTCTGTCTCTCTCTCTCTCTCTCTCTCTCTCTGTGTGTGTGTGTGTGTGTGTGTCTCATGAATAAATAAATAAAATCTTTAAGAAAAAGAAAAATGCAGAGGTTTAGTCAAGTTTCTACAGAATTTTACGCAAGTATTGAATAAACAGACCAGGTCTGCAACTATGGGCAGGTGAATTTGAACTATCAAATCAACCTGAATGTTCCTTTTTTTTTTTTTCAACCTGAATGTTCTAAATTCTCTTAAATAGATCAATCCGGAAACCGAATCCCATGATTCATCATCATCTAAGGACAGTCGCCAACAGCGGCTCTCTCCGCGTAGCTTCTTGTAGATGGAAGACACAATATCACCAGGGGGAGGAAGATACTCACCTTGAGGATTTCTGTTGTCGTCATCGTTGTCGTTGTCATGTCACTGACTTTCCAGGAAAGTACTTTAAGAACTAGATTTTCAAATATCTTTACTTCATGAAGATAGTTCTCATGCTTCTTGAAACTTGTCCCAAGCAGGATTGAATTACAACTATACAAAAACTGATTGAGAGAGTATAGCTCAATGATTAGCAAATTAAAGTCCCAGTGTGACTGATGCCCAGTGATAGAGGCTGGTCATTCTTTATAAGCACGTGAACAACTGTGGTGGGTCCTAATTTACCATTAAAACAAAGAGTCAAGAGAAAGGTTGTAAAAATTAAGAAAAAAGCCCTAGTGACTAAATATCTAATATTGATGCTCTCAAGTGGCTTCACTCATATGGAATATGAAAACAATTTGTTTTGCCATAGAACTTAGCATATTCCTCGTTAAAAAGAGAATATCTTGAATAATAAATTTCAAATTATTTCCTCATACATGTCCATATGCGTAATAAATGGGCATTTTAGTTCCTATCTAATTATCTAGATTGGTGCAAATTTTTTTTTTAAAAAAATGCCAGTTTTAATTGCAAAAGTGCTGCCGGCTTCAGATTTTAATTGCAATTCACAAATGGTTGGACTGGCAGTGCTCCATTACAAAGGAAAAATCATTTTAATAGCACAAGTACTGCCTCACTGCAGATTTCAATTTCATTTTACAAGATACTGGGTCATTCGGCGTCATTACAAGGAATAAAATGGCTGGTGTGAACCTCCAATGTGTGGGCTGGGTCACGGATGCCCCTGAAGCACGTGCCTCACCAAGGCGCCCAGGATGTGGCCCTCATCTTTACCCAAGAGAGCAAACTCAGAAATCATGGAAGCCTCCTGAACGCCTGTGCACACTAGCGGCACCTGGGGTAAAGTTGTGGCTCCTTTTTACATTTTTTTGCTCTCTCTTATCTAGGGCTCCATGAATAGGCATGAGTGACTTTAGCTCTTGTCATCTTTAGAGTAGAAGAAAAGCGAACCATTTTGGGGGAAAGACCCCTCGCTCCTGATGTCACAATTCATTGTACCCTGGGTCCATCCCTGAGTTTTCAGGGCAAGGCTTGGCTTTTCTCTTCTGGGCCCCGGCAGGTGTACTGGAGAGGTGCTAGGTATTCACCTTGTCATTGCACAGGTGAAGGTACAGAGGGAGACACACCCCAGCCACTGTGCGCCAGAGCTGTCTGGCTCCCCTGTCAGCCAGGCTGTCTGCTGGTAAAGTCACAGACTCCAAATACAATAGAGCAAACCTGGAAAAAACGGAAGACAGGTTTTCCCTTTCGTCGCTCAGCTAGGGCCTTTGAGCTGGGTGCCCAGTAGCCGGGGGTGGGAATGCTTTCGCCACTACCCTTCTGATGCCCCATGCTCATGTGGTGTGTTGCCTGGAGGAGGCTCTGTGCTCACCCGTCTGCACATACCCAGTAGGGTCGCAAATGGCAACCAGAGGCTCCTCCCAGGGGCTTCTGCCATCTGCCCACATCTGGGGCTGGATGTGTGCGCTCTGCCCTCCTCTGATAACCACTGATGGAACCCAAAGTGTCCTCTGCTCGTGAAAGTCCTAGTGTCACACAAGTTAATCAGAAGGGCAGCCTACACTGGGACTCAAGTGAATTCCAAATGGACTTAACACGTTATTCCTTGAGTTCTGAAAAACCACCATCGAAAGGGAGCTAGAATTAATTTCTTTAAAGATTTTATTTTGGGGAGCAGTTTTAGGTTCATAGGAACATTGAGGGCAAATACCGGCATTTTGAGTAAGCCTCCCCAGCCCTACTCATGCGGGTCTCCCCGTTATCAACCTCCCCCCCAGAGGGGGACGTTTGTTCCCACTGATGAGTCTATGCTGACACAAGCAGAGTCACCCGGAGTCTAAAGGTGCTTCAGGGGCCCCTGTTGGTGCTGTGCTTTGCGCAGGCTTCGGGGAACATACGGCGTCATGTACCCACCATCCCTGCTTCACACTGAGTGCTTCCATTGTGGCCCCTGCTCATCTCTCCCCTAATCCAGCCCCGGGGTTTTCCTCTTATTGTCTCCAGAGTTTTGCTCTGATTAATTTTTAAATCTCTAATTTTAGGACTGTGTCAAAAATGTCTCAGTAAATATATGGTTTTTATGCTTACTATTTGCCACTAAGTAATTTATAAATAAAATGACATATATTACATTACAGAAACTCATGCATAGAAATGTTATCTATATGAGTATGTTATTACCTATTAATCGTGCACATTATATACAGTATGTTTATATGTCCTATGTGTGCATATTATACACACACAAAAAACATAGATGCACCACATCAGTACATACCATTGTGCAAATAAAATAATCTCAGGGATGTAACAATACATTTTTATAATGTTAGTAAACTCATCTGACATTAAAATATAATAAAACTTTTATGATGCCTAAATGAGGCAGAAGATAAAGGTTAACTTTCTTGGTGTGCCATTACTGACTTCTCTTTCTGTTTTAAATAAATGAATGTCTTATAACTCATAAAGCTGGTTCCCTCATCCTCAGAGCATGGCGCATTTTGTGGATGCATAAATATGGATGGAGATAAATGTGTGCAAACATCCAGAGTAAGACCCTCTTCTCCAGTGCTTGCTCGCCCTTGCTGCGCTAATACGTCTCCGCACCAGTGAAGCACCATCATTATCCATTATGTATGACAGAGATGTTACATTTGAAGTGTATTTTTCTTAAATTCATCTCAAGGCACTATTAAAACAGAGTTAACAGTTAAATGGTTGCTATTTTGTGCATACCAAATAAGTCAGAATGCATCTCCCACGTACTTCTGCAAATATTTACGGAGTATATCCATGAGGCACTGTTCTCCTCCCGCGTCCTGCAGCCACGACGACCCAGACGCCGCTCAGCTGGGAGCGGGAATTTCATGTCTGGTGCCTCCCGCCGGCAGTGACGCCAGCTCAGAAGGCAGAGTTCATAGTCGGCGGCTTATCTACGGGGAAAGTGGCCAAGGGGGGACGTGCCTCGAGTGAGATACAGTCGTATCGCATCGTATAAAATCCTGGGGATCCCTGGGTGGTGACTGCCTTTGGCCCAGGGCGCGATCCTGGAGACCCGGGATCGAATCCCACGTCGGGCTCCCGGGGCACGGAGCCTGCTTCTCCCTCTGCCTGTGTCTCTGCCTCTCTCTCTCTCTCACTGTGTGCCTAGCATAAATAAATAAAATAAAATAAAATAAAATAAAATAAATTTAAAATCCTGAAATCGCGGGGGACCAGGCTGCCAAGCTCGGGATGCGGATCTCTCACGGCCGCGAGGGCCTTGGCGCTGCAGCACGACGGCCCCAGCCGAGGCACCTGCAGCCGGAGCGGGTCCCTATGGCGGCCGACACGACTCAGTAAATGCCTCACCTTTCTGCCCGCACGGAGCTGACTCTGGGGAAAGAGTCCGCGGCGCTCTGCAGGCCCGTCGTGGACGTGAGACGAGGAGGCAGGCCCTGGCCCTGGAAAGCCACAGCCAGGCGACCTGAGCGTGATTTACTTGGAAAACAGGAAGCGGAAGAAAATGCAAGATAAAAGCGCCCCTCGCCTTCAAGGGACGCTTACAAGGGGGTTTAGAACCAGAAAGGAGGTAGGGACCCAGGTACGAAAGTGTCCACAGGAAAATCGTAGCTGGGCAGGAGAGAAGCCGAGTGCTCGCCCGCATGTGTCTGCGCCTCGACGCCTCGGTCGCCTTCACAGGCGCACAGCATCTGCCCAGCGGGCTCGCAGCGCGGGCCGAGGGGGCCTGAGGCTGCGGGGCGGGAGGCGTGCTAATGCAGCAGAGTTCCACCGCTTGGACACGCACGCGTGCGACCCATGCGACGAGCAGATCAGCTGGCTGGCACAGATCTTCGCACACAGGCCGGTTTTTAGGTCTCTGGGACAAGCCCTGGGACCTCAGCTCGGGGGGCCCTGGGACTCCCACAGGGCTCGAGGGTCTGCCCCGGGTGCCACCGGGCCTGCAGGGGCAGCTCTGCTCTCCCGCGAGAGAGGCCCACACATGCGGGGTGGGGGTGCTCTGCCAAGGCTTAGGGGGTGACCGGTAGGGGCTGGGCGGCAGGGGGTCATCGGTGACCAGAGGGCAGAGGAGCCCGCCACACCCTGGGCGCAGTGACCAACGAGCCCAGCCTAGCCCAAGGTGAGGCTCGGCTGGGTGGGCCGAGGGATCAGGCACGCTCCCTCCCAGCACCCACCACACGGAACCCAGGGACCCCTCCCGGGCATCCCCCCAAGAACGAGGCAAGTAGCCGAGAGGCACGGCGTTCACACAGAAGACAGGCTTCTCGCACCTGCAGGTGGACACACCCTACGTCATCCACGACATCCCCTGACCAGGGACAGGTGGCCCTCGGGGATCTTTCCTCCTCGGCTAAGCACCTTCTTCACTTGTAATCCTGACACCCCACCCACCACTCATCCTCCATGTGACGTGTGACGATGTACTTGACTTCTCTAGGTTAGCTTCCTGCCTGCACTACAAGGTGTGAATAGCAGCTCCCTGATGGCTCAGAAGGTGCAACACGGGGCTGGGTGGGGGCTCATCAGCACCCTGTCAAGGTCGCCATCACCCCGCACACCACTAGTGTTACCCCATCAAAGTTGCCGTCACCTCGCACACCATGAGTGTCACGCCATCAAGGTCACATCACCCTGCACACTATAAGTGTCACCCTGTGGAGGTCACCCTCACCTCGCACACCACGAGTATCACACCATCAAGATCACCATCACCCCACACACCACTAGTGTCATCCCGTCAAGGTCACCATCACCCCACACACCACTAGTGTCATCCCGTCAAGGTCACCATCACCCCACACACCACAAGTGTAACTTTATCAAAGTCACCATTGTCCTGTGCACCACGAGTGTCACTGATTGGAGAGAGAATTGCGGGTTGGGGGAGCCTGGGCCTGGCACATTCTGAGGGATGCCGGAGACAAGTTGTCTTTTCAGGTCTTGCTACTTGGAGACACACTGACAACGAGCCATCTTTGTGTCAGTTGGCATCCACTGCACCTTGAAACCAGGCAGTGGCACTGCCATCTCCCACGGGGCCACCCTGTCCCACAGCTGCATTAGGTTCAGTGAGGTTCACCTATCCCACTAGGTCATATTTCTTGCCCTCAAGGAACTTTCAGCCTACAGGGAAAAGGTCTTTCTCTCAGTCTCCCCCAGTACCAGAATGTTCCAAGGACTGTAGTCATGTTTTAGTGAAAATGTGCTTGTTGTCATAGGTTACAAAGTGCTTTATAAGCGCTAATTATTACTCCAGTAAATTATTTTTACATTTTTTTTCCAAAAGAGTGAAGTGAAACAGCATAAGCAGAAAAACATAAAACGCAAGAATTGTTTTACAGGCCCCTGGCTGGGATTCTTGAACTTGAACATTATACGCTGGGAAACATTAGATGCAGTAATTATATGACAATGTTTCACTGTATAACTGTTATCTTTCTTAGGCCTGCTGCTTCTCCGAGGAGGGCTGGAAGATTAACCCCATCCTGTCGGCCCTCAGAGGAGCTAAGAGCTGCCCACACACAGCCAGGTTTACACGGGTGACGGGAGGATCCTGCAGGGCCTTGAAGCTCACCAGTGTGCTGATCCGAGGAAGCCACATCAGAGCACAGAAAACACATCCACTTCAAAACAGCGTGAAGCACTGAGGCCTGTATGGTGTGGCCGGGAGGGTCCGCCAGTGCAAGGACAAGACGATATGGGTGACACAGGAAATGGGGGAAAGGTGTGATCGAGGCAGGGAATTCTCAAGGACCCAGAAGCAAAATCGACAATTTGGCAGATGAGGACTATTGTCTTTAAATACCAGATGAATTGTGTTTGGTTTTGGTGAAGAAAGAAATGCCAGTCTTTGAGAACTCTGCTTAATATGTGCCCACAGAGGGTGTCAGCACTGCTCCCAGCTTGGGTGACATCACAGGGATGCTAGCGGGCCCAGGAGATCACTGTGGCCAGGTGTGCTCAGGGAGGATGAGCCAGCAGATGTGTAAGTGCGGGGAAGTACTCACTCTGAAGTACGCGCGTCGATAATGTAGCTAGATAGCATCTCTGTGTTCACATAACGTCTAGCATTACTGGACCGTATACACATGAGGCATTATATATTATTATGAATAATACAGGTGTCTAATATAGGTATTATATATTATTATGGGCATTATATTATATATGGGTATATATATATATATACACACACACTCATTATCTGGTAAATATTGTGTATGTATGATACACACACATGATTATATACGTGTGTATGTATGTAAAGTTAGCCAGACTTAACACACAGTTAAGCTACTTTTGTCAGTGTTTGCAAACAATTTATATCAATACCTGTGTCTGTGTTGATAAAGATGTTATACATTACACGTGCATTATGCATGACACCTGGTAGCAGTATTGCTGATAAAAAGGCAGTGTAGTATGTACAGTAAAGCACATGCTGTGGCCAAAAGAAATAATCAGTTAACTGGTGGAATTAAAAGCAATTAGGGTTTTAAATATGCACTTATGGCACGTGCTGCCACAAAGCGAAGAAGAGCACAGACTCTTCTATTCATTAGGCATTTTCCTCATGTGTACACGGCAATGCTTCCGTGTGAATAGAAAAGCAATTATGTTTTTAATACACTTATATTCTACCCATCTCCTCATTGTTCCAGGATAATGAGTCATTAGAAAAAAGAAAAATATAATATTCAGCAGTACAGCTTATTGTTTGGTGTAAATCATCATTGTGTCTGTGAAGCGAAAGTACCGACGGATTGGAAAGCCCACATATCAGCAATTTCCATCTGAGTGCATTTTTGCCTCCTGATTAAGAGAAGTCCACCACCCCAGCCGAAGGTCTGTGACCCCTGTGCCAGCTACAGGCACGCAGGTGAGATCGATGTCACCAAAATTTGTGGGTGGAGGTACAGGCTGTCCACACGCCACAACTGTTGGGCTACTGACGATAAAATGGTAAATAAGCACACGTGCATGGCTCTGTGCGCATGCGATACATGCATTACTTGTATTTTGTTGACAGTCATGGATTTCATAGATTGCCTGACAGGCTTCCGTAGACCACTCCTGGCAGGTGGAGGTGAGTGGGGGCCAAGGCTGGAAAGATAGGAAGAATGTCAGGGTTCATGCTGCTCACTGCAGAGGTCCTGATTATCTCCACTAACTCCAGATAACAGCTGGCCTCCATCTGAGACACTCCTACATCAGCCGTGCAGAGGGAGCTGGGGGAGAATCACAGTGGTGGAGGGAAATGTTAGCAAAGGTTAAACATCGCTCTTCAAAACCCTCTGTGTGCTCCTCCTCACCTGCCGCAAGATCTCAGATGAGCAGGCCTAAACCCCAGGCAGGCAGGCAGGCAGGAGGAGGACATCTTTGATGCCACACATGGCTTTAAACTGGTGTCTAGATGACGTTTTTTTTTTTTTTGTGGACCGAGGGCCTATGAACTGCCATACACACTGGTTAATAATTTGTACATGGTACGTAAACCAAAGTGAGTATTTTCCATTGAAAGAGCAGAGACTTTGAAGCCTGAGAAAAATTATATTTGCCATAGGCCTAAAAATCCATATATTAACCCTCCCTAGCGACCTATTTGGTTGTAGTGATTAGAAGTATTCAAAAGTTAAGGAAAACACCGCTCAGAACATCCTAAGAAAGGTCTGCATAAGAATATTCTTAAGAAAGACACAAATACAAAGCAAAATATTGTTATTTCATATTTTAGATAAGAAATTCCAAAGAGGTACTTAGCGAGACAGGAGCAACGCACAGGCAATAGTCATGCACATTTGCATGCATGCATAGGTGTATCCACTTTTTGTTTGACACAATGCAAAACCAAACAGGATCGTTTCTGTTTTGGGAGAGATTTGGGGGTGGAATACTCATAACACAGTAATTGAAGCAAGAAATGCTAGTCACGTGATCCAAGTTTTGGCTCATGATTATTCTACAATCATTTTCACAGCTATAAAAAATAAGATCCATGAGGCTATCTTACATTTTTAAATAAATAATTGAAGATAATATATATATTAAGCAATTCATGTTTTCAAGTCGGAACGATTATACTATTGCTCAAATAAAAACTCCAATAGGGCCAATTAGTTAGGCGGCAATTCAATCAATGGTTGTCATGAACCAAAAGCCTTTTGTGAATCCTGGACAGCATGAAGCATAAAAAATATACAGTTTAATTGGCTCTATTAATAATAAAGGTGTTCCAGGTCCGACTCATGGTAAACTACAACTTTATATTTTGCATAGAGCCAAACTGTACACAGTATTACATTTATTATTTTATGAAGTACCTTATTACTACACAGTACTTTAGTTGCTATATTATTATGATACAGAAACAGCCATGAAACCACTGAACTTCTAAATGATTTTGACATATTAGGGAATGTGAGCACTGCACATTTTTCATACATTAATGAGAATAATATTTGCAAACATGGTGGGGATTTCTCTTTAAAAACCCATCACAATGAGATCCCACCTCACACCAGTGAGAATGGGGAAAATTAACAAGGCAGGAAACCACAAATGTTGGAGAGGATGCGGAGAAAAGGGAACCCTCTTACACTGTTGGTGGGAATGTGAACTGGTGCAGCCACTCTGGAAAACTGTGTGGAGGTTCCTCAAAGAGTTAAAAATAGACCTGCCCTACGACCCAGCAATTGCACTGTTGGGGATTTACCCCAAAGATTCAGATGCAGTGAAATGCCGGGACACCTGCACCCCGATGTTTCTAGCAGCAATGTCCACAATAGCCAAACTGGAAGGAGCCTCGGTGTCCATCGAAAGATGAATGGATAAAGAAGATGTGGTTTATGTATACAATGGAATATTCCTCAGCCATTAGAAACGACAAATACCCACCATTTGCTTCAACGTGGATGGAACTGGAGGGTATTATGCTGAGTGAAGTAAGTCAATCGGAGAAGGACAAACAGTGTATGTTCTCATTCATTTGGGGAATATGAATAATAGTGAAGGGGAATATAAGGGAAGGGAGAAGAAATGTGTGGGAAATATCAGAAAGGGAGACAGAACATAAAGACTTCTAACCCTGGGAAATGAACTAGGGGTGGTGGAAGGGGAGGAGGGCGGGGGGTGGGGGTGAATGGGTGATGGGCACTGAGGGGGACACTTGACGGGATGAGCACTGGGTATTATTCTGTATGTTGGTAAATTGAACACCAATAAAAAATAAATTTATTTTAAAAATAAAAATAATAAAAACCCATCACAAGGTACATACTTAATAATGTGGAACACTGAGAGTCCTTTTGATTGCTAAATTTCTCAGATACTATTGAAGTAAAAAACCACTTGGCATATCTTTACTAACTATAAGATATAAACATTTCTAACAGTCTTTAAAATCAATCTTGTAATGTTTTTTCATTACACTGGCCAAGAAAATATTAGTAAATTTCTTTAAATTATATATACACACATACAAAAAATACAATAGAAAAATACGTGAATATATAGATATATAGATATATTACCCATCTATCCAATCCTATGCTTCAGGAGAGAGAAAAATAGTACAAAGTATAGGGCAAGTTCCTCAAAGTCATTTTAAGTAAAATGTTTGTTTTAATGATGCGCACAGTATCTTTGAGAAATAAATTAAGAGAATAAGTAAAGACTCCTCATAAAAATCTAACTATGAAACTCTACACACAAATAAGAGCCATTAAGGATTTCAGACCCATGGTATGGGGATATGTGGTGGCCAATGAAGCAGAAACTGTGGATCTGCAAGTGAATATAGCATGAATATCGCTGAATAAGGTACCAATATTATTTAAAACAGCTATCCCCCCAAATAAATTTTTCTTTCTTTCTTTTCTTTTCCTTTCTTTCTTTCTTTCTTTCTTTCTTTCTTTCTTTCTTTCTTTCTTTCTTTCTTTCTTTCTTTCTTTCTTTCTTTCTTTCTTTCTTTCTTTCTTTCTTTCTTTCTTTTCTTTCTTCCTTTATAGGAATTGACCTTGAATTCACTTGAAGAGACTACAATACAGGCTTCATTCATTTGAGCTTCAGAGGTAGAGACAAACCCTGGCAGCTTCTCCAGGGACTTATGGGGAGCGAGGAGTCCTGGGAAGCGCAGGGACTCGCAGGGCCCGGAGCTCCCGCACCTGAGGGCCCCCCACACCTGAGGGAGCCCCCAGCTCTGTGCACCTTGCTCATCTTGGACCAGACCCAGGTCTGAGCATCCTTCCAGGCGGCGCAGCCACGTCAGGATCCTGGGGGGTGCACTGCCATCTAGTGGCCGCCTGCAGCCTTGGCGCGGGCTTGGCAAGTGCTGCAGAACAGGTGCCTCGGGCTCTTGAGGACGAGATTCTATGGGAAGAGCTGCTCCAAATCCTGTGAAGAGGTGTAGCCAGGACCCTCTGCGATGGGGTCCCACACCTGCTGAGACTAGTCTTAATGCCCAGCCTCCTGGCGTGGGAGCCAGACTCACAGAGGTAGCCTTGCACACAGGGCGGGACATCGCAGCCCGGGCCTGCTGGCCATGGCAGAGAGAAAGTTGACACAGGGCAGTGTCCCGCAGCACTGCAGCCCTTCCCTGGCCCTCGGGGTGATGTGGCCACGGTGACATCAGCCACCTGGGCCCACCAAGCACTAGCCGAAAATGGCGGAGTCAGGAGTCTGGGTGGCTGAAGGTGCAATATTGGGGGGGCGGGGGAAGAATAGGGAATTATGCATTCTGAGAAGCTATTGAAAAACAGCTATCTAAATTCACCCTATGAAAATGTTTTAGAAAACAAATACCAAGTAACAAAACTTCCCTGATTTGCATATTTCTTTCTACTGTTGTTTGGCCATGGGGACTAACGAGCAAGAGTTTATAGGTCTTTCCCAGCAGGTTAATGGCTGCAGGAAGGGTGATGCCAGTGTACAAAAGCACTAAAATATCTTAACTACTGTAAAACTGTTTTTTTAAAATAGTAGAAGAAGAAAATTTCAGAGCCATGAAGTTATTTTGAGATCATCCCATATTGGTGAAGGGGCTTCCAACAGAATGGTCCTTTTTAGACATTTAAAAAAGGTCTCAAAAAAATAAAACAAGATGAGATCAGAGAGGGAGATAAAGGATAAGAGACTCTTAACCATAGGAAACAAACTGAGGGGTGCTGGAGGGGAGGCAGTGGGGGGACGAGGTCACTGGGTGATAGGCATTCAGGAGAGCATGTCATGTGATGAGCAATGGGTTTTATAGAAGACTGATGAATTGCTAAATTCTATCCTTGATACTAATAATGCATTATGTGTTAACTGAATTGAGTTTAAATTTAATAATGGAAAAAAAAGAAAAGAAGAAAAAAGTCTCAAAAAATAACAGAGTTAAACCATTAATTTCAGGTATATTGCTCATCATGTGCACACAGACCACACGCTCAAAGCAAATAAATATAAATATTTATAAATATAACAAATAGTACTGCAAAGAAGCCACAAACTATCTTCTTTTGAATGATTATGTTAAGCATCTTTTTAAAAAAAAATCTAACTTTTTTTTTCTTTATATTGGACTGTATCAAGTCCAGGGAAAAACGAACCAATTTTCAAGCACAGCTGCAGATTTTTATATATAGCAACACTTCCATGGAATAGTAATAGAGAAGACTCATCACTTCTCACCCGTTGTACAATGGCAGCTCTATCAGTGGCTTTTTGAAAATCAGAAGCCAATGTGGACAACCCACAACTCATGGTTCAATATACAGTTTCTCAACTGGTGTGAAAGCCATGCACATTCAGTAGAAACCGTGCTTGCAAGTTTGAATTCGGATCTTTTTCTGTTGGCAGCCGGTAGTCCCATCTTCCCGTGACGCTGGGTGGCTGCAGCTCCTGGGCAGCCAGTGATCTCCATGGTCCACAGTGGAAACACAGACATGCACCTGCACCCACATGGCCACCTGTTCTTCACGGTCAGCACAGGACTCAACACACTACCTGAATGTCTATTCAGCACTTGGTTATCCCAGAGGCCCTGTGTTAGATGACCTTGTCCCATGGTGGGCTACTGTAGGTGCTCTGCATGTGTTGTCATGGCCAGGCTACTTGTGATGCTCGGTGGGTTCCCTGTCGGAGGTCTCTCCTTGACTCACAGTATTTTTTAACTTACAATGGGTTTCTCAGGACACAGCCCATCACTAGTCGAGGAAGACCTGTGATGTTCTCCAAACCTGCCAGTGGTATCTTGCTCATTTGCCCTCATGAATACCGTGTGTGTTGACCTCTTGGAGAACCTGTTGTGTGGGACTCTCAGAGCTGGTGTGTGTCACATGTGCACAACTTGCGTAGCTTTTCTTTTTTCCAGAAGTGATTTCCGCCGGAGCCACTGACCTCATTATTGAAAACAATGCGGCCCCACCAGATCAGGCCCCAATCCCAGGAACGCTCCCTGGTTTACAATGCTCCTCTGACAGGTTTGAGGAGAGGCGGATAATTCATTACAGGTAATGGAGTAAATGCAAATTAGATAAAACATTCCCTCCACAGGGAATAGCCACATATCCCCTACTTTCCTGCGTGTGATTTCTGCAGCAATACCTTTCTTTTGTGCCACTCAAAACAATAACTAGGCTTTTCTCACAAGATTAGAAATGCGTGTATTGTTGACATTGAAATTTCAAATATACATGTGCCTCGTAAAAACCCCCATTGATCTCGATGCTAAAATCCAGAATATTTATTTCAACGTATTTACTGCTATTTTTCCCAAATGTTTCATCTTTGCTTATCACTTGTTTTTAAAAGATATATGAGGCCATTTACATTTTGAAATTAAGTGCCGCTTAATTAGACTTCTATGGAAATCACACCTGAGATTTGAAAGGTCTGGGTCAGATGCATCGTGACTAATGACAGGGGATGAGGATTGTCTGTTGAAGTGGTATCTCATTGTGGTTTTGATTTGTATTTCCCTGATGGCAAGAGATGCAGAGCATTTTCTCATATGTGTGTTGGCCATGTCTGTGTCTTCTTCTGTGAGATTTCTGTTCATGTCTTTTGCCCATTTCATGATTGGATTGTTTGTTTCTTTGCTGTTGAGTTTAATAAATTCTTTATAGATCTTGGATACTAGCCCTTTATCTGATAGGTCATTTGCAAATATCTTCTCCCATTCTGTAGGTTGTCTTTGAGTTTTGTTGACTGTTTCCTTTGCTGTGCAAAAGCTTCTTATCAGTGAGAATGGGGAAAATTAACAAGGCAGGAAACCACAAATGTTGGAGAGGATGCGGAGAAAAGGGAACCCTCTTACACTGTTGGTGGGAATGTGAACTGGTGCAGCCACTCTGGAAAACTGTGTGGAGGTTCCTCAAAGAGTTAAAAATAGACCTGCCCTACGACCCAGCAATTGCACTGTTGGGGATTTACCCCAAAGATACAGAGGCAGTGAAACGCTGGGACACCTGCACCCCGATGTTTCTAGCAGCAATGTCCACAATAGCCAAACTGGAAGGAGCCTCGGTGTCCATCGAAAGATGATGGATAAAGAAGATGTGGTCTATGTATACAATGGAATATTACTCAGCCATTAGAAACGACAAATACCCACCATTTGCTTCGACGTGGATGGAACTAGAGGGTGTTATGCTGAGCGAAATAAGTCAGTCGGAGAAGGACAAACATTATATGGTCTCATTCATTTGGGAAATATAAAAAATAATGAAAGGGAATAAAGGGGAAAGGAGAAAAAATGAGTGGGAAAATATCAGAAAGGGAGACAGAATATGAGAGACTCCTAATTCTGGGAAACGAACTAGGGGTGTTAGAAAGGGAGGTGGGCGGGGGTGGGGGTGACTGGGTGACGGGCACTGAGGGGGGTACTTGATGGGAGGAGCACTGGGTATTATTCTACATGTTGGCAAATTGAACACCAATAAAAAATAAATTTATAAATTAAAAAAAAAGAGTTGTCTGCTGAAGGAAGTAATCATAGGCCAGCGTTTGTTCCCAAGCATTGTGTTTTCTACTAAATGGCAAGTGTTTTGAATGCCTGAGTCCTGCCACCTAAAGGTTAATTTGGACTGTAGGTGTGCCCGTGTCAAAGGGTGTGCTACAAGCTTGTAGAGCACACAACTGGCTACGTCTTGATTCTGTTCACAGCAACGAAAATACTAGGCAGTTGCCATCAGGGCTCCCATCAGGAACCATGAGAAGCAGCAAGGTTGCTAGAGCAGGATCCACTCACACCCCTTGACAGATGCCATCGGAGACCGTCTTTGCAGGTGAAACAAAGCCTTGAGTCAGCGTAGCCGCGGACCTCGGTGGCACTTCATTTCAGCACAAGGAGAAGGCTGGAGACTATAACCCAGCCAGCTGATTACTATGCGGATGTGCTGTTAGACTCAGAAATAGAACCTTCAGGAACAGCAGAAGCCCCAGGTACTGTCAAATTATTGCATTGAAACAGAGCTATGTGGATTCCAAAAACTTTGGCTAGCCCTCAGCTCAGTCACTATCCATGGACAAAACACAACCCAGACAAGCCATTAAAAACACATAAATGTAATGATTTGGGTACTCATCTTGCATGCTTAGTTAGGAGTAAGAACTCAGCAGACCTCTTGGCCGTGGAAGTTCCCTGTGGCATGCTTTGAAAGAGAGGACACCATTTTCATTTGCATATCATCCAAGAAGAAGAAAATTTAAATCCTAATTCTCCTCCTATCAAAATCAGATGGTATATTTTATCCAGGAGTGTGATTTTTGTTTTCTTCTATAATCCAAAGGATGTCAGCACAAACACACACAAAGACCCAGCTTGATCATGGCCCATGTTCTAAGATCTCGGTCTTAGAGCAATGGGCTGGCATCCAGAACCAGTGGTCAACCTTTTCTTGGCCCTATTTTCTCATGTAAATGACTGTCTAGTGGGCCGGCCCACTTCAGAAGTTCACAGTGGGATGTATGACTTTTCCTGAGACGTACATGACAAGATCTCCAGTTCTGGGGGGGCCTTGGCCACTGGCAGCCAGTTTACCATTGGTGTTGTTATGTTTGAATAGATGCTTATTTCTGGATGAAATCCTTTCTCTCTCGGGTTCCCAGCTGCTCATGGTGACCCAAACTCAAATCCAAGAATGGGCAAATTTCTTCTGTAAGGGGCCAGATATCGACTATTTTATTTTAGGTTTTATGGGTCATACAGTCTCTGTTGCAACTACTTGGTCATGACACTGTGGAGCGAAAGCAACCATAGACCCTATGCCAACCAGTGAGCAATGCTGTGTCCCCATAACTCTTTATTTACAAAAATAGGCAGGGAGTCAGACTTGGCTCAAGGCATGTAGGTTGTCCACTGTGCTCAAAGTAATTGGTCCCAATTGTCAGACCATGACTCAGTTCAAAGGTCTTGACTTCCTTGGAAAACATGGTCACCAGCATTATAGGAAAAGTGAGTTCCATAGCCATCCCCACCTTTCAATGTTTGCTATGAGGTAAAACTTCAGGAGTTTATATAATATATACTTGAAGGTAAGGAAATCAGCTAAAACATATTCAAATAGGGAAATGGAAATTCTTGTTTTAAAAACATTTTTATGCACATACAATTTCTTATGTTCTCATTCACATTTTCTCCGCTTATATATTATATATGTAATAAACACACACACACGCACATGGACACAACAGATTGAAAATATATATAACAAATTGAAAATAATCTAGTTAAAAGAACAATTTAAGTCATGGCAGAGCCCACCTTCTTTGACCACGGTCCCAATCACTGATGCTAGGGAAGACTTTGTGCCCATGATGGAGCCGATTGGAGTTCTGTCATCAGGTCAGCTGAGGTCACAAAACACAGGGACAGAGTGTTAGAAATATTCACAGAGCTGTCTTTGAAATGAAGCTGTGTCTGGACCAGGCCCTTCCGGTGAGAAATCTCAGTTCAGACATTCCAGACACAAGTCTACTCCTGCCTCGGTTGCCGGCATGGAAGCAGGAGTGGGGAGGCTAAGGCCTTGCCGGGTGGCCGCAGAGCTTCCCTGGGAGGTCTCCCTCTATGTCGCTCTGTCCCTCTTGTCTCTTTCCAGGCTTCAACATGGTCTTTCTTTCTGGAAATCTGATCAGGGGTTCAGTCAGCCCTTTACTACACTCGGCTCAGGAAATCCTGATTAACATCAAACATCACCACTTAGTAAATAACAATTTGAAAAATCACATCAAAAGGAAGACATAGAAGAAAGAGTCTGTAACGCCCTGTGCAGAAGCCATCTCTTCCTTTAATCCATGCAGGGTATCTGTCTCCAGGTATTTAACAGATGAGGGATAGGTAGAAATGGAACATACATAAGATTTAAAAATATTTACATATCTGGATATATGTGTGTTTATGTATATATATATATATTTAAGACAAACATATTTTTGTTTTCTCTGCACCTTATCTTTTAGTTTTAGTGAGAAGCTGTTCTGGTAGTTTCCTACACAAGAAAAGTAAACAAATAAAAAAAGGCAAATAAATAAAATGTTTTTCAGGGTCAGCTATTTTTCTCATTTCAGGAGACACAGTACTGTACATTTGGTAATACTTATTTAATGCTTCTAATTAAGTGAAATGCTTTTGCTAATTCTGAATCTTCATTTACTGTAATCGTGGGCTTAAACACTCCCAGTAGGACTCCTTTCGAGATGGTTTTAAATTCACTGTGATTGTGCACATGGTGGTTATAGGAATAGCCCGTTTAATTCTTCAGCCATGTAGGCTTGTCACAAAAGTTGATCCATTTCCATGAGTGCTCTTCTCTCCCTCTCTCTGGAGGCAGTCCTCGACACATCAAATGAACTATCTTTCCTCAATAAATACTAAATAATTGCATTTCAATCCCTGTGTCACTATACATCTATGCAAAAATTACTGTGGGAGTTTACTGGGTTTGTGATAGTTGTATCCCTTTTATTGCCCGAGACGAGAAGAAAATGAGCTTCCTGACCTTTCTGAAGCTATGCCCCTCCTGACGGGAAAATGCGTTAGTCTACAGAGCTGTTTTTATAGGAGTTACAACCATTTCCGCACTACACAGCTACACACCATGTCTATTGTTTATGCCTTTGTGCATAAGGATACTTCATATTTTCTAAAATTAATTTACAATTAAGTTTTTTTCTCTCCATTTTGCCAGTCGTTTCTAGCCTTGAAACGTGAATGGGTCTAGAAGTTGACCACTTTATAAGGTGAGTCCCTCAAATGGATCCGGCATCCCCGCCGAGCAAACTCAATCTAGAAAGATTTTTCTCTGTCGAAGACACTGCTTAGAAAGACACCAGAGATAATCAAGCAGAAACATCCCAGGACAGAGTGCTTGTGAGGGAAACAGAGAGTCAGGGATATCTGCCAGCCAGCGGGAGCTTGCTCCCTGGAGGGACAAGACATGGGGGACCCAGCCAAGCCAGGAGGTCTGTGGGGAGGAGGGCACAGGGGACAAAGTGCAGGTGAAAGAAAAGAAATCCGTAACTAATTATATAAAATATGCATGGGGAAATGCCTGAAATGCCATAAATGAGAAAAATAGATAAGACAGTCTCTCAATGTTAGATTTATAGGTCGCTTATGTTTTCTTCATTTGTTTCTGTATTTTCTGCAATTTCTACCATAGATGCATTGGTTTCATTAGCTTCATAAGGAAAAGTGAAAGTATGGTAGAAATAGTATTTAAAACAGTGCAGTACGGGTGACCAAAAAAAAGTAATAATCATAATCATAAAAAAATAGGCAATACTAAGTCAGGCCTTATTTTCTATCAACACCATAGGTGTACATGAATTTGTATCACTAATAAATGGCAGGAAGGTGGTCCAATGGCTATTTCTGATCAAATTGGTTATTTATGTGATGAAAAAAGGTAAAATTAAATCCTTATCCCACTTCATACTCTAAAATAGTGTCTTTGCACATTAGGAATTGAGGGTGAAAACAATACTATCCAGAAAAAAAAGAAAATACTGCAGAGCAGATAAATAGGGAAATGTTTTTAACGCTTGGTGGGAAAGAGACTCTAAGGGTGAGTAAAACAGGTCAGTGTCACTGCAGTCTTGAAAGCCATCAATGAAGTTTGAAGTTTACAAAGGAAATAGATTCACATTTTAATCTACCTGATAGACAAAGGGCTACAATTTACATATTTTAAGAGCTACCACAAATTATTACAATAAGAATAAATAGCAAAACGGGTGAAAAAATGGTAATGGCCAATCCAAACACAGAATACGTACTTATTGCTCCTGGAAGGTTCCCTGTCTTCTCGTGAACACGGGCTGTGCGCTAACTCCAACGACGGCTCACCGAGGGCCCTTGGCACTCTGCTCTCTGACCCCCAGATGTAGCCCATCATCTGGTCGATTGGACAAAAGGGCAGAGGTTGGAGGATTCCCGGGTATTGAAAATTTAAAACTGTTTTTCTACAGCCACTTTATTGTGAAATGACAGCATGGCTGTTTACAAAATCCTCGGTTCACCCTTTCTTCCTTGATTTTCCTGAAGATAGTGCTATATTATCATGATTTTTATTACTATTGCTATTATTTCTATTATTTCACTTGGATATTGTTTTTGAGAAGCCTGATACCCATTTGACTCTCTTGGCCTTGGAAGGTGTTTGATTTCTCTGCGTTGAAGCCCTAGGGACATTTCGATCTTCAAACTCTAAAACTTTTATCAGGCTATGTCTCCAGGAAGATCATTCTGGGTCAATTAGACCTGGAACCTCATGGCCCTGCTCAGGGTGTGACTTATCCTCTCTGTCTCTGGGATAGCTCCTGCCACCCCACCAGTGGGGATCAGGTCCGCTCCCTGTCGTCTGCTCCGTGCACCTGTTCCTGCTCTGCCTTTCAGCCACATGATCACCGACACCTGGTACTTTCCACCTCATCTTATCTGCCTTGTTTTCTAGGTGTGTTCAGTATCTCTTACTAGATTTTCATTTGAATTTATTCTTGCTTATTATCTCATCATCGAGGCTTCACTTCTCAGACACTTTTGTACTTTTACTTCTTGTCTTCAGCCAGTGATTTTCCCTTTAGTCCTTTAGCTCATCCATGCTTGTTTACAGGGTTAGAAGTTCTGATTCATTTTTTAAAATCAGGGATGCCTGGGTGGCTCACGGGCTGAGTATCAGCCTTTGGCTCAGGGCATGATCCCAGGGTCCTGGGATCCAAGTCCCGCATTAGGCTCCTTATGGGGAACCTTCTTCTCCCTCTGCCTATATCTCAGCCTTTTTCTTTGTGTCTCTCATGAATAAATAATTTTTTTTTTAAATCACATGTTTTTAAGGATATTTAATGGGTTTTGGAGTCATTACCCTCTACTTTTTTGTTTCTTTTTTTTCTCTCTCTCTTTCAAAGGGAGGAAATTGGGAACACCTGAAATGTTTTGGTTTTCATTTTCTGTGTTCTTCTGAGGGTGGATTTGTAGTTTGCGATTGCCTATGTGGAAGCATTTTGGGACAAGGTTTCCACCCACAGTGATTGAGAGTCTGGGCCAGGAGGCCCTCCCCTGCAGTGCAGCTCAGGACAGGAGATGGGGCGGGTGGTCTTGCCATCTGTACTTCCCTATTCGGCAGGATCCCGGGCCTCTCCTGGGCCCACTCTTCATGTCTGGCACCGCCAGCTCTCCCAGGACCTCCCTCCCCTCCTGCCGCTCTCTCGCCCTCAAGGGAGCTTTCCCCGACAATGTAGCCTTGGAGCCTGTGCCTTCCTCAGGCTCTCTACACAGTGCTCCCCCTTCTAGAACCCTCCCTGGGTAATTTCTTTCTTGAGATTCTCAGGGTGATTTAATTCACTATGTGGTGAAGACTTTTAACCAAAGCACTAACTTTCTTGCTTCTGGGCAGCTTTTCAGGTCCCCTTACTCTCTGCAAAGACTTGACATACAAGCTCTAGAGAGGACTCTCTAGAAGATGTCCACCATGATGTATAATGTGAAGATTGTAATATTCTTCTCTGGTTCCATTTGTTTTCCTTTCCATCTGTAGTTTTTTGACAGATAGGGATAGGTGGCCACCATTTTCTCAGCTATCCTGATGTCCCCTGAAAATCAACTTCTTTTTTTTTTTTTTTAAGATTTTATTTATTCACGATTGAGAGAGAGAGGCAGACACACAGGCAGAAGGAGAAGCAGGTTCCATGCAGGAAGCCTGATGCGAGACTCGATCCCGGAACTCCGGGATCACTCCTTGAGCCAAAGGCAGACGCTCAACCACTGAGCCACCCAGGTGTCCCTGAAAATCAACTTCTGAATGGATCTTATTATATGAGATTTATTGGCAGTTGCAGTTGTGACTACATTAGGAGAGTATAGTTTCTCCAGAGTCAAAATAAGAACAACTAATGGCATTTCTATATGAAACATTACTTCATCTGGCATTTGGTGTCTAATACACAAATTATGTAAAAATTTGATTATTATGATATAATTAGAGGTCTAAAATAATTAAATATAAATATAAATAAATAAATCACATGACATGCATGCATAATACATATATAATCTGTGAGTTACATATGTCTTTATTCTGTTATCCTACCAAAAATCTCCGGACAGCTGAATAGACCCAGTGATAACTAAATGTGGCCATTTTCATTTTGTGCCTATTTGAGTTTTATATCATAACTTTATATCTGTATGGTTTCCATAAGAGTATTTTCCAAGGTGCTGAGGACAAAACATGTTTATTTGACAAAGTGTTAAGTGCATTTATAATTCTTGGATGTGGAGATGTGGGAACATCTTGCCCAGTGTCCTGCCGACGGAAGAGGTATCTGCACCCATGGCAATCCATACGCCCCAGTGCCTCCCAAGGGAGGGCTTCTGAACTCGGTCCTTCACTGTATTCTTTTGTGATATCTGTCACATTTGACAACATTATGTATTGAATATTGATATTATTTGATGCTTGCCTCCATCCAGACTGGAAGTCCAGTGTGGACGGAACCCTGTTGAGATCCGCACCGCCACCATCTTGTCACCTAGAACACAGCGACTGCTCAGTCGGCACCATGGAATGCATGAGTGAATGAATGAACTGGTGCCTCTCAATGCCTCTTAGAAACGTGATCTTGGGAAAACGACCTCTCTGAGATCCTGTGACCTCATCTGCAGTAGGAAGATTAAAAAAAAATAGTGCCACCTATTTCATAAAGTTCTTTCAGGTTTAGGTAAAATAAGGCATTCAGAATGATCAATAGTGTGGGTGCATGGAGCTCAGACATACTAAACACTATAGTAATTCGTTATCCCATGGTAAGTCCCAATTCTCTTTCTTTGTTTTGCATATTTTAAACCAATTTTGACTGGGAGTAGGAAGTATACAAAGGACATGAATCATGCAGGCCAGTGGCCATGGGGGCCAAATCTGACTTCATCAGACCCAGAAACAGTCTCTGGCAGATGCTGGGAGCCCAGGTTGCTTTCTGAGCTCTGGCTCCCTGTGGACCGCCATGAGCCCACCTGCAGTGTTGGGCTGGCCTCCCTGCCTTCTCTGAGCATCTTCATCACAATCCCTGCTCCGGTGCTGGACCGCCTTGCATATCCCCAGACCTGGGAGTAATGCTGCTTCTCGGCTTCCTCCTGGCCTGTGCCACCACCTGGAGAGGTCCCTGGACAACTAACTAGTTGATCCTACACTTTTTTGCTCCTCCTTTCTCTGTGGAGATTTGAGGGGTTGTTCTAGCGCTTTCCCAGTGCTTTGGGACTCACTTCATAGGGGATGCAACTATTTCCCTGCTTGTCTCTGAGATGAGGCATTTATCACCACTCCACTTCCCTCATTTGCTTAATTGGGTCATTCGACTCCGCACCAGCTCAGTCGTCAAGCCTCGACTGCTTGACACTGTAGAACATAGGAGCAATTACTTCATCTCTTAGAGTTTGGGCTCTTTATATGTTCCTCAGAATAACCACTTTGTAGCATGTTCTTGCTGTTATTGTTAAATATTCATAAGATTCCGTCTGCTTACAAGATAATTATATTACATTAATATGGTATGAACAAATGAAAGCAGTAATTATGCTTTATCCACTCCTATTTTGCAATTTACAGTTTGCTTGTTTGGAGAATAAAAGGAAATTGCCACATTTGAAACAATATTATTTCATTTCTAAATAAGGGAGAACACAAGAAGCCCACCCAGGGTGACAGGTTAAAATAGATATACTCCTTCACTTCTTCTTTTAGGAAAAGACTCCACCGTTGTTATCATTTTGTAAACTAGACAAAACTAGCAGAGGGACTAAAACTAACAAATGGACAAAGCTAGGGATATTTTTTTAAGTAAGAAAAAAAAGGAAGATGACATCTCTTCATCAGAAGATAATATTTTCTTCAAGCATTAACAAAGATCTGAGACATTTTAGAGAGATTGGCACAGATCATCTCCACCTCTGAGTCTGGATTCATGTTCCTCTTTTGAGAGGATCCTCTGATCCTACCTAGGAAACACAGACTCTCATGTAAAACGGCCCCGATGCTCTGCGGCAGGCCATCTGGTGAGGGTCGATGTGAGTATAAAAGGACCCAGAATGAATTTTTATGGAGGTTTTATGCACCTACTCAGTGTTCAATGAGTACTCAATGGGTCTAAAAGTGTGTGCAGATTTTGATTAAAAATGATTCCATCTTTCTAGGTAGGGCCCTTACTAGTGTTAAAATATTTTGAGTTTGAAAATATATTCTGAAATGTATATGACTGAAGCTATTATGTGACTGGATATATTTCAAATTTAAATATATTTTAAATATTTTAAAAATAGTGGTAAAATATTAAATTATTTGCTTGAAGAATTTATTCCTTTTACAGAAATAGTATTAATTGCTTTTATAATATAGGTAAATTATTCATAAAGAAAATCAAAAGGAAAATTTTTGCCACATACATGAGAAGAAATGTCCCTCTTAAGCCACTGTAAAAAGTGGAACTCTAGTCCAATATTCCATTCTTTCCTATGACTTTTGTGCTTATTGTATGTGAAATTCTAATCAGTATAAAGGACCAAGATCACCTAAATCATAAGAGAGATAATTCTGGAGGCTGTACTCAAAGCATTCTTATAAATGGTTCAGTATCAAGATTTGCGAATGTAGCAAGTGACACTTCCCTGACACTTCTTGGGTTCAGGGCCATGCAAGCACTTCCGCCACTTTTCCCAATGACAGGATGGAAAGCATGTTCATTAGGTGCACAAGAAAACAAGCTGGGAGCAGGAGATAAGACCTGAGGGAGGGGGAGCAGATTTCACTGTGACCATGATGTTTAACTAAATGATCAGAAAATATAAGACATTCGTCAGAGGGGGCATTGGCCATCCTACCTCTGGGGGGAGCCAAGCTCTGCGAGGCCCTCAGGGGAGCCAGGTGACCTCCAGGTGGCTCTGACCTGTGAGCCAGGTAGCCTGCAGGTGGTTCTGACTTGCATCTGAGTCAACAGCTCCTGTTTGATGAAGCCCAAGTGATAGACTTGGCTTTTGACAAAAAGGACGTGAACCACATGCTGAAAATGATATAAGTAAGTCGTTGGGACATTTTTAAAAATTTCTAGAGAGACCTAGAAATTTTTTAAAAATCGCACGGGACATGCCACCCCAGCCAAATGTAATGCCTTGTAATCCTCCAGCCACTCCACAGTGTTTGCAGCTTTAAAGTTGCCCCTTGTCTTGGTGTTTTGCCTTCGCTCTGTGAGTTTAGTTTTATTATCATCTTCATCATCATCATTGTTTGGTCAAGGGGGGCGATACCTGTTTTGCCCGACATATTCAGGGGAAGGTAGAGGCTTTTAAGCTAATTCGGCTGTGTCTTCAGGGGCAGAACTGCCCTTCATCGGGGCCACAACTTCTGTGCCTCAGGGGGCCGAGCTGTTCAAACTGCCGGTGGCACCCTTCGGAAGAGGTGACACACCGGGACTTAAGAAGCTGAAACGGATTTGGTGGAGAGCAGGAGAAACGATTAAAGACTCGGAAAATAGCTCCTATGAAGGAAGATTAAAGGATCTGTGATTATTTAGCCTGGAGAAGAGAAGCAGACCTAATAACCATCTTCAGGCCGGTGAAGGGTTATTACACGGCCGACGGTGACCAGCTGCCCCTCTCGACGCTGAGGATGAGAAAGGAGGAAATGGGCTTATGTGTCGATCGGGGGGATTTCGATGAGATGTGAGGAGTTTCCTTGTGGCGCAGGAACCTGTCACTGAGCCCAGGCGCTCCTGGTCTGGGGTGCGGGGTGGCCACACTGGAGCAGGGCGCCACCCTGCGGGGCTGCCCGGGCACCTGGGGGAGGCCCGGCCCGCGTGCAGTGCCCCGTGCTCCAGCTCCTGGCTCTCAGTCACCGTCTGGAGCTGCAAAGGCTGCTGTGGACGTCGGTCAGTGCAGAGGTCACGTATTTCAAACGACAGTCGGGTGAAGAGGCCGAGCGTGCTGGAAGTGACAAGAGGCTGCGGCTGCTGTTTGTTCTCCCCCCGTGTTAATAGGGGGTTGTGACTGCCCAAGCAGAGGACTGGGGAGGTTGTTCCGAAGAAAAGAAAAATTGGAATCAACTCCAGCATTGAGTTCAAATTCTTTTCAATAGAAGTAAGCTTTGATGCTTTAAAAATAATGTATCCAGCAGGCGTTTTTGTTTGTTTGGGGGTGGGGGGGGCGGGGAGGAAGAAGGCAAAGAAGGAAATGGGTTTTTTTTTCCCTTCGACATTTGAATTTCTGCTCTCAGAAGCATTTCTCATCTGTGGCTTTCATGCGGGTCTTGGACAAGCCCCAGACAGGAAAGCTTGGCGCATTCTCTGTGATCCCACTGAAAACGGCCTCCTGTACACAAGCCACACCTTGTGGGCCCTGTATCAGCCAGAAGAGATGGTTCCTTCCTAGGGCCTAGTTTTTGGGGCCAGGTAGGTAGTGGCTGCTGATTTCTCTGCCCTAACCTCCGTGTTCCCCACTGTCCCCTGCTGTCCCCAGCAGCTCCACCAGGGAGGACAATGTTGCAATAAGCTCATTGTGGCCATGGAATAAAAACGGTGACGGGCACTGAGGGGGACACTTGACGGGATGAGCACTGGGTGTTATTCTGTATGTTGGTAAATTGAACACCAATAAAAATTAATTTATATTTAAAAAAAAAAAAACCAAAAAACAACCTTCTTCCCCTGGGAGTTGCAAAAAATGTAAAAGCGAGGTTCGTTAAACAGAAATCAAATCAAATCTTTTTTATTCTTTTTTGGGGGGGGGCGGGGAAGGAAATTCTAATTAAACACCATCACCCTTGTCACACAGTTTCAAATTTGATTTTTTTTTATAAGGTGCACTGTCATCCATCTCCTGGGCACCTTTCCAGTGATTCCTTGGGGCCTCTCCTTCCAAATTCAGGGCTAGCCCTCAGCCTCTCCTGGCAGTCACCCCCTTGTCCAGCCCACACCTCACCCTCTCCCTTCCCAGGGCACCCCTACCTGCCCCGCCTCACCTGATTGACCCTTAATCAACCAGGGCATCAACCTGCTGCAGGAGCAGCAAGCTCTGCATATTAAAGTGTCCCATCTGCTTAGGGGACCTCCCCAGGGTCTGTCCTTTATCCTCCACATCCCCCATCACCCCCAACTGCTTAGCACTCACCAGACACGCCAGTAAAGGTAGGCAGGTTATGCAGGGAAGGGAGGGAGAAGCAGGGCTGGCTGAGGGGCTGAGGCCTGGGTTCAGGGATGAAGACATGGCAGGGGGAGCATGGGAGGTGGGGGAGAGGGTGGGAGGCAGATCGGTTCACAGAGCCCTACTCCGTGGAATCTATGCAGGCCAGACACTGCATCCTGAACCTTGGTCTCATGAACACGTGACATTAAGCTGCTTCTTGGACGACGACGTCCAGGTGTTGAACGAGAATGGAAATCGTCACATCGCCATTGTTGAACTCCCTTGATTTTGGAAACCCATTCTGCTTATTTTAGGGGAAAACATATTTTTAAATTAATCTCACTATTCCATGTGCCACAGCACTCCTGACATCCAGTCCTCATGACTTACTGTTGGGTCTCACGTGGCTACAGGAGGCCCCCTTGCAGAGAAGCGGCCCTTTGTGAGCTGACCAGGTACCACCCTGCTCTCTGCCTCTCTGTGATTCCTGGATGTTGACGCCTGCTAGGAATTCTGAATTTTCACCGGGCTTGGGGAAGAGGCAAGATTGGAATGCCTTTTCTGGCTTTCCTCGTAAGGAGAAACCGAGCATTAAAAAAAAAAAAAAAAAAAAAATCACGAAGGAAAAAAGTAGATTTTTCTCTAAGGCTTTGTGTTTTAAAGACCAGGCCCAGAGGAGGATGATTTTTGTAGTCACAATGCATTCGCATAAAGAAATCCACTCTACACATTTGAAGAAAAGAATCAAAACCAGCGCTGCCATTGAGGATTCAACTCTGAAGTGCCACCTGCAAGCTCCTAATGTGTGGCCCAGTCCAATGAGGGCTGCGTGGGGAGGGAGCTCCCGATCCGTTTCTCCTCCACCTCTGCGGCCCCGGGGCGATGCGTCCTGTCCAGGTTAGCGGAGACCGCCTCCGAACAAAACCCCTCCGAACCTACAGGCCCATCCCTGCCTTTGGCGGCTCCTTTGGGTAAGGGAAGGGGCTGGCCCTTCATTTGGAACATGGTCGATCTTAATGATTGTGGTGACAACGCTACTGGGTGCTCCTTTGCATAACGTCCCTTCACCAGGACTAACACCACTTGTGCCATGGGTGCCGGCTCCACACGGAAATGCTGAGCCTCTAAAGAAATCCTTGTGCGATGCTTGTATCCAAGGGAGTGCACTGTTCCCGACCAGTTTACTGCTCACCGTGTCCTGCTGTCTGATGCCACAAGCTGTAGTTAAATATCCTATGATGGGGCAGCCCGGGTGGCGCAGCGGTTTAGCGCCGCCTACAGCCCAGGGCGTGATCCTGGAGACCCAGGATCGAGTCCCACGTCGGGCTCCCTGCGTGGAGCCTGCTTCTCCCTCTGCCTGTGTCTCTGCCTCTCTCTCTCCCACTCTGTATCTCTCATGAGTAAATAAAATAAAACCTTTAAAAAAAATATCCTACGATGTTCACATAGTCCTGATAAACACACGCTCACATGCGGGAGACCCTCAATAACTGCAAACGATGATTCCCACGTTCTTGGGCGGGAGTCTGTTTCTGAAGGTTCACATGGGTCACTTAGGAAAGTCAAACAACAAAATGCACTCAAGTAAGACCCTCGAGTCCCTGAGACATAGGCATTTTGGGGTCCACACTGTACTTGCAAACGAGCCTTCTCTGAGTGCTTCTCAAATAATATTTGGCCTGCACTTAGGTTTGCCTCCTTCCCAGCTAGATTTCAGGCCAGCACCTCATCTCACCTTCCTCCCCACCTGGGACAGTGACGATATTTGGAATCTGGGTAACTGAAGACGAATGATTTTTTTGATGATTTTAAAACCAAAGATAGTTACCAATCGAGTCTAATAACAGGGAGAGTCGTCTCTGTAAGGAAATCTTTTAGTCTGTGTCTGATGAACGGGGAATGATCTCAGATAAGGAGCGAGGCATCTGTCCAGCCAGGCCAAGCCCTCTGCGCGCTCCGTGCCACATCCCCGTCCCCTCTGCTGCCCTTCTTGGGGATCACTGTGATCTCTGTGACTTCACCGACTGTCCCGCTCAGTCCCTCTGCCCGCACAACCCACAACATGGAGATCACCTCTGCATGGTGACGAACCTTCCCGAAAGGAATGTCCCGCTGGTGGTAATGGAGCTGCAGCTCAGGAGTCCCTGCTCTGCGTGCCATGGCCACTGCAGGCCTGGGGACACCCCTCCGGGGCCAGCCACCCACCGCCTCCACCCCGTGCCTGCACCTCCCTCCCTCGGGGCAGCAGATTCCCACCAGGGCTTCTGCTCCCCACGCCTGTCTGGTGCCCGCGCTTCCAACAGGTGTGAATCCCACGCACAACCCTCTGGTGCCCAAGCCTCCCTGCCTCCTTGCGGTCCCAGCTCCAGCCAGGCTGTGTCCAGTGCCGTGCAGACCCGACTCCAAGCAAGGCACCCGGGTCACTGAGCCACCACAGCCGCTGGAGGATCAGGGGTGCCCCCTGAACTGCAGACATATGGCCTCGGGGAATAAGAGGCCAGCTTTAGGCAGCAAGGCCATGGATCCGCGTGCTGAGGGTGCCCTGGAGGACATGCGGATTTCAGACACCCAGCCTGCGGTGGCCCCTCACCTGTGGCACCGCTGCCCCTGCCCCTTCGAACGCCGTCCAGGAAGGAAAAGCCCTGCCCACCTACATGGAGTGTGTGCTCCACCTGCATGTCCTCTGCTCCCTGGCCACTCTGCAGGGGCCCTGACCTCACCCTTCAGTGCACCATGTGCAGGATGCCCGGGTCAAATCGCAAACTTCCCAGGAGATCCTAAGGATATTTTGTGAGCAGCGGACCTTACTTTGACAAGGAGGTCGAGGACAGTGTCAGCAATAGGGCTGATAACAGAAATCTGTGCAGCAGGTGAGTTTACTGGTAAAGAAGAGTAGAGAGTAAAGCACTTGTGACTTGGGGCCACTCAGTACATGCCTGCCATCCCTACCTGAGGTTGCGACCACTATCTTCTTGAAACCACTTGTTTCAGGAATCCCTACAGGGAGGATAATGAAGGAGGGAAGGGGTAGCCTGCCTTTCACTATGGGGGAAGGAGAGGCCATGTAGATTTGGGGTTCCCTGCACTAGGGTGCAGCTCACCGCCCGGAGCCAGACACCAGGAAGACAGACCGAGTCCAGCAACCACAGTAGTGGGGACATAGGGCCCAGGGCCCGGAACAGGTGCCTGTGGAGCCTGGGAATCCCAGGAGTAGGGCTGCAAGATGGGGAGCCAGGGCCCAGAGTAGGTGCCTGAGGAGTACAGGAGCAGGGCTGCAGGATGGGGGTGCCCAGGGCCTGGACCAGGTGCCTGGGGAGCCTGGGGAGCCTGGGGAGCCCAGGAGCAGGGCTGCAGGATGGGCACGCCCAGGTCCCCAACCTCAAACTCCTGTGCTCCTGGAAGCAGTTTTCTCTGGGTCTAAAAGCAACTCTCAGCCTCTCTGCTGAGCGGTGACCTGGCCAATCCCCTCCTAAGCTCCTTCTCCACTTGAGTGCCTGAGAGGCTTTGGGGGCCTCGGACCCAGCAGTGTCCCTCCCTCTGCTGCTTCTCTGTCCCTCCCAGGACTTGGCTCTCAGTCTGTCCTTTAAACTTTTGGCAGTGAATTGGAGATGACTTTACACATGGAACAAATGAGGAAGACACAGACTTGGTGGTGGCATCTTGACCAACAGCATCAAAATCCCAACTGATTCTGGGAGTAATGCAAGGCAATGCAGGAATGATGCCCTGTGAGAGACCTTACGTGTGGGTGAAACAGGTGCCCGCACATGACCCCACAGCTTCCAGGCCAATGCTTAGCAACTGGCGCTTCAAAAATGAAAACAAAACAGAATAAATAAACAAAAACAAAACCCCAGTTTGCAGTATCTGTCAGTGTCCTCCTCTGGGTAATTTCAAGCCACCAGTGGTGCTGACCTGCTGTCACAGGTCCTGAGAATTCGGTAGTGTCCCCTCCCACCCCTCAGTGTGCATCCTGCTGTCACCGGGTTTGCCTGGCATGGTTCCAAGAGCATCATGGGCTTCATTTTGTCTCCATCCCCCCACCTGAGGTCACTGTGGAGTGAGGTCACTGGGAGTGAGGATGGTGGCTCAGCCACTGGGACCCAGCTGCACCCCTGTGTCAAAAGTGAGGGATCCAGCTGTCATGCCACTTCGCTTTGGCAAAAGTAAGATGCCATCTGAGGAGTGGTTTGCAAGGGAAGGATTCATGTAAAGATTGTGACATCAAATGTAGGGTGTTCAGAGAGTCACAAGAATGGAGCAGGAAGGAGTGAGGGGCAGCGTGACAGCAGTCATCACCCTTGAACTGAGAAATGCATTGGAATCGGCATCTTTGAGATGCTTTGTGTGCATGAACCCGCCTGGGCCCACTTCTCCCACAGCCGTAGGTCCAGGCCTCACGTCCATGTGCTGACCCCACTTCCCCCCTCGACCTTCACGGGGACACGGCACTACCCAGCTTTATGTTTCCACTGTGTCCCGCAGGGGTGAGTGAACCCACAAGACTGGTCGTCACCGCGACAACGCTGTGCCCCTTGTTCTCTCTCTCTCTCTCTCTCTCTCCTTATTTTGTGGTATGTTTCTCTTTCCTTCCCCGATGGGGTTCCCCCTTTTATTACCTTCCTCTGTCACTGCCTTCTGTTCCTCTTCCATTTTGCCATTTGACTGTTTTATTAGGACCTCCCTCTTGATCCCTAGGTAAAGCTTCAATCATCATTTCTATGCTGAGGACTCCCGAATTTATACCTACGCTCAGACGTCCTCCTCTCCTGCCGCAGATCTGCACATGCAGCCGTCTGCGGGCCACCCCACCTCCTCCCCACCAGCACCCAGACCTCATCACAGACCCCCCCCCCAACTGTCCATGAAGTGCTTCTGCGGGCTTGACGCCACCGTCACATGGCAAACCCACTCCTCCCAGGAGCACCAGCCCTGGGCACATCAAACAGTGGATCCCCGGGTCTGCTCATTCTGCTGACCTGCTGTCCCTCCATGAGCACATCTATCTCCATCTCAACCTTCTGCCCACCCTGTGTAAGCAACCTCCTTCTCCTCCCCCTCTTTCTCCCTCTCCTCCCCTTCCCCATCACCGGGCCTCCCATCACCGGAGTCACATCCCCGTCAGGGCCATTTCCACAGAGAGGGCCCCACTCAGGGCATCCCCTTGCCTACGTCCCTATGGCCTCTCACTGGGAAGCCCATCAGGTTCCCACGGCTACTGTAATAAATTATCAGAGATAAGCGACTTAGAATGATGTGAATATGCAGTTTCACAGTTCTGAGGTCAGGGTCTAAAATGAGTGTCATTGAATGAAGGCCCAGGTGTCTCCCCTTCCGGGGGCTCCAGAGGAGACTCCTTTTCCTGTCTGTTCACCTCCTGGAAGCCGCCTGCACTCCTGCTCCTGGCCCCTTCCTCCTTCTCCAGGGCCAGCAAAGACGGGTGGCAGTACTCCCAACTACATCACCCCATCTCTGACCCTACTGCCCCTTCTTCCATGTTTAGGACCCTTGTGATTACACTGAGCCCATCTGGTGACCCTGAATAATTTCCCCATCTCCACGTCAGCTGATTAGCAACCTGAATTCTTGCCACAATCTTAATGCCCTGTTGCCACCCAGCAGAATGTGTGCCCTGGCCCCAGGGATCAGCGGATGTCTTTGGGGTCTGCTAGTGTGTCACCACAGCTCATTCTGCTCTGGGATCTTGCAGAACACGCTTCAGACTGGCTTCAGAGCCACACGCCCCATGCCTGACCTGTGTGCCCAGGACATGTTTTAGGCAGATTCCCATGGATCCATCTCCCTGTGACGTCACATCTCTACAGCTCTGATGCCTCTGCATTAGAGGGGACTTGGCCCGTGTTCATCTCCCTGACCATGGTTCCCAGGCACCTGGCATCAACTTCCCATCCCTGTCCTCATGGTCTCGGAGAAAACCAGGACACCAGAGAACAGCATGAACAGGAAGAGTAGAGTCAGTGACCCTTCTGTTGTTTTCTCTAAACAGTGTCTTCAAGTCCATACCAGAAATGAGCATTTTGAAACACAAGTCCAGTTTTCGTTTAGAGAAGCAAATGAACTTGAACTCCAAAATGGACTTCCCCAACATGAAGAAGGACATGCAGATGGTGTCAAAATGATGCCAGAAGGAGAAGGAGCAGAGCTGGTCATGGTCATCCCAGCTCTGTTCATACAGCTCTGTGCTGGGGTAGCCATTACTAGCCCCCTGTTTTCCTAAGACCAGGCATTTACTTTTGACTTAAAAACAATTAATTAGCTAGACTACATGGTTAATCTGCTCCCAGGTAATAAGAATTTGAGGATAACAGGACACATTGACCCTTGAAGTGACTTTATTAGCACTACATGAGAGCTACCCTGAGCAGTGCAGGTGGACTGGGGAGCGTGGTGTGTCAGAGACTGAATTTGTACCTGCAGGACCTCAGGACCAAGGCTGGCTGAGTCCCTCAGAGTCCTCCGGCATGCACTGAAAGCAATGGATTTCCCTTTCTTGTAATGTGGAAAGACTAATTCATTTAGTTCATAGAGAGCCACAGAATTATATGATTTTGTACAAGTATCTCAGGTAAAAGAAACTCAGATGTGGGCACAGTGTTGTATTAAGATCAGGTGAGGTTGGGACCAGTTAGCAGGTCAATTTGGTGATTGTTTACGATGAAAGCATCCTTAGGTAGCTCCAGCTAAATGAGAGAAGAATATATCTGATGCCAAGTAACATTAGCTTCTAGAACTTTTTTTTGTTGTTACAGGACAAAAAATACTTTTTATAGTATTGAATTATCATGTGTGATCTCTAGCAACAGAAGGCAGCCCAGGTAAGCTCATTCCTTCCCAGACTGCATGGGGGTCCTGCCAACCCCACCAGGGAAGCCCGTGATACTGACAGGGAGGTCCTGCTGCGTTAAGTGGATTCTCTTCCCCACTGGGCCTGAGACTCCTTCCCTTACACAAACACACCTACACAAGTATGTCCCTAACCTGGGTACACCTGGATATGTGTCCCTAACCTGCACACACCTGTGCAGGTATGTCTCCCAACTAGGCACACCTGGTGTGGGCATGAGCAGGATCCTGCAATAGGGAACTGAGCACAACAAGAATAGGGCTCAGGAAGCCTCTTGGTTCCTGCAAGTCTACAACCCCCTTCCTCACACAGGACCAGGTGTTTGAGGAGCTCCAGTAAGAGGATGCTGACACAAACAGCTCAGCCTTGGAAGCCCCCTTCATCCAGGCTGAAGATGTCCTCTCGGCCACATGAGGAGCTAAGCCTCCAGGAGAAGCTCCTTCTGCCCACTGTCAGGTGTAACTGGCAGATTTTAGCAAAGCCCCCATGGTACCAGACAAACCACGCAGACCTAAATATCACCACAAAGGCTCTGAAAGTTAAATTATCATTGGAACCACAAATTTCGGCCTGGGGCTTCCTGCTAAAGTAGGAGACCTCAGTACGACTCTGAATCTCTTAATATAACAGACCAAATGTCCAAGATACAATCGAAAATCACTCATCATACTAAGAAGCAGAGAAATCTCCATGTGAGTAAGAAGCCATCAGCTGTCGCCGGCGCTGAGACAAATTAGGTGTCAGAATTACCTGGCAAGGATTGTAAAAGAGCCACCATAAACGCGATTCAACAACCAGTTACAAATTGTCTTGAACAAACGGGGGGAAAAGAAGATATCAGCGATGAAATATATGTTTCTTAAAAAGATCTAAATGGAAATGATAAAGCTAAAAAACATAATCATTAGAAGTGGGAACCTCACTGGCTGAGCTCAGTAGCAAGTGGAGCTGATGGAGGATGGAAGCCGAGGCTTGGGGATGGATCAATAAGATTTACCCGCCCACATAACAGAAAGAAACCAGCCAGAGAACAAATGGGCAGAGCCTCAGGGTCCTGGGAGCAGCAGGCAGGAGCTGCGTTCCCATCTTAGAGCCCACGAAAGACAGAAGAGAGTGGGGCTAAGGAGCATTTAAAGAAATAATGACAGAAAAATCACCAAATGTGACAAAAATATGAAGACCACTAAATATGAATCCATATAGATTCAATAAGCTGAGTGAGCCCCAAGGAGGACCAAGTCTAAACTAAGAGTGTGTCCAAACTAAGATGCATCATAATTAAATTTCTGAAAATTAACAAAGGGAAAGATATTGAGAGCATCTAGAGAGAAACAGCATCTTATCTGCATAAAAGCAAGTCCAGCGGCCGCAGACTTCCAGGGCCATGCCATGGGGGCCAGGGGAAAGGGCACAGCATTCTCTGAGTGCTGAACAACAGGAGCCATCAACCATGAATTCTGTATCTGGCAAAAAAAAAAAAATCCGTCAAGAATTGAGGGAAAGTAAAGACAGTTTTAGATGAGGAAATCTGGGAAGGGAGATTTATTGCCAGTGGATCTGGACTTAAAGAACAGCTGGAGGAAGTCCTGCAATCAGAAAGGACAGGACAAAAGGAGAAGTCGGGGAGCAGAAGGGAGGAGAAAGAGCAGCAGGAACCATGCCTGTGGGTAAAGGCAGTAGCCTGTCCTCCTCATGAATTTCCTAAATCCTGCTTGATGATTCCACACAATTATAACACCATTCAATACTCCACACAATGCTCAGGAAGAAAGGACAGCAAAGAAACCTAAATGCAAGTAAGGTTAACAGCTCCACTTCAAGTGATAAAACAGGTGTAATGTAATACCCAGAGCAACCACAGGAAAACTGTGCAAAGCAATGCAATTAAAACTATGATAAACAAATACAATTGGAATCCTTGATCATGCAAATGTAGCATATAGGAGTTCAAAGGAGAATCAGAGGAACAAGAAACACGAGCAGAAACAGAAACAGATAAAATGGTTGACTTAAGGGTAGCAAATCAATAATCACTGTCAGTGTAAATAATGTAAATAATACCAATTAAAAGGCAGAAATAGTCAAAGTGAGTTAAAGATGAAATAAAATAAGTGAACAGGCAAAACCAACCCAAAACTACGCTCTCAGAAGAAACTCAAAACAAATTCAATGACAAACATGATATGAATAATATGCTGGAAACAGCAAACGTACACACAAGATGTGGCTCTCTTCACAGAAGATAAAGCACACTTGATTGCAAGGAAAATTACTAGAAACACAGAAAAACATTACATAAGGATAACAAAATTAATTCAATAGAAAGACGTGATGATCTTAAATGTGTAGGCATAGAAGAAAAAAATCTCAAGAAATCTCCAACAATATCCTAGAAGTAATGTGTGATTTCAATAATGTCGCAGGATACAAAATCCACATAGAAAAATCAGCCACATTTCTATATACTAACAGTGAATATGTGATAACCAAAATTAAAAGCAATTACCACGGGCCATTGGTCCGAAGAAACCAAAATGTGTAAGTATAAAGCATGCACAGACTCAAGATGCTGAAAGTGATCCAGTGCTCATGAAATCAGTCAAAGGTCAAGTGAATGGAGAGCCACACGGTCCATGAATTGGAAGACTCAGCAGATAAAAAGGCCAAACCGATCTATAAACTCAATGCAACTCCACTGAAAATCCCAACATGCTGTTTTTAGACATAGACAAACTTGCTCTAAAATCTCCATGAGAAAACACAGGTGTACAATAGCTAAGGCGACCTTGCATAGTAAGAATAGGGTGGGAGGCTTGTTTCTCCCCCATATTAAGACTCATGACTTATCAACAGTAATAAACACCACTGATAGTTGAGTAGTGGCAGATGCTGTTCGACGGAACAGAATAGAGAACCCAGAGTAGAACCACAAAATATATTCAACTGAGTTTTCACAAAGGGACAAGGTAAAGCACTCTAGGCAGTACTGCGTTATCAGCAAACGGGACTAGCGTGGACATTCATAAGCAAAACAAACAAAAATTAATAAAATAAAAAACACCCCAGAAAATAATAACAGAAGCAATAAACCATAAAACCAAAACCAAACAAACAAAATAAAAATACTACCTGACCTACACCTCACACTTTATATGAAAAGTAGCCCAAAATGTATCATGGACTTAAATATAAAGCATAGTAATATAACACAGAAAGAACAGTGGAGAAAATATTCAGGATCTGGGATTAGTTCTTGGACATTAAAAACATAATTCAGGAGGTGGGTGGGGGGATGAGGTGACTGGGTGACAGGCACTGAGAGGGGCACTTGATGGGATGAGTGCTGCGGGTTATCCTATATGTTGGCAAATTGAATTTAAATAAAAAAAAACGTAATTTAGAAAAGGAAAGATTGATAAGTCAGACCTCATCAAAACTAAGAACGTTGTTTCATTACACTCCCTGTGGAAAGGGTGAGAAGGCAGGCAGTAGCCTGGGAGAAGTTGCTCACAAGTCATCTCTGACAAAGAGCTGTTTTCTACAAGGTTTATAGAGCCCTCAGTACTCAAAGTGAAGAAAAACAAAGAAATCCAATTAGAAAGTAGACAGCAGGTACGGCTGGATGGCTCAGTTGGTTAAGCATCTGCCTTCAGCTCAGGTCATGATGATCTGGTCCAGGGATCGAGCCTCAGGTTGGGCTTGGGCTCCCTGCTCTACAGGGAACCTGTTTCTCCCCCTCCCTCTGCCTGCCGCTCCTCTTGCTTGTGCTCGCACTCTCTCCCTCTGTTAAATAAATACAAATAAAATCTTTTAAAAAAAGAAAAGAAAATTGACAGCAGACGTGAATAGCCATTTCTCCAAAGGGATACATGGATGTCAATAAGCACATGAAAAGGTGTTTGACTTCATTATCCATTAGGGAAATGCAGATTAAAACTTAGGAGATATCATGACATCATGACACACCTAGCGGAATGGCTAAAATAGAAAAAGTTGACAGTGACAAAATCTGTCCAGGACATAATGGCATAGAGCAAAAATTCCCTCATACGCCTACGTGGCTGGGGAGCACACAAAATGGTGCAGCCACTATGGAAAAAGTGTGCCAATTTCATTACCTGGTAAACTACCTACCTACCAAGAGCCCCAGCATTAAATTGATCCTTTTGCCATTTGTTCCATGAAAGGGAAATATATGCAGAATGACCTCCAAGGGCCCAAGGGGCCAGAAGACAGAAGCAAAGGTCCAGCAAGTCCAGCTTGAGAAATGGTCTATGAAGGGGCCTTGGGGGCACGAGCAAGTCTGGGGCCACTGCAGGACTCCGCAAGCCCATGTCCTGCATAGATGGACGGTTGTACATGTGGAAGACCATCCAGGAGAGGAAGGTTGGGGGAATCACAGTCACAGATCCAGGAGAGCAGGGATGTTATGTCCCGAGGGTGTACTCAGGGGTGTGGTTCAGCAGAAAGAAAGAATGGGGTGGGGGAGGGGCAGGAGAGAAACCTGAGCCCTAGAAGACTTCAGGTCACAGAGAAGCCATGATGGATTCTTCCAAGATGGCATCAGTCTGCCTCACTCACTGTTTATCCCAGAGGAAGGAAATGTTCATAGTCGGTTTCCTCATGATGGCCCCAAACAGGGATCAACCCAGACATCCTTCCGTGACTGAAGGGTTAAAAAGATCCAGGTGCATCCGTGTCCTCAAGCCATACTCAGTGCCACCCAGGGACCGTGGACATGAGCATCCATATGGACGGGTCTATGGAGAAGTGTGCCTGAGGAGAAGCCAAGTCCCCAGGTTGCACACTTTGCAATTTCATTTGTATCCCATTTTGACAAAAGCAGGTGTTGACTTGGAGAACAGAACAGTGGTGGCCAGGGCAGAGGGAGCTCCGGGGTGGGGGACACAGGAGCAGGAGGGCAGTCGCACAAAGGCAGTATGAGGGATGGTTATGGTGATGGAATGTTCTATGTCTGAATAAATACACCTACACATGTGACACAGTTACAGAGAGAGAGACACACACACTCACACACGCATACACACTTGCTCCTGTGCACGTGAGAACACTCAGAGTGCACGGGAACCTGGGGAAGTCTGGAAATACCCCCCTATGTATCAGGGTCCATTGTTTCCCTGAAATGATATTGTTCTGTATAGTTTTGCAGGATGTTACTCTTCAGGGAAAATGGATAAACAGTGCATGGAATTCATGCTGCCTTTTACAGTTGCATGTGAATCTATAATCATCTCAGTTTAAAGTGTTTAATTAAAAAATAAAATGCTGGGCACTGTGATAGATACATCACACTGAACCTAAAAAATAACACCTTCATTTTATCAATCTGTTTTATATGTAAATTACAGTAATTTGCTTCACAAAGTCTAAATAGAACATTACGCATATCCATGAAAGGTGGATTTAAAACACTAAAGGGTAAGGACCAGTGTGAGTGATCAAATATATTAGTACTTTAATTAAAAGGATGATCAATTAATTAATTTAAAATGATGATTTTGAGCTTCCTATGATAAGTCTTTGGGCAAAACATCAGAGAGGAGTCTGAAGAAGCCTAATGGATAGAAAGGATCTATGTCCCCTGCTCTGGGGATGGTCTGGGCACATGTCTAACAGAATGTCGGTATCAGAGTATAAATATTTAAAATGTACATATTCAACATCCTTTTGTTCTCATATGCCAAAGGAGACTATTTCCAAAAGCACCGCATGAAAAGTTATGTCTATAGCATAAGTGAATTCAAATTATTCATTTTTATCCTCTGCAAATGTTCTACATTGATCATCCCTTATCACGAGAAGAAAATGCTATTTTTTTTCACAAAGCAAAGACGAAGGCCGGAGGTCTTGAGGGCTCTTCCGTGGGTGGAGGGAGCTGTGACTACAGGGAAGGCCTCTGGCTGGGACCTCAAGGAGGCCAAAAATGATTTTGCCCAGGTCCACAGAAGGAGTGTTAACCTCTGCCTTTGGTCAGATGTTCCTTCATGTGGAAGGCCATGGACACACCAATCACTGAATCTGTGTCACCTCTCATCCATCAAGAGCAGCAGGAATGTCAGATCCCACAAAAGGCCTCCCCAACTTGTGGATCCCAAATCTATAGCTTTGCTTCATCAGGGACCCAAGTGATCAAGCGCATGAGTGTGCTTCTCCTGCCACCTTCTGCCCCACCCTGCATGCCTGGCCTTCACCCAACTGTCCCCCATCCCTCCTGATGACACCAAACCATCCAAGCCCCTCGTCCAGCACCATGGACGATCTTCCCCTCCAAATGCCCCCGACTACAGGCTTCCTCAGAGTCCTCCACCAACCCCATTACGTTTCCCCTCTTGCCCCAACTTAGTGACGCCCCTGACACTTCTAGTGCTGGGAATTTTTATGGAAACTCATGGTGAGGATGCTTTGGTTGGCTTCCCTCTAGGACCCCCCCCACCCCTGACTCTGAACCTCTATCTGCCCCCCACTATCCACAGATCAGATGCCCACTCCCAGAGCAGAACCCAGCCCATCTGCAACTCCCAGGACACGACCCAGAAACAAAAAGCTCAAGGAACACCTGTTGAGCAGTTGAAGGTGACCATGGTTGTCAGGCTCAGTGGACAGATGGGAAAAGGAAAGCCCGGGGAGGTGGCTCTCGTAGGTTCTGGGGCTGGAAATGGGAGGAAGGGGGTCTTGGGGTCTGACCAGTGCGACCCCAGAGCCATTCTTCCCACCACTGCCTTCTTGATTTTGCTAACAATGTCTTCTACTGTTTTTACCATGGGCAGCACCATTCCAAAGCCCTGATTGTCTGCAACTGCAAGGATGCAATTCTTCACTGCCCTGTGCATGCGCCTTCCTCTTTCTGCGTGCCTAACTCCCTCCTTGCTCTGTCTCGCTCCCTCTCTCAAGCCCTTCCCCCCACACACGCAGGGTCTGGGACGATACCTGCACAGGTGTTTCACTAGGCTCTGGTGAAGCTCCCGGGCTTCATGTGATAGGGCAGAGCCAGGGCTGGGGCACTCCCAGGCGATTAAACAGCTTTTAGGGAGCAGCAGAGGAAAGGGAGCAGAGCGGCCTGCTCCGTCCTGCCCAGTGCACTGTTGGGGGGACACGAGGGATGATCGGGCCTGCCCCGTCCCCTTAGCTCAAGGGGCAGAAGGGTGATTTGCCTCAGGAGGCGTGGTCCATGTCAGGTGCGTATCACGTGCACCCAGGCGGCTCCTGGAGGCTCTGGTGAAGCTCCCGGGCTTCATGTGATAGGGCAGAGCCAGGGCTGGGGCACTCCCAGGCGATTAAACAGCTTTTAGGGAGCAGCAGAGGAAAGGGAGCAGAGCGGCCTGCTCCGTCCTGCCCAGTGCACTGTTGGGGGGACACGAGGGATGATCGGGCCTGCCCCGTCCCCTTAGCTCAAGGGGCAGAAGGGTGATTTGCCTCAGGAGGCGTGGTCCATGTCAGGTGCGTATCACGTGCACCCAGGTGGCTCCTGGAGGCCTCAGCTCCCGCCCGCCACCTTCGGGAGGGTCCAGTAGGGCACCCAGGACCCTCGGGGCTGAGCCTCTTCTAAGTATCCAGGCTCTTGCTCCCATGTAGTTAATGATGAGGACAGAAGCCTACTCCAGAACTCTGGATCTCCAAGACTCATAACCCTCAAGCAGCGGGGGCAGTGTGACCTGGAGAACTTGACTTTTCGGTCCCTCATGCAAAGCGTGCAAAGTGGCATCTATGGATCAGGTCTTTCCTTGGGCCCTCTGGGAAGATGCACACCGCCTTGGCCTGGAAACCAGAGCCACCCCAGAGCTGTGGACACCTCCTGTCCCTTCCCACAAAGCCTGGCTCGCCCCCCTGGGGCAGCTGCCCCCGCAGACCGCAGGCTGGGCCACTTGTTACCCGGTGTGTGCCTCCCACGTCTACTGTATCACAACACTGCCGAAGTTCTGAATTAACAGCTGAAGTGTTTGACCTGGCTCCCATTAGCGCACATCACCACCTGGTAGCAGCCTGCCTCCCACATGCCGCACTTCCCAGTATCCGTCATTACCCCCGTCCCGGAGCCGTCCCCAGGCAGTATGCTAACAGCCTCTTCTACAAGCCAATTTACAAGGATCTGGTCATGTTTACATTAGCCTTCTCCCAATGCATGAAAAGAGAAGAGCTTGCTTCAGAATAGAAATGAGCAAATATGAATAATTCAATTTTCCTTGTGGCTATTAACACATTTTCCTTGAATAAAGTGATAATAGGTTATCATCTGTGAAATGGAAATTGCATAACAGAGAGTTTCTGGTTACACCAGAGGAAATTAATTTCACAGCGCATCTGCTGGGACCTAACTTCTGAATGCTAACGATGAGCGAGCGCAGCCGTTCGGCTCGGCTACCTTTCTAATTAGATTAGCGCGGCCTCCGCCCGCGCAGGCGCCCCTCCCGCAGACACCTAATATTTGTAATGACGCAATGACTAGGGCCATTAGAGGAAGTTAAAAATGAATTATGGGGCCATATTATATTAACCAGATGCGGCTTTCGAGGGGCCGGGCTGCTGTTATCTGCCTGGGTGGATGGCGGTGGGCCAGGCATCGGTGCAGGCCAGGCCGCGGCCCTGCCCGGGCACCGCGGGTCTCGCCGTTTTAATTTTTTTTTTTTTTATTTATGATAGTCACAGAGAGAGAGAGAGAGAGAGAGGCGCAGAGACACAGGCAGAGGGAGAAGCAGGCTCCATGCACCGGGAGCCCGACGTGGGACTTGATCCCGGGTCTCCAGGATCACGCCCTGGGCCAAAGGCAGGCGCCAAACCGCTGCGCCACCCAGGGATCCCGGTCTCGCCGTTTTAAAGTCCCGCTGGGGTTGCCGTGTCAACCAAGGGCTGGGGTACTCGGGCGAGACCTGACCTGCCAGCCTCACACAGGGGCCCAGATTCCCCACCGCGGGGCAGGGCAGGGCAGGGCAGGGCCGAAGCTCCCCCTCGGCCGGGTCCTACAACGCCAGGAGCTGGCTGGCATCTGGGAAGGGTGGGGACGCGGCCTTGATCATCCAGGGCCGGGTAACCTCTGAGGACTCACCTGTCTTCCGGTTGCTCCTTGTAAAGGGAGCGTAGGGAACCATCCAGGGGAACTGGGGATGGGGCTTCCACAGAATGTGCTCTCTTCAAAAACCTAAGAGCAGCTCCATCTTGCCTTGCCACCCCTCCTTTGAAGGCCTTGGGCTTCCCACCTAGAGAAACCCAAGGCTTCTTGGTTTCAAATTTTTAGATTGTGATAGAACATTGAAGATGAGATCTGGGCTCTTACCGGACTTAGTGGCCATCATTACCTGCAGGACTGCGTGCCTGGGACCCCAGAGGTCCCTGGTGCCCCTCCCCAGCCCCCCACATCACCATTCCTCCCTCTGCTGCCGCCACGTGGACTCTCTTAGATGCTTATTTCAATGGAATCAAGTGGTATTTGTCCTTGTGTGACCGGACGATGTCACTCACCACAATGGCATCCAGGTTCATCTGTATTGTCCCGAACAACAGGATCTCCTTCTTTTTCAGCGCCCAGTAGCACTCCATGGCATGCAGACACCACAGTTTCTTTATCCATCTGATAGTCTGAGGACCCTCAGCTCAGGTCTGTGTTGAGACTGTTGTGAATGACCCTGTGGTGGACGTGGGGTGCACACAGCTCTTTGAGATACCGGGTTCAGTTCTTGGGTTAAATACTCGGAAGTGGGGTTGCTGGTGGCAATTCTGTCTCTCAAGTTTCAAGGAGCTTCCACACCGGTTGCACTGTGGCTGTGCTAGCCTGCATCCTGCCACCAGTGCATGGGGCTGCACAACCCCCACAGAGCCTGCTTTCTCCTCCCTCCTCTTAACTTTCTCATTCCAGTTTTCTCCCTTATTGCTTTTTTCTTCCACTTTTAACCCAAAACAGGAAAGCCAACTTTATTGACCTATTAAGCTCAGTGAAATATCTTCATAATTAGGTTTTAAATTCCCTTGTTTTTAATGTAATTGATCATTTAATTCACTTCTTCTCTGCCCCCCCCCTCCAAAAAAAAGGTACAGAGAAGTAGCATGGTACAACACTTCCTATAGCTTGGGGTGCTTCCAGGTGAGACTCTCCAACGAGCATCCTACCTTCCAGGGAGGATGGCTCCCTAGATGTCCCTGAGGACTGTCCCTGGCTTCAGATCCAGATATTGCTTCATCCACTTCATCCACAGAGTTCTAGCTGCAGCCCCAACACTTGTGACATCCAATGTCATCCAATGGTGAGATCGGCCTTGTCTTTCCACATTGCAGTTCTGGGTCCTCCTGCCCTAAATACAATGCTACCTCAAGGCACGATGGAAATTCAGCAGAGACAACCCTCCCGTCTCCTGGAAACATCTGTCACCACTCTTCTGTCCTTCAGACAAAACTTAAATAAAATCCAATAATTTTGACTTATAGGAGTTGTGCTCAGAAGCAATATATGTTTTTAATTATTATCCTAAATTAACCCAAATCCAATACAATCTTTGGCATTCTGCACGTAGAATACTTAGTCAATAATGGGTAGGGAAGTTTAATATACCTCATTAGAAGGCCCCCGTTTAAAAAAGAAAATAGATCATTCCTACTTACCAATTTTATTTTGGACAGTTAATAGACTATCTGCATTAAAGCAGTATGTACTAATTCCAGATAAACTGCATTCTAACATAACAGTATTATTTTCGAAAACTGTACGTGGTGCTACTCTCTCAACTGGCCTACTATGACTTTTATTTTTTATAACCACATTATTAAAAGCCATTAAGAGGACATAATTCATTTCTATTATGCAAGGTCTACTTTCCAAACAAATGGGAAAATCCCCTGTGTTTCGTTCCAAGCATAAATTAACGCATGTCAATAATTAACTTCCACTATTTCAAAAATGTTTAAAACATAAAACAACAATTCTTTGTGTTTCCAGAGCACCTGGGAAGAAGATGAGGTGGTAGCTGCATTTTGTCACCCAGAGACTTCATGGATTTAAGTAATAAATCATAAAACTTTGCTATTCCTAAACATTTTAAGATAAGAGTGTTGGAAATCAAATCAATTTAGACGTCTACACGCAGGCTCCAATCTTTCCAGCCGGGGACACACAGGTTGTCCTTGTCACGTCACCTCCCTGGGAACCAGCTGAAAATATATTATCTCACAGCAACCATCAGCATCCTTTCTTGGGATTGTTTGACGACTCCACAGAAATATTCACGAGGTCTGTGCCACCTTCAGACAAGGGAAGTCATCGGCACTTCTTGAGCAAATGCAGCTGGTGTTGCTCGGGTTTCAAAATTAAATTCCTGACAACACTGGCCCAGGCCTATCAGCAATCGGTCAGCAAACACCGTGCAGGGAGAACAAGACGATACAAGGGGGACACCGCCGTACCACTTTCCCGCCAGGTCTGGGTACAGAGGCTCCTGCCTCTAGTGAGCTGTGTGGCCTTGAGCACACTGCACCATCTCCTGAGTCTTTGGGCCCTTCCTTACCCGCAATGCACACATCATGTCTACTGATGGTGTGGCTGGTGCAGGTGCGGCCGCCGGAACCGCGCCCGGCTCCCAGCAGGTGCATGGTGTGTAGTAGCTGCTGTTTCAACAGCTCAGTATCATATAAATGCACTTATTCTCTAGAAAGCTGGAATGACATACCCCCGTTTGGAGCAAAAGTGTCAAATAAACCAACATAAATGATCCTATATGCAGAATTCTGATGCTTCACAGTTCGGCCCGAGGGTTTGAGGCCTTGGCTGATACAGTTTCATCACATTCTACTAGTCGGCACTATCCCTTTTTGCATATTTGTTTTTACATTTCTGAGAGGAATAACCCAAAGCAGAGCAAAAGTAAGAGTCAATTGGTGCACAGAAATTAAGGTCTTGTGGAAGTATTCCTAATTACACTTTATTTAATCAAGCTGTTTATGAAGAGGAAGCTGAATGGGAGGCAGGGAGGCCGTGTGGTTCCAACGCATTGCCAACTGCTCACCTAATGGGCATCTGCAGCTCCACGATAAATGAGGCCCAGGAGCAAAGCCACCACTGGCATTAGCACAGCTAAAGACATAAAGAAAAGAAAACCCTCCCTGGCTATTCTGCTCCTGCTTTAAAACTCGGTATAACTTGGCGTAACACAGGCCTGAGCCACTGTTGTTTTCTCTCATTAGTTCATGAAAGTAGAGTTTTGATGGATGGCAGCCAGTAGAATTCATTTGTAATGAGTAGTGGTTCAGGAGATCACTCAAATCCTGGCACCTTTCTTGTGGAAAGCTCCTTTCTAGACTACTTAATTGTAACATATTGCCGCTATTATTTTAAAGTAATAACTCATTATAGAATGGGATTTCTATACAAGCCCTAATAATTCTGTTATGTCTACCATGATTTTTCAACATTAGCTAATGAAGTGCCCCATCATTTATCAGTAAATAGCATCTAATGTTGCACAGTAAATCTTTTGTCAGAATTATTTGTGCCAGCGTCCTAGATCAGGGACAATTAATATCATCAGAATTGGTGATTTGGGAACTTACTCCCTTGTCATGCATCCTAATCTTCCAGGGCAATGAAATCATTTGACAAGTGGATACAATGGTCCCATTTTTCACTCACATTATTAGCTTCTGGCTTCAAATGACATCCATATCTGTAAGAGGTATAGAACTTCACCGAAGAGTCAAGGTACACATAGGGCCAAACCTACCAGTGCAGGTTTCCCCGAGTGCCTCATTCAAAACCCCCCCAAGACTTCCGTTTGGGATGATTGCCAGTGGCCCAACCAAAAATGAGCCTTTTTTTTAAACGCACAAATAACATTTCACTGTGCTGTATGGCAGGGAAGTGGAGAAGTTGTTTCGAATCCCTTCTCTGGGTCAGAGAGAGGCAAAACCCACAATCCATGCCATTGCATGCTCTTTGAAGAGATACTGGCTTCCTGTCTCTTCTGTGTGTATTTATGTGTGCACGTGCATACGTACGCATATCTCCCCAGTTTTTGTCTTCCAGATACACATTGCTATCAACATTTCATTGGTTCATGAAGTCTTAGAAATGAAATTCAAAATTGCCATCCCCAATAGTCCCCCAGATATCTTAGATGTATCATCCTACCACTGCCTGTAAGTTTTCTTGACCTGTTTAACCGTGCTGCTGAATGAACTCTGTTTTCCTATAAAAGCATTCAAAACACATTTCACAGGGACTCCGACGAGGACCCCCTGGAGCCCTCTTAAGCCTCCCAGGGTGCAGAATGGCCTTTGGCTGCTCAGTGCTGCTCTCTCCTCTGAGGCGTGGATTAGCAGACATCCCGGGGGACCCGGGTCAGGCCTCCTGGAGCAGCCCGGCGCCCATGGAAGCACAGCCGCTGGGCCAGTGCCGTTGCTATGGAACCGTGTGCGCAAGGCAGGCTCGAGATGAATAAAGGCTCAAGGAGGAATCCTGATGTTCCTTTCACACTTCCAGCAGCCAGCCCATTTGAACACGCGGAGTCCTCTCAGGACCCTCTGCGCATGCTAATCCCATCCACCTAGGTCAATTGCTACTTATAGAAGCAGCACCCTGTCAGTCATTCTGAGAAATTGGTACCTTGGGAATCAATTCAGTCCAACACAGTAATTGGTGGTAGAATCAAATAAAGTGCTAAGTGGAAAAGGTGAATTGCACGTTGAATTCCCCAATACAGCACGGATAATTAGCCCATATTCCAAAATTTTATTTTCATCCACACTAGGTTTCTGAATTTAACTGGGCCAAGGTGCCAGGAATATGGGAGGCCAGTGTCAGTCCTCCTGGCAGCGATCGGGTTCGGAAGGTCAGGTGGGCATCATGCCCTCCTTTTGCAGTGGCCTCTGGAGAGGTAAAGCACAGGGACAGTGGACCAGCGTCTTCACTGTGGGAAGGAAGGACTCATTCAACCACACAGAAGAGGCATGTGGAAACCACTAGAAAAGCATTGCTGCTGGTAAGCAGACACCACCCCTCAGAGCACGTGTGGCATCAATCTGGGCTGGTGGGGGCAGGTGTGTGTTCGGGAGGCCCTCCTAGCAGAGGAGCTCTTTGGACTCAGTCTGAAATGGGCCTGAGATAGATGCTCATCTGATTCCTGATGCTTAGAACATGGTGGAGACATGAGCAGCACTGGCGTGTTTCCTTGACTGGAGGGATAGGGTGGCACGACGGGCACCAGGTCCCGCCCTGGGCAAGCTGATTGGAGGCATGGACAAGCCCGCAGAGGCTTGCCCACTCACCTGCTCTGTAAGCCCGAGTCTACGGGCTCTCAAATAGTGCCACCAGTCCCTGCGACCTACCCCTCGGTGCTTATTTTTACCTTCCAAAGATGCTGCCTCAGAGCCCTGAGTGGAAGAGCAGCCGATGAGTAAGACACATACAGAGATGGAGAAGAGAGGAGGAAAGACATTCTCTTCCTTCTTTCATTTTGCATAATCGCTTCTACAGCTCAGTTTTTATCACACATGCTCTTCTCAGCCATTTCAAATCCTTTTGTGGAAAAAGGCAGAGTGTAAATAACTTTAACTACTTTGCTTACACTCTGTCCTCCAAAGTATGTCTAATGGGGAAAGCTTGAGTTCCTGTGTGATAATCACATTTAGACTAACATGAGCTAAAACCCAGCAGGTTCCACCTTTAATATTACGCTGTAAACAGATGAGGTGAAATTCATGCCCATGACTTGATAGGCCAGATGATGACGAGACTGCACTAGTTTTCTGGTATAAGAGGCCTACACATCTTTCATAAGCCTCGAGCCAATACTAGGGAACGGTGATGTATTAATTCATCCCCATAATAAGACATGGAGCCCACTCACGTGCTTCCTGTAAATCAAATTTCGATGAGTAGAAACAAACTTTGGAGGAAAGAGGAGGAAATGCACACCAGTCTGTGTGCCTGGAAGGGTTTGGTTCCTACAGGCACGTTTTCTGAAATGGAATTATATTGTGACCTTAGAGACGTGCTTCACAGATAAAGTGTTTCTGAGCAAAAATGACCCGGAAACTTGGTGTTCTTCACGTCCCTCTCGAAGCTGGTCTGCCTGGCCATCGGGCTCCTGGCACAGCCTCTGCCATGCCAAAGATTAATATTTCAGAACTTGTCATGGGCAGCTCAGAGTCCACCACTGCCTGCCTCTGACAAGCTATTTATCATGTCGCTAAGTGCCAGCATTAAATTATCCCCGCTGTTATGACAGTAGCATTATTCATCAGGGTGACTTCCTCCACACAAGGCTGCTCACAGCTGCTCCATCTTCTTTTTTGTCTTTTCAGAGGTGTATTGATCTCTGCACTTGGAAGAAAGAGCGGCGGAGGGGAAGAGGGAAGGAGGAGAGGAGGGAGGAGAGAAGGATGAAATGAGGAGGGAGGAAAGATGAAGTGAGGATGGAGGGATGGAAGGAGGGAGGGTGAGGGAGAAGGGAAAGAGGAAGGGAGGGAGGAGGGAAGGAGGGAGGGTGAAGGAGAAGGGAAAGAGAAAGGGAGGGAGGAGAGAAGGACGTAGGACAGAGGAGAGAAGGAGGGATGGAGGGAGGGAGGCAGGAGGAGGGAAGGAGGGAGGAGGGAGGGAAGGAGGGGAAGAGGGAAGGATGAGGAGGGATGAAGGAATGGAAGGAGGAGGGAGGAGGGAAGGAGGAGAGGAGGGAGGAAGGAAGGATGAGGTGGGGAGGGAGGAAGGATGGAGTGAGGACAGATGGATGGAGGAGGGAGGGGGGAGGGACAGAGGAGGGAAGGAGGGAGAGGGAGGCAGAAGGGAGGGAGGAGGGAGGAAGGAACCAGCCACCGAATCCAGGATGCCCTGTCAAAGACGATGCCTCTGGTGTTGCCCCTCCTCCCAACTTGGGAACCTTCTTGACAGAACAAGCTGTGTCAGCTCTGCCGCCCTTCTTCTGAGCTGCCCTGTGGAGATGAACGTGGAGCCACGCCGATGGGGTCTTGACGAGCTTACACTCCCAGTGGAATCGCTTCCCGGGCTCCTGCGCATCCAGGACGGCTTTCCCGCTCCGACAGACAGCGAAGTGCCACCTGGAGAACCATTTGCCTAGGGCGACAGGGTGACTGGAGAGTCAGGAACCTTTATTTTATTCAATGGAATTTCATTCAATTTTGAGAGGCTCCAGAGCCTCCAAATTTCAGGGTGAGAATGTTTCCCTAGAAACTGCCTGAGCTGCAACTGCTGGGGGATAAGGCTGCGGGCACGTGCCCCGCCCCGGTGATCCTCCTTCAAGGCCACTCGGGGCCACCCCAGGCCAGATGGTTTTTGCCGCCCGCCAGCAGGCAGACGGGTGAGGGCAAATCCAGGAAGGCAGACCCCACAGCCCACCTGCCTGCTGTGCGGGGACTGCGTGGCTCCGGCTGCAAAGAGGGTGGGGCCCAGAGTCCGAGTCCACCCACCGCTGGCCCACGGTGAGGGGGCCCAGGAAGGACAGGCCTGAGCTCAGCAAGACCACCAGAGGGAGGACTCGGTGAGTGTCCTGATGTGCCACACATCTCCCTAATATAACTCTGATGCCCATTCCTCTGACCCTTAAAAAAATAGAAGCACCCAAGAGACCTCTTCATCATGATTGGTATTTAACTCAGATTCAAGCAGAAAAAGCAAAAATGCAAAGTCAAGTTGTTTATGGCTCCCCTTCTTCTCGACTAGTTTGAATTCAATTAAGGGAACACAGCTCACGTGACTCTGAAGGACACAGGGGAAGGAATGGAATCTCACACAAAGGAGGTGGCTGGGTCAGACTCTTCTAGACATCTGGGAAATGTGGCTTAATCTCCTTGATGATTTAGAGGGTTGGAGGGGGGAGGCGGTTAGAGAGGAGGGGAGACAGGAAAGGATCCATTCATTCAACATCCACACGCACATCCACACGAACGTCTACACTCAGCCCTGGCCCCGGCGGTTGGGCAGCTGTTGGAAGGCAAACTCGCTTCTCCAAGAGCCCCAAATGCCATAGGCCTCAGACACCCGCGTTGACACTTCCAGGGCCCAAAGGGCAATAGGACCGGTGGTGTTTCAGATGCCTGGAGGAAAGCCCACAGATCCTGACCGGTTGGCCTCCACTGTTTCTGAAGCCACCTGAAACCCCATGACGTGACTCCTCGTTAACCAGGGTCCACGTCACCTACCCAGGGGGACACCCTCTGGTCTCCGTGTCTCCATGCTGTCTCAGAGGAAGGAAGCACCAGAGTCCCCCTCACCTCGCTCATAAGCCGACGGACTTCCTCATCCACAGGTGGCCTAAAAAACCACACTGGTTTTTGGAAAACTGTCACATCGTTGGACAAAGGAAAATCTAATTTTTGCCTTAGGCACTAAACATCATCTGAGAGCTTGTTGGTGAACCAAGGATGAGGGCACATTATTTGCGTCTCTTTTCTCTCCTCTTCCCTGAGATCTCTCATTAAGGTTGAAGATACGCAAAACTCAGTCCAGAATAATGCACATGGGACATAGAACGAAGATTTGGGTTCGTATTAAGTAAATTTGCATCCCAGGTTAAAAGTCCCTCATCTGGGGCAGCCCTGGTGGCTCAGTGGTTTAGCACCTGCCTTCGGCCCAGGGCATGATCCTGGAGACCTGGGATCGAGTCCCACGTCGGGTTCCCTGCATGGAGCCTGCTTCTCCTTCTGCCTGTGTCTCTGCCTCTCTCTCTCTCTCTCTCTCTCTCTGTGTGTGTGTGTGTGTGTGTGTCTCTCTCTCTCATGAAAAAATAAATAAAATCTTAAAAATAGAGTCCCTCATCTGTGTGCAGTATTATTGCATTAGAGAAGAAAATTAAATTTGGAAGAACTGAATAGTTTATGTGTTTTCCTTTCCAGTGTCTGCAAATACATGAACTCCTTCCTTTTTTGTATCCTGGCAAATCCAAACAATCCGTAAATTAGTTAAAAGGTCAGAATAATTCACATGCTGAAGTGATTTTGTTTATATATTTTAAATATAACTGACTCCTGTGCATAATCCATTAGAACCTGTCCCCAAAATTAGAGGTAATTTTTCATGGCTGTATTATTTTTATTCAGACATTTTCTTTTAAATGTTCTTTTTTTTTTAAGATTTTATTTATTTATTTATTTAATTTATTTATTCATGAGAGACACAGAAAGAGAGAGGCAGAGACATAGCCAGAGGGAGAAGCAGACTCCATGCAGGGAGCCCAATGTGGGACTCGAACCCAGGACCCCAGGATCACACCCTGGGCCAAAGGCAGATGCTCAGCCCCTGAGCCAGGCATCCACCCAGGCGTCCCTATTCAGACATTTTCTAATGAAGAATTTCAACAATATACATAAAGAGAAAAGATGCAGTAGTGCCCCATACAGCCACCACCTGATTATACCATTAGAATGTTGCTCTCCTGGCTTCCCCACATCTTGCCCATACACCCGTCTCCTCTTAGAAGCATTTCAAAGCAAATTGAAGACACCGACACACCTCATAAAACACTTTAGTATTTATATCATTAACTAGAGTTTATTGTATGCTTATGATCAATTTTTTCTTTTGAGATAGTATTCACATGCAACAAATTTTTAGGTGCACATTTAGGTGCACAAATCTAAAGGATTACACATTTACGGAATTTGGCAAATGCAAACATGTGTTTGACTCAAACCCTGTCAAGATATAGAACATTATCGTCCTCTCCCCCCAGAACCCTCTCTTGCTGTCTTCTAGTTGACACCTGCCCCTTATTCCCACAGAACCAACCGCCATCCTGATTTCTTTTTTTGAGATAGGTTACTTTTGCCTGTTTTAAAATTCTGAATAAATGAAATCTAATATGAAATATTTTCTTCTAAGTTTTTTCATCTGACAGCTATTTCTGAGATCTGCTTTTTCTTGCATGCAGCAGAAGGCCATAGCTTTTTTACTCTGAGCAATATTCTTTCTGTGGACGTGTGTTTCCAGTCCTCTTTGCTAACGATGCAAAGATGGGATTGCTACATCTGTTTTCATTTTTTGGTCATGTTGATTTATTACTCAAATATTTTTTGAAAGCTAATTGAGGAATTGATTAATTTTTCAGAGTAAGTGTCCATAAACCTTTATAGAAATAGAAGGTAAAGTTTTATAATTTCAACTAGAATGAAACCTTCCACTAAAAAACTTTTTATTAAACATTTTGGTCCTACCTGAGATGACCCCAAAGCACTAAAACCGGGATTTGAACCTAGATGATTGGGTTCTTGCCATTGGTACATTTCTTTCCTACTTTTTTATTTGAGTATCTTTTAGGGAAATCTTCTAAAAAGTTGAAGGAGATGTTTACAATAATTAGTACCTCACCATTGAGTTCCAGATTCGATATATGGCACCTTTCTAAGCATGAGGGAAATCATGCACATGTCACACAAACACACACACACACACACACACACATTACATATGTGTATATTTTGTGACTATATTTTACTATATAGATGACAAAACAAATATTAATTGAAATAATTTGTTGATAATTTATTGATGTCGTAAACAACTGCGTTCTCACCATATAATGAGCTTTCTGAAATATCAGAAAAAATAGATTTTTCAGCATCCAAATTTAAAAATTGTACAAATAATTTAACATTTTATTTTATTTTTTTATAATAAATTTATTTTTTATTGGTGTTCAATTTACCAACATACAGAATAACACCCAGTGCTCATCCCTTCAAGTGCCCCCCTCAGGGCACGTCACCCATTTATCCCCACCCCCCGCCCTCTTCCCCTTCCACCACCCCTAGTTCGTTTCCCAGAGTTAGGAGTCTTTATGTTCTGTCTCCCTTTCTGATACTTCCCACACATTTCTTCTCCCTTCCCTTATATTCCCTTTCACTATTATCTATATTCCCCAAATGAATGAGAACATACACTGTTTGTCCTTCTCCGATTGACTTACTTCACTCAGCATAATACCCTCCAGTTCCATCCACGTTGAAGCAAATGGTGGGTATTTGTCGTTTCTAATGGCTGAGGAATATTCCATTGTATACATAAACCACATCTTCTTTATCAATCCGTCTTTCGATGGACACCGAGGCTCCTTCCACAGTTTGGCTATTGTGGACATGGCTGCTAGAAACATCGGGGTGCAGGTGTCCCAGCGTTTCATTGCATCTGTATCTTTGGGGTAAATCCCCAACAGTGTAATTGCTGGGTCATAGGGTAGGTCTATTTTTAACTCTTTGAGGAACCTCCACACAGTTTTCCAGAGTGGCTGCACCAGTTCACATTCCCACCAACAGTGTAAGAGGGTTCCCTTTTCTCTGCATCCTCTCCAATATTTGTTGTTTCCTGCCTTGTTAATTTTCCCCATTCTCACTGGTGTGAGGTGGGATCTCATTGTGGTTTTGATTTGTATTTCCCTGATGGCAAGTGATGCAGAGCATTTTCTCATGTGCATGTTGGCCATGTCTATGTCTTCCTCTGTGAGATTTCTGTTCATGTCTTTTGCCCATTTCAAGATTGGATTGTTTGTTTCTTTGGTGTTGTGTTTAAGAAGTTCTTTATAGATCTTGGAAACTAGCCCTTTATCTGTTAGGTCATTTGCAAATATCTTCTCCCATTCTGTAGGTTGCCTTTGAGTTTTGTTGACTGTATCCTTTGCTGTGCAAAAGCTTCTTATCTTGATGAAGTCCCAATAGTTCATTTTTGCTTTTGTTTCTTTTGCCTTCGTGGATGTATCTTGCAAGAAGTTACTGTGGCCAAGTTCAAAAAGGGTGTTGCTTGTGTTCTCCTCTAGGATTTTGATGGAATCTTGTCTCACATTTAGATCTTTCATCCATTTTGAGTTTATCTTGTATATGGTGCAAGAGAGTGGTCTAGTTTCATTCTTCTGCATGTGGATGTCCAATTTTCCCAGCACCATTTATTGAAGAGACTGTCTTTCTTCCAGTGGATCGTCTTTCCTCCTTTATTGAATATTAGTTGACTATAAAGTTCAGGGTCCACTTCTGGGTTCTCTATTCTGTTCCATTGATCTATGTGTCTGTTTTTGTGCCAGTACCACACTGTCTTGATGACCACAGCTTTGTAGTACAACCTGAAATCTGGCATTGTGATGCCCCCAGATATGGTTTTCTTTTTTAAAATTCCCCTGGCTATTCGGGGTCTTTTCTGATTCCACACAAATCTTAAAATAATTTGTTCTAACTCTCTGAAGTCCATGGTATTTTGATAAGGATTGCATTAAACATGTAAATTGCCCTGGGTAACTTTGACATTTTCACAATATTAATCCCTGATGAACATGGATGCAAAAATTCTCAACAAGATACTAGCCAATAGGATCCAACAACACATTAAGAAAATTATTCACCATGACCAAGTAGGATTTATCCCTGGGACACAAGGCTGGTTCAACACTAGTAAAATAATCAATGTGATTCATCATAACAGCAAGAGAAAACCCAAGAACCATATGATCCTCTTATCAGATGCAGAGAAAGCATTTGACAAAATACAGCATCCATTCCTGATCAAAACTCTTCAGAGTGTAGGGATAGAGGGAACATTCCTCAACATCTTAAAAGCCATCTACGAAAAGCCCACAGCAAATATCAATCTCAATGGGGAAGCACTGGGAGCCTTTTCCCTAAGAGCAGGAACAAGACAGGATGTCCACTCTCACCACTGCTATTCAACATAGTACTGGAAGTCCTAGCCTCAGCAATCAGACAACAAAAAGACATTAAAGGCATTCAAATTGGCAAAGAAGAAGTCAAACTCTCCCTCTTCCTCGATGACATGATACTCTACATAGAAAACCCCAAAGCCTCCACCCCAAGATTGCTAGAACTCATACAGCAATTTGGTAGCGTGGCAGGAAACAAAATCAATGCCCAGAAATCAGTGGCATTTCTATACACTAACAATGAGACTGAAGAAAGAGAAATTAAGGAGTCAATCCCATTTACAATTGCACCCAAAAGCATAAGATACCTAGGAATAAACCTAACCAAAGAGGTAAAGGATCTATACCCTAAAAACTATAGAACACTTCTGAAAGAAATTGAGGAAGACGCAAAGAGATGGAAAAATATTCCATGCTCATGGATTGGCAGAATTAATTTAACATTTTAAATTATGAATTTAGTTTTGAAAAAGCCCTTCCTTCAGGCCTATTGAAATCACTATTGTCTGTATTCACTACAGAGAATGTTTGGAAAGCCCATGACTCACCCATTTGGGCCACTGTGATATTAAATGAGAATGTGGTCCTTCACAACACCTTCTCCAAGCTGAGTGCAAAGCTGTACTTGATTGAGAGAGTGCTTGAACACAGCAATGAATGCAGACCATGACTTAGTTTGGTGTCATGGTGTATATTCTAGAAAGTTAGCCTGAAGTGAATGGATGTCAACACTAGGTCAAATTACGGGGTTTGAGGATGTTGTCAGAAGCAGAACATGCTTAGAATGCCTTTAATCTGAACACATAAAAAATAATGTGGGCAAGAAAATGAAAACAACACAGAAAATAACAACGAGATTAAAAACAATACCCCCAAAGAGGGGGAGCTTTGTTTACGATCTATTCAAAGTTTTATACAACACAAATTAAATATAATACAAGCTACTTTTCAATTATTGAGATGAACTTTCCCCCCATAGATTCAAACTGTTAATAAAAAGAGAAAAGATAATTGCCCTCCCATTTAACTGCCCAGTATCTGTCCCTCAGAATGGGGCTGGTTTCTTTAGATTCTCTTGTGATTACTTTCAAAGCTATTGTGAGTTTATGAGTGCTTTTAGCTTCTAATGTAGCTTCAAATGTCAATCTTTATATCACCGAAGGACAATTAGGCAAACCATGTAATTGTGTTGTCACTTATTAATTTCAAGCTCCAATGTCATAAATTATATGCTTTAATTAATACCGTGTCAATGGCAATCTGTAACTTTGAATGCATACAGAGGTTAACAAGAATACATAATTAAAAGAAAACAGTGAATAAGAGCACGGCTGAACAGTTTATAAAATTAGGCAAGAAAGTGAATGCTTTGTCAGCATGTAAGCACCATGATTAAAGGGGGGTGGCGGAGGGATTAATAAACTAGAGCAGAGAAATGGTAACCATAGAATAAGACAATAAAAAATGAATTCACTAAAGATGAATGAATGAATAAACAGATACAAGGAAGCATTCTAAACCAAAATGCTCAAGAAACTGGGTATGTTTGTTGCTATGGTCTAAATGTTTGTCTCCCCCCAAAGTCCATAGGTTGAAACCTAACGCTCAACGTGATGGTACTAGGAAGCTACCGGGTCCTGAGAGTGGAGCCGGAAGAATGGGATCAGTGCTATTATAGTGGAGACCCCAGGGAGCCTTTGACCCCTTCTGCCTTGTGAAGACAACGTGAGAGGAGCTGCTGGCGTCCCCAGAAGAGGGCCCTCCCCAGAACCTCACCACACCGGAGCCTTGATCTTGGCCTTCCAGCCTCCATAACGGTGTGCAATAAATGTTGTTTACAAGCCACCCCGTCTGTGGTACTTTGTTATAGGCTAAGCATTTATCAATAGGTGTTTCCAGTTTATTGAGTTGGTAAAATCCTTCTTAGGTTCAATTCTCGATGTTGGAGACCTTTCTAAAATGTATGAACTCACTTGACTGCCTTAGAAAATACGGTTCTGTGAAAAACCATTTAGTCATGTTGTGGAGATTGAGAATGTTGTAGTGCTTCAGAGACTTCACTCTAATATTTCTGTTCCCTGTGTTGATTGTAAAGGAAGATAGATATCTTGCATACATGCTATTCTATTTTATTCTATAATATTTATATAAAGATTTAACAGACCAGATGTCTTAAAAATACATATCTAAAGGTCCGGTTAGGATTTGCTTCATTTTTTTCCATAAAATTAGATTGTGGGCCTGCCTTATTGAGGATTCTATTTATGATTGAATCCGAGATTCACAGAAACTCAAAGTTGAGTGGAACATCTCAAAAGCTGCCTGGTGCAGTACATCCATTTTACAAATGTGGTGACAAGGCTTTCAAAGTCAAAAGACAATTCAGTAGCAGAGGATCACTGGCTTGCACTGATTACAAGGTAAAATGATCTTTATGTTACCTAAGGTGGCAAGTTATATGAACTAGAAATGGAGTCAGAACCAACTTCTCTCAGAAGGAAGTGAGAGAAGGAGTGATGGCCACACATTGTGTTTCATGAAATTATGATGAAGCGGGTGAAGTGGATGGTTCACTGCTTGTGTTTAACATGACCATCCTACCCTTGCTGAAGCAACTGGCTTAGGACATGTTCATTGATTATTGTGGAAACAACTTCAACGAATACCAGTAGTTTTCCAGTTTTCTCCCCAAAATAATGAGTCTATTACCATCACACACTGGGTTGCAAGGGTGCATGAAATAATTTTGTGCATATGTAACATTTTCTTCATGTTAATTAAATATGTCAGATTTCCATGACACAGTGGGATTGGAATTTTGTATTTATTTTGTTTATTTTTGTGTTTATTTTGTGTTTGTGTTTATTTTCCTACTCAAGTGCTAGTGTGAGAGGATGTGCCATCTTATAACTCAGTGACTTTGGAAAGTCGATGTATTGTCTGGGCTTCAATATTCTCTCTCACCAAAGGAGACTCCCAGCGTAACTCACAGGATATTTATGTGTATGGTGTAAGGAAATGGTACGGCTTCATTCTTCTGCATGTGTCTGTCTAATTTTCCAACACCATTTGTTGAAGAGACTGTCTTTTTTCCAGTGGAGAGTCTTTCCTGTTCTGTCACAGATTAGTTGACCATAGAGTTAAGGTCTATTTTCGGATTCTTTTTTTTTATTATTATTTTCGGATTCTTTATTCTGTTCCATTGATCTAGGTTCTCTGTTTTTATGCCAGTGCCATGCTGTCTTGATGATAACAGGTTTGTAATAGAGCTTGAAGTACAGAATTGTGATGCCACCAGTTTTGGTTTTCTTTTTTAACATTCCTTTGGCTATTTGGGGTCTTTTCTGGTTCCATACAAATTTTAGGATTATTTCTTCCAACTCTTTGAAATAAGTTAATGGTATTTTGCTAGGGATTGCATTGAATGTATAGGTTGTTCTAGGTAGCATAGACATTTTAACAATATTTGTTCTTCCAATCCATAAGCATGGAACCACTTCCTCACACCATACACAAAAATAGACTTAAAATGGATGAAAGACCTAAAAGTGAAACAGGAATCCATCAGAATTCTAGAGGAAAACACAGGCAGCAACCTTTGTGACCTCAGCCGCAGCCACTTCTTACTAGACATATCTCCAAAGGCAAGGGAAACAAAGGCAAAGATGAACTATTGGGATTTCATCAAGATAAAAAGCTTCTGCATAGCAAAAGAAACAGTCAATAAAACCAAAAGACAACTGACAGAATGGGAGAAGGTGTTTGTAAATGACATATCAGATAGAGGGCTAGTACCCAAAAGCTATAAAGAATTAATCAAACTAAACACCCAAAGAACAAATAATCCAATCAAGAAATGGGAAGAAGACAGAGAAATGAACAGACATTTCTCCAAAGAAGACATAGAAATGGTCAACAGACACATGAAAAAATGCTCATCACTTGGCATCAGGAAAATACAAATCAAAACCACAATGAGACACCATCTTACACCCATCAGAATGGCTAAAATTAACAGGTCAGGAAATGATGGATATTGATGAGGAGGCAGAAAAAGGGGACCCTTTTACACTGCCGGTGGGAATGCAAACTGGTGCAGCCACTCTGGAAAACAGTATGGATGTTCCTCAGAAAGTTGAAAATAAAGTTACTCTATGACACAGCAATTGCTGGATATTTACCCCAAAGATACTAAGTGATCCAAAAGGTCACTTACACCCCAATGTTCATAGCAGCCATGTCCACAATAGCCAAACTATGGAAAAAGCCCAGATGTTCATCAGCAGATGAATGGATAAAGATGTGGTCTATACAGACAATGAAATACTACTCAGTGATCAGAAAAAATAAAATAAAATCTTGCCATTTGAAATGATGTGGATGGAACTAAAGGATATCATACTAAGTGAAATAAGTCAGTCAGAGAAAGACAATTATTATATGATCTCACTCATATGTGAAACTTAAGAAACAAAACAGAGGATCATAGGGGAAGAGAGAGAAAAATAAATCAGAGAGGGAAACAAACCATAAGAGACTCTTAACCATAGGAAACAAGCTGAGGGTCACTGGAGGGGAGGGGATGGGGGCACAGGGTCACTGGACTATGGGCTTTAAGGAGACACATGATGTGATGAGCACTGGGTGTGATATAAGACCTCTACCTCTAAAACCAATAATGTATTAAATGTTAGTTAATTTAATTTAAATAAAATAAAATAAAATTAAAAAAATAACAACTCACAGGATAGCTAAGAGGGTTCAATGAGCTACAAAAATGAAAAAGTACACTATGAATTGTAAAGTGCTACATTTAAGATTTTTGTTTTGAGTGTTATACTGGTGTCTTGTGGCTGTTAAATGTCCATTTGAAAATATAATAAAAAACTCAGTGGATTATTGGAGATGCCTGGGGGAGGCAGTGAAGTCATATCAAAACTGACTTTCAGCATGACCCAGTGATCCCACTCCTGGGTATACAGTGGAAAGAAATGAACTTACGTATTGAGAAGAGATGTCTGCACCATAATCCATGGCAGCACTATTCATAATAACCAAGACATGGAGACACCAAGATGTCCATCAGTGGATAAGTGGGTGAAGAAAATATGTCATAGACACACACAAAAGAGTATTATTCTCCTATTAAAAAAAGGAAATCCTGACATTTTTGATAACATGAATGAAACTTGAGGATGTTACGTGAAGTGAAATAAGTCAGGAAGAGAAAGGCAGATGCTTTATGATCTCACTGATATGTGGAATCTGAAAAAAGCTGAACTCATCGAAACAAAGTAGATTGGCAGCTGCCAGTGACTGGGGGTGGGGGGATGGGGAGATGTTGCTCAAGAAATACAAACTTCCAGTTGTAAGATGAACAAGTTGTAGCATCTACTGTACAGCCTGGAGACTACAGCTCATACTACTCTACTGTAACGCGTAAGCTGCTGAGAGAGTAGATCTTAAATGTTCTCACCACATACACAGAATCATGACAATTACATGAAGTGCCAGAGGTGGTGACTGTCAGGGTTATTGTCATCAGTTCCCAATATGTATCAAACCCTCAGCTCATCCACCATAAACTTACTCAACATTGTATGTCAACCATATCTCCACAAAGCCGGAAAAACAAGAAACAGAAATGACTAAGGATGCCTACAGAACCCATCCTTCATCATCCACCTACAGATCTCATCCTGTTCTGTGCAGAGAAGCAACTGCAAGAAATGCTTTCCACAAACGAGTAAAAAGTAAATGAAAGGGAAGAATTGTCAGGCATTTTGTGAAAAATGCACATTCTCGAAGGCACCTTGACACCTTCCAATTCATGATATGAATGAATGCAATCCTGCAGTGCAATCTGGTTGGAGGCCACCAATCCACATGGGCCAGGAATACCAGCTCGAAGCCAGGGCTTACAGCACGGGCACCTCCTAGCCCGTCAAGCTGGCAAAGTGATGGGCGGCCTTCGTTGTTATTGCTGGGAGCCGTCCGATTGGCAGAGTCCTTATTCCTTCCACAAAATGCTTCTCAGAAAAAGCTGTCATTTACTGAATAACTTCTGAGCAAAAGGATTGTGTCATCAGCTGCATGCATCATCTCATTTAATTTTTGCACACTTAGAGGGTTAGTTTTAACGTTATCCTGTTTATATGGGTGAAGAGATTGGCGTTTCGATTGGTTAAGTATCTTATTCAGGATCGCACAGCGAGTAAATGGAGATGCCAGGTCTGTCTAAATCCAAAGCCCACCTTCTTAATCACTGCAGAGTAAAATTACTAGTAGCCTTTACTGAAATACTCTAACTTGTAGAATTTTTTCCTTAAGAAATAATTCAATAGAAAAAGAAATAATTCAATAAAATGAAAAATTCTAAGTGGAAAACAATCGTCTTGTTTTTTTTTTAAATAAGCTGAACATTCAAAGGTTGGGAAATGCTTAAGCAAATTCTGTTCAATCAAATACTATGTAGAGACTCCAGGTAATTAGAAAGATGATACAGCCATTGTTAAATGAAAAACAATTGGGTGATATCATCAGATTCTACCCTTTTTGTGAATATGTGATAATTACATGTGGGCAAAAATTCAGAAGAAAGATGAAAATTTTGGTTTTTCTGTCATCAAAATTCAAGATGGATTGATTTTACCTCCTTCACGGTTTCCTCCCTTCTTCTATGAACAGTTTTGCGGCCCCTCCTCGTTCAAACACTGACACATCCCTCTGAGGCTTGTGGACCAGTGAGAGCCCAATGTGGATGGGCAGCTGTGGGGAGGCAGAAAGCACTGCAGGATGCGCACCCCAGACACCCTGAATCACGGGACCCGGGACCTCTGCCTGTGTCCCAGGAGCAGGAATCCCTGAAGTCTTCCCAGAGGAGGTGGCAGGCTGATAACTGAGTTCACTACAGGAACAGGTGTAGAGGCAGAAGCAAAAGGGAATTGAGGGATAGGGAGTTCGTGGAAGAACTAGTGCTTTAGTTTGTCTGGAGTAAGAGCTGACTGTCATCTATCTGCCCATCACCTATCGTTCTCTCCCTCGCCCGTACACTCACATCTACAAACACATTCACATGTCTGCCACCAGTTCCTTAGAATTCTTTTTTTTTCTGACAAGAAGTTTGTTAATTTGCCAACTTATTTTTATTTATGTAGAAAGTAAAGTCTTTTGTACATAACCTATAGCACGTAACTTTAGAAATAGAAGCATTCACAAATTCCTGCCTTGGGCATCTGTGGAGTCATGTATGTTTATAACTACAGTTGTGCTTACATCTGTATCATCTGTCTCCATCTGTGTCTACTTATCGTAGATCTAACCATCCATCATTCATCTTTCCATCTATTATCTATTATCTATCATCTATGTATCCATCATCTATCTATCTACCCATCTATCCATCATCTTTGTTTTTTCTTTTGAAGATTTTATTTATTTGTCAGAGAGAGAAAGCACAAGCAAGGGAGCAGCAGAGGGAGAGGGAGAAGCAGGCTCCCCATTGAATAGGGATCCTGACATGGAACTTGATCCCAGGACCCTGAGATCATGACCTGAGGTGAAAGCAGATGCTTAACTGACTGAGCCACCCATGTCCCCCTATCTATCATCTTTCCATCCATCATCTATCTATCCATCCATCTATCTTTTTATCTATGTGTAATCTACCTATGTATCTAGTTGGAAAGAGACAGTCAGAGCTGGACGATACATGCATACATCCTACACGTGTGTCACATCAAACAAGGTCTCAAGTTCTGTTGAAGTTGGGAAATTAACAAAAGAAGATGAAGTCTTCTCAAATTATACTAGAGCCCTGGGTAGAGGCCCCTAGTGGAAACTTGGCTAGTTTGAACAGTGCCAAATTTCAACATCTTTAGTTTGTTTAATTTCTGAAAGAATCTGATTCTGCCAAATATGTTGTATGACTTTACCAACAATCTCCGAGTTCCAGTTTACTGAAAATCAATTTCACAGTGAAAAACAGTGAGATAATATAAAAAACAAAAACAAATAGCTGAAAAAGCTACCTGGTTCATGACACCCAGTTGTTTAATAATATATTTATTTCTGACTTTGCTTCGTTTGGGGCTTCACCTGACTAGGCTCTCCTGTTTGTAGGATGTGCTCTTTGTGAGGATTTCTCCAGCCTGGGGGAGCTCGAGTCTTCTGGAACAGGGTGAAGCCCTAGTGCTGAGCTTCATACAATCTGTGTGCTGCGCATCAGACCCGCCAGCACTACCTTCAGGTCTACTTTCGACCAAGAAGAGTCCTTGAATAATAGTGAAAGGGAATAGAAGGGAAGGGAGAAGAAATGGGTAGGAAATATCAGAAAGGGAGACAGAACATAAAGACTCCTAACTCTGGGAAACGAACTAGGGGTGGTGGAAGGGGAGGAGGGTGGGAGGTAGGGGAGAATGGGTGACAGGCACTGAGGGGGGCACTTGACGGGATGAGCACTGGGTGTTATTCTGTATGTTGGCAAATTGAACACAAATAAAAATAAGTTTATTATTAAAAAAAAAAGAAAGAAGAGTCCTTGAAAGTATTTGTCATCTGAATTTTCTAGCATGTTGACCAGGCTCTCTCTCTCTCCACCTTCACTTTCATTCAGTAATTTGAAGATTGGGGGGATATTTATTTATTTATCTATTTATCTCTCCCCACACAAATAGAAAATAGACAGATAGATCTACCTACCTCTATGTAATGTCTATTGACAAGTAATTGATTATGTGAGACCCTAAGTCTTTCCACTTCCAGTCATCTCGTTTTCTTGTTTCTGCATCTTTCTTCCTCAGATTCGCCAAGACTCAGTGTGTCTCAGATAATTTGTCAGGGACACAGGATCTCCCCCTTTGCCACTTGATGAATGAGCTATATCTGAATTACTTGAAGACCATTAGTTTAAAAAAGAAAAAAAGAAAAATACTTTGATCAAATTAAAATTTAAGAAATGTGTATCTTATACATTGATGCAATATCTAATTTTTTTTACTATATGTTTTCTCCCATAGGAAAAAAATATTCAAAGACTAAATTCAGAAAAGCCCATTTAAATGAGATTGTCATGGCTTGGCATACCATAAATACCATTTTTATCCATTGGTATAGTTTTAGATTTGCTGCATAATTTTGAAACACTAAAGATAATTGAGAAAACTGCAGAACCTTCATTGTTATTGCTATTGTTTTCAACATCTCTAATATACCAAAGTGAATATGTAAAATTATGTAAAGTATAAAGTATATCAATATAGGAGATGGTGATAAATCTAACGTCCACTCAATAACAAAGTGGTGCCTGCGCCTGGCTTGTGCTCCTTCCCCCGTCCCTCTCCCACACGGTCTCTAGGTGTTCTCTGCCCCGACTCCTGTGATTACTCCCTTGGGTTTTTCTTTTCCCTTCTGTAAAGCAGCTTTATCACTAAAGTATGGATTCTGCTGCAACGTGCTCTCTCACTGGTACACAATGGCATTGCCATTCCAACCATATTGATCATAAAATGTCATTTCAATCATTTCCCATCTCCAAAAATCATTTGCATGGACAGAAAGTTGTCTCATAGAAGAATTTGTGTTCCCATTGCCTCAGAGTCTGGGGCAAGCTGCCATGGGCTGTCTTTTGCTATTTTATGGTGGTAAAGGTACCAGAAACAGCAATTTCCTAAGGTAGTGGCTCTGGCTAGAACTCCAGGTATGGCCTGGTGATGGCGAAGGTAGTGCTGTCAAAACTGTACAGGGCATTTTCAAGTAGACGTGGGGCACAAGAACTTTCCAGAAGCCACCACACAATGCCCTCAGAGAAGCCGGCTCTAACCCATCAGTGTCATATTTGTGATGCAGGCACAAAGAAACTTCTATTGCCATTTACTTTTTCTGAACCATAACAAGGGGCCGCTGGCGCGTTGCTATGGACCCCTTTCAATAGACCTTCATTGTCCTTCTTTGATAGGAGGAACGGATGAATTAGATGCCTCCAATTCTAACATTTACTGGAAAAGATGAATTATATTTATTCTACAACAAGTAATAATGGATAACCCATGTACAATAAAAAAAAATCCAAGCAGGATAGCGAGTGGTTGAGATTTGCTATCTTTCAATATACCTCTTAAGTGGTAATAGGATAACCCCTTAACATGTTGGGAACCCATCAAGCTGCCCCTCAGACTTGACCCTGGGTGAAACAGGAAAGTCAGCTCTGCTCACAGCAATTCAACTTCTGTGCCAGCCAATAATGAAGTGACCTGAAATAATATAAAACCCTTGGCTGCCGTTTGATGATTTTTGTCTGGGATAAGAGCAGAGATCCTGATTCGGACTCACAGTTCATTTCATTTTTCACTCCTGATGAGATCTCAGCTGTTATCTGATAAAATTGAACAACTATTACGAGGCTCTGCTGAGTAAAGCCCCTTGACTGCTCTTAACAGAAATCCTATACACTCCACTTTGTCAGCAGTTTTGAATCTATCGTCGTAACAAGATGATAGGAATAATCTTACCAACTGAGATTGACAGTTCATTTCAGAAATCAATATTTACAATTTACTTCTTTCAAAGTTCATTCGAGAGAAGATTCCATATTATCCCTCTCCAAATAAGCTGATCATATCTCAGCCGTCCCTGGAATGAGTTTTCCCAAAATGTGAATTTTTGGTAAAAATCAATGTCGGCATTGTGCACTTTAATCTCGCCTATGATGACAGTAAATCTTTATCTTTTTATGGGTAAACGCCAGTGGCTGCTGACACCATTTCCTCTCAGAACAAAGCTTGGTCCATGTGGACTGTGGTAGATACATGAGCTCTAATGTGGCTGGACATGTTTCACCGGGGTCATTAATCAGACGCACTGACACCCACCTCCCGCCAGCCGGCTGCTGCCCGCCGCCCCACACGCCGAGCAGACTGGGGGCTTGGGCCCCGCGCGTGTTCCTGCACGGAATGCAGGTGTCGTGTGGCTTCGTGCGCATGCAGGTGCATCTGCAATTCATGTGGGAACACAACGAGGTGCATTTGCACACGTGTCCAATGCACTTGGATACGTAGTCATTTCTAATATATTGCAAATCTTACTCTGCGGGCACCCTGGGCAGGTCGCATAAGCCATTACCACCTGTGATTTAATGAAACCCAGGAATGCGAGCGATGAAACACAATCATTCTATCTACAAATGTTCATCCGTGGGTACTACTTTTGTTTGTTAAACAAAATAGCTGCCACAATGAGTTAAAATAAGTAGAGGCGTCGTCGCAAGAAACTGAAATATGATGCTGCCTCTGTGAGGGATAATGTCATTGTTCCATCTAAATGGCTATAAACTGGATAAATTAATGAATTCAGGTTCTGTGGAACTAGTCCTCTTAGACAAGATGAAACAGCAAACACAAAGAAAGGTAACACACTCACACTAATTTATGAGATCTAGTTCAGCCAGGGAATGAGGGATAAGACAATAATGACTAGGGCAATTTCAAGAAGGAGAGAATGAGTTTCCCTTAAATTTGGTGAGTGGTAAATACTGTAGCTTCACAGAGGCACGGGAAAGTACCTGTATTAGGTTTAGACTGATTTATATTTCCTAAAGAGTTTGGGAGATTGAGTCCAAGAGTTAAAGCACTAAGTCTAGAGCCCTTTATAAAATTCGTGCATTTTTACTGGATTCAGGAGATTCGAAGTGATTTTTTTTTAAGTGTGAAGCAGGAAGCAATAAACACATATCACATATAAACATGTGATATACACGTAGACATTCTGAGTGATAAATTAAAATCTTAATTGAATTTTAAACAGAGATCACTAATGTTTTCTATCTACATTAATTGCGTTAATGTAATAAATTAATTGCTTATGAACATATCCTCAGCTGCTTAGGTATGAAAAAATAGGATTTTCTTTTTACTCAATAAGCAATATGATAAAAGTCATAAAAACATTTTTATTTTGATACAATCCTCAGTGAGCTCATGAGACATCACCTTTGACAACATTTACAAGAAAAATAACCACTGCCAAATGTGTCTGTTAGAGTCCCAGCTAAATCAGATCTAACATTTTTAACAATTATTCCCAATATATGGATAAAGGTTATATTAAACATCGTAAAAACATTAGAGTATAGATTTAAATATACTATGTCTTTTCATAGTTGTGTTTTATGGTAATTATTGGTTGGATCCCATCTCCAGTCAAACCAAGACCCACCACAAGACACTAAGCAAACCAGCAATTTGCATGTTCCAAACAGTGTTGGGATTTACCGGTACATGGAGCCCTTGCAATATTCTGCCTCCTGAAATGTTGCATACCATATTCTTAAAAAAATATATTTTTAAAATATATTTTTTTAAAAATTGATTCCCTGAGTGGGGGGAAAATGAGCTTTTTTTTTTTTCCCAACCAGGAGAAGCACGTCCTCCTAAAACATTCTACCTATCTATGTGTCTGCTGAGAAAAGAGAGTGAAATTCAGCCAGTCTGAGAATTGAAATCCATTTTGGTTTCTGCAATCTTCCTAACTTCTTCTCCTGGAAGGTTATGTTTCTAATTGAAGCCTACTGTAGAGAAGCATGTGTCTAATTTATAGATCAAAGCTTATCATTTTCTAAACTTATCCATTCCTATAGGTTGTTATTAATTGCTTAGAAATAATCACAACTCCTTCTTGTGCAGACATTTAATTTAATCAGAATTTAACCACTAATTTTTATTCCTTTTTAAATTTACAAATGATAATAAAACATAGCCCCCCTCTCTCCCTCCCCCACCCCTCTCTCTCTCTCTCTCTCTCTCTCTCTCTCAATCTCTGCCCCCCCTCCCTCCCTCTTGTTCATTTGGTGTCCAACTAGTGAATCTGAATCTTTCTGCCCAAGCTTTTAAGAGGGTAAAGACAGAAGCTGTCTTGAGTAAGATGTGGGTAGAGAAATGACAGTATATCTTCTGCAATGAGTTGTTGAAATGTCACTCTGCACATAATCTTTCTTCAAAATAGTCCTGGATAATGTATCATGGCTTGGCTCACTTTAAATGGTATTAAATAATGTCAGGGAATGAAAAGGTAGATTAATGAGTGAAGCAGATAGTCCACGATATTGTGTATTTCAGTGTAGTTGACAGACCCGGGGAGCCCTGTAAGGACCGGCACTGCCTTGACCCAGGCTGTAAGTTCCTCCACTCACCCATCCTCAGCCTGGAAATCATAGATGCTGTGCTCACAGCAGCCACTATCCTAATGGAGTAAGTTTCCAAGAGAACCCATGAAGTCCTCATAGAGAATGAGGTACTGTTTTATGTAAATACAAACATTCCTCAAAATCAAAAAAGTGTTCCATGTCACTGCAAATTTTAATTTGTTATAAGTGTAATATTTTCATATACTTGTTTAAACCAGGTACATACACTTGAAGGAAACATCAAGAATGATACCCTGTTTGAATCACTTAATTCATAGATAATGATGAAAATTGTAAGCCACCTTGAAGAAAAATTACATGGATTCTTAGTTAAATTGAAAAATACATGGGGCACCTGGGTGGCTGCGTTGATGAAGTGTCTGTCTTCGGCTCAGGTCATGATCTCAGGGTCCGGGGATCAAGCCCCGCAACCAGCTCCCTGCTCAGTGGAGAGTCTGCTTCTCCTGCTCCCTCTGCTGTTTCTCCCTCTGTGTTCTCTGTCTCTCTCTCTCTCATCAAATAAATAAAAAAAAAAAAAAACCACATGTATTTCCAAATACCTACCAGTGTTGGTCACTATTTTATTAGTATTTCAATTAAAATATTAAAACATGAACAATCATTTCTCCATGCATAAATTCATTCTTCACATTAATAAGATGGATTTTGAAATAGTTTAACTAGTGTCCAAAAAATCTCTCTCATGCAAATTAGCAGAGAGGCATGATCGAAATCCGATGGCAGGCTAACAACCCAAAAATCTCAAGATTACTGTTATCAAACCTGTCCCCTGTTACATGAGGAAATTAGAGGTATAACTGAGATAATGAGCAAATATGTCCATTAATCAGAAGAAAAATGGTAATGAGATTAAGTCCAGAACTCAAATGCATGTGACCTCTGCAGGCTCATTCACCTCCCCATTAAATCACTGGAACTCAATTCCATGGAAACAGGAATCTTGGTGTCTTATCCACGATGGTACCCTTAATGTTTAGAGACAGGCTTCATAAGGGGAGTGCTTAGCAAATATTTACTGATTAAACCAATGAATAAATGAATTCTAGAATTCAACACTCATAATTTTCACTTGCTTTACCATCACGTAAGTCATGGATCTATTGAGTATTTGGGTGGCATTATAAGTGGCAATGTGATATACTTAAACGACCACGGGCAGCTCACAACAGGACTTCCACGCACTTCGCCCCACTGTCTTCCCAGTTGGCTGATCAGAGGGGTGGTGTGGCCCAGCAGCCACAGTGTCCCTGTAGTCTCCCCATTCCCCCTTGTTCGTCACATGGGAGGGAATCATATTTAAAAGTAGATGAAAGCAGTCACATTTTAAGAACTATCTTTTTCAGTAAAAGCAAAGGATATGGAATGGCTTCCAGTAATGAGAGCAAACTCCTGGGATTGTGGTCACAGAAAGACCAGGTCTGCAGGAGGCAGGTAAAAGGAAGAGTACAGCTGTGGTGAGACGAGAGGATCTCAGGAGAAGGAAAACCTCTTCTATGGAATTTATAAATCATAGAAGTGATTTCAAGAATGAGACCCTAAAAATATGGAATCTGATTCAATTGTTCAAAATAGTTAATGGTGTCTTGTATCAGTAAATTCTTGATTGGCTGAGATCGAAGGTTTACTATCATTCCTGACCAGAGTCAAATTATTTACCATTTTAGGATGAATTTAGGGATCATGCTATATGATTTTTCTACACATACCTGGATCTGTATGGGTACGTTATATGATCAAAGACAAATAATGATTAGTATCTTCTGTAAGGTACAAGCTTGGGCTTCCTGACAGTGTGGTGGCCGGGCATCGGGGGCAGGTGTCCCAGGACAACCAGGCTGAGCCCTATCACCATGTTGACTGGCCTCTGAGAAGAAAGATACTTGAACACTTGATTTAATATATCTACAAAGCATGACTCTCTTAATTCATGTGGACTTAGAAGGCACGTTTTACCAAGTTTAGAGCGTCATAAGAAAATGCTTCCCCAAATGTAATTTTTTTAAAAATTGAATTTCATCAATATATCTGGGAGATTTTTATCTAGCTCATGTGGCCACTTTTTAAGGCTTTTCAAATTATGTCTTTACATCCCTGGGTCCTCAGTTTACTGAAGTGTTCCCCAAAGGATTTGGCAAATCTCTGACAGTTTACGGTCTAAACAGGAATGGAAATTGGAACGAAGTAAATCCCACCCATGTTTTTCTTTTTTTAATTTAAATAATCTCTACATTCAACATGGGGCTTGAACTCACAACCCTGAGAGCATACTTTCTCCCAAACAAGCCAGCCAAGCACCCCCAAGTCCCATTCACGCTAACACAAATAAGCATATCATTTAAAAAGGAACAAATTTACCTTATTTGTTAAATCAGTTTTTAGTATTACAACCAGTGTTTTTATACTTTGCTTTATTGTATTGTTTATTTTTAAATTACCAAGCCAAGACTGGATTGGACAGTGGGAAAAACCTCAGAGTGAGAATTTATTTCTAGCCCCAGATCCCTTCTTTCCAGCCATAGGCTGATCTAAGCCCTACTCTCATTTCATCTTTGTGTCTTCATCTGTAAAATTAGAAGCTAGATTAAGTGACCTCAGATAGCTCCTCTAGGTCCAGCTTGTTATGATAGTTCAGTGAGATGACACGCCCATCTTGACTCCTATCATTTGGGGGGTAAAGACTCCAGTGCAGATGTGTATTCATGAGTCACTTACAGCACCAACATCCACAACCTCGCAATAGCTACCTTTGGTTTTATGTATGCTGTATTTCTTACACTAGCTTATTTAGCTGACTTTATTTGGAATTTGTTGACATTTACCATTTACAGTGTCAACAAATTTACATCGGAACCTGTCACACATCGCCTGCATGAGAGGAGGGACATACTGTGTTGATTATAGCTCATCCTGAGAGTGAAAACACATATCATTGCAGACCATCTCCAGTTAGTATACAAGATGATAATGTCCTCAGCTGTTTTTTTCAATCAAAAGAATTCTTTTTGTAAGAATCTCTCTAGAATCAAGCCAAAAAGTGTTCTGTGAGAAAACAGCTCCAACAAATTGGTATCTCAATGACACCTGCTGGAAGCTCAGCGGGAAAAGAAATAGTGTGTGTGTCAGTGGGCAAAGTGAGGTAAAGCTTGTGTGAAATTAGAGTCTGAACCCTCTCCTAGTAAAAACAAATGTATTTTAAAACCATGATGTAAACCACGTACTAAAGAGTTTTCACGATTCTGTGACACAATTAAAAAATGGAGGCCAATGTTTTTTTTAAAAAAATATAAGTTTTAGGGCAGCCTGGGGGGCTCAGCGGTTTAGCACTGCCTTCCCCCCAGGGCGTAATCCTGGAGACCCGGGATCGAGTTCCACGTCAGGCTCCCTACTTGGAGCCTGCTTCTCCCTCTGCCTGTGTCTCTGTCTCTCTCTCTCTCTCTCTGTGTGTGTGTGTGTGTGTGTGTGTGTCTCATGAATAAATAAATAAAATCTTAAAAAAAATTTTTAAGGTAAAAAAACAATGTACAAAATGAGAGAAGAAGGCATCCTATCTAACTCTAAAATTATAGTAATAACACATTTGATGATCAGGGATGAAAATTTTACACAATGCTAATTTTAATGTGAATGATCAAGTCAGGTGCAATTACTAAGACACCCTCCCTATCAGGTATCATGCATGTGACTATTTTTCAGGGGCGATTCTGAATCCAAGCGTTCACAAAAGAAGCCTTCTGAACTTGCATTGTCTCAGTTTTATCATAGAGAGGTCAGATTGGGTTGTGAGAGCAGAAAGGAAATATACATTCCATTGCCAGCAGGGTCCTGAGTACAATGAAGCAGAAAACAAACTGGTAAAGGTCAAGCCTGCCATTCACTAAATGTCCAAAAGGGAAATTTTGATTTTTTTAAAATAAAAGGTAATTTGATCCATCACGGCTGAATGTTACATTAGAAGATGCCCCACTTTGCCCTGATGTAAACACAATAGTGCTTCAAGGAACAATGTTTGAGAAAACCCTCGGGTCTTGGTGAATATATTGATTTCATCTGAGTTAATAAACGTGTAACAATGAAGCCCGCTAATCAGGGACCCTTGGCAGAAATACCACCCTATCCTCCTGAGAAATGTGCGATTTCTTTATTCATATTCACAGACCCCAACACAGCCTCAACAAAAGAACTTTTCAAGTTCTTGAGGGACTGCCAGTCATGATTCCGGTTTAGTTGGAGACAAGAGAAGATTGTTGATTAGTTTATGAAGGCTAAAAAAAAAATAAAATAGAAGGCACAGTTTCAGGAGATCCCAGCAGACCTATTAAATAAACCAACAAAACAAACCAAAACAAACAAAATCTACTGCTTAACCAAGTGCTGATTCTGTTTTTAGAGCTGAGTTCTTATGCAAACTTTTCCTTCTGTGTGGTTCATTTGTGCCTCAGAATGCTATACTTTAGTTAGCAGTCAGGGTGCCCTTCTGCACTCCAAAACAACCAGTGAATACCCACCTCTCTCTCCATGTAAACCACCAAATGGTCCAATGGAGAAAACCTGCATATCAACCACTTTTAAAACCGAGAGATGGTCCATGGTATTTTGATAGGGATTGCATTATACGTGTAAATTGCCCTGGGTAACATTGACATTTTCACAATATTAATTCTGCCAATCCATGAACATGGAATATTTTTCCATCTCTTTGTGTCTTCCTCAATTTCTTTCAGAAGTGTTCTATAGTTTTTAGGGTATATTTTATTTTAAGATTTGTGTGGAATCAGAAAAGACCCCGAACAGCCAGGGGAATTTTAAAAAAGAAAACCATATCTGGGGGCATCACAATGCCAGATTTCAGGTTGTACTATAAAGCTGTGGTCATCAAGACAGTGTGGTACTGGCACAAAAACAGACACCTAGATCAATGGAACAGAATAGAGAACCCAGAAGTGGACCCTCAACTTTATGGTCAACTAATATTCGATAAAGGAGGAAAGACGATCCACTGGAAGAAAGACAGTCTCTTCAATAAATGGTGCTGGGAAAATTGGACATCCACATGCAGAAGAATGAAACTGGACCACTCTCTTGCACCATACACAAAGATAAACTCAAAATGGATGAAAGATCTAAATGTGAGACAAGATTCCATCAAAATCCTAGAGGAGAACTCAGGCAACACCCTTTTTGAACTTGGCCACAGTAACCGGAGAAGGACAAACAGTGTATGTTCTCATTCATTTGGGGAATATGAATAATAGTGAAAGGGAATATAAGGGAAGGGAGAAGAAATGTGTGAGAAATATCAGAAAGGGAGACAGAACATAAAGACTTCTAACTCTGGGAAATGAACTAGGGGTGGTGGAGGGGGAGGAGGGCGGGGGGTGGGGGTGAATGGGTGACGGGCACTGAGGGGGACACTTGACGGGATGAGCACTGGGTGTTATTCTGTATGTTGGTAAATTGAACACCAATAAAAATTAATTTATAAAAAATAAAAATAAAAAAAATAAAATAAAACCGAGAGACGTACTGCACCTGTTACTCCCCAGGGAGCCAGGGACTCAGGTCCAAACTCCACTGACTGATGGTTTGGCCTGGCAGGTAAGTTAGATGATTCTGGTTTCAGCTTTTTCACTTGGGCTGTCTTCTTCCAAGGCAACACCCACTTCTTAACGTTTTATGAATCAACCGACTTCACTGAATTTCATATTCTAATTCAAAAAATCACCCTATTTCGAAGAGTCACTGTTTCCATGTGGAATCAGATTTAAATTTATTTGCATTCTGCAACCTAAAATAGAATTTTAACATCTGTTCTAACCTTATATAATTATATTCTAGTTTTCTTCCATGCAAGTGACCATTAGGTCTGTGCCTCGTGACACCATGGTGCATTGATGCCTGCAGGATGGCTCAGGGCCTGCTGAGCAAGGTCCTTAATCAGATAGAAAATAAAAACTTATGAAATCAGCACATAATAATGACCCAATACTCTGAAATATGTATCTATTCTTAGATAGTATTATTCTTTTTCATGTTTTTTTTTATCGTGTTATAAAACAGCATGAGAGCTTGTGGGCTATAAAGACAATATGCCATTGTGTTGCTGGACACACTGTCTCTCATCCATCAAGCATTCCAGTCTGATACTTCTTTGATGTACTACGTTTTTTCCCCTTCTGAATCCTGGAAGTTATCAACCTTAATCTATAGATATTTTACTCAATTTTAACTTTCTCCCATTCTGACCCTAATTTTTAAAAATCTTTTTAGAAGACCAGCCATCTTAGAGGAAACATTGATTTCTGGTGTAATCTCTTTTTCATTGTTCAGGGTCCATCTCCTCTCCTTTATGTCCTTTGGTTTAGAGCTGATTTGTTGTCACTCTGTCTCTTGCCGAGGACACCCTGCTAGCTATGTGATGCACGGTAGTGAGAGTTGTTTACTTCCACGTGTAAATAATGATTACAGAGTCTTAACCTATACGCATAAATCATCCCCCAGCAAACAAGGAAAGAAAACAACAAAAAGAAACAGGCCGAGAAAGGTAATTTAGCAGGTATTTTTTTTTTGTAAATCATTGAAAAGTTTCAGTTTACAACTGCCTTCCTTATTTGTCATGCCCATGGCATAAAATTCGCCAATCACAGGTGTATTCCTTCACTTTCCCATTTTTTTTTTATTCTTAGGTGGTGGTTGTTGGGGCCATAATGCTCAGGTGTCTCTTGATATTCAGGAAATAGCCTTGAAATAGCCAGTCTTCCAGGGGATTGACTTTCCAAGGACACTGCCAACATGGGAGAGTTGGAGCTTGATGCGATCAGACATGAATTAGATGTCTGCAGCAGATACAGGAGAGTGGAAAATTAGTGCGATCTCCAGCAATTTCCCTACACTTTCTCAACCTCGGCTTAATTATCTCTAAAGTCAGGGTGAGAGTACCTACTCACTGGGCTTCTGGAGGATAATCAGAGGTGGTCCCAAAGCTTTCAAGGAAGCACTCAGCAGATACTCTAGTGTTACTACTTGGACTAAAATTATCTTGAATGCACCATCTTACAAATTATCCTACATTCAGGAGAATCAGAGGCAGAATAAAACATATTTCTTCCATTCTCCATCCTTCATCCGTAGAACCACAGATTAAGTATAGAGGCTTCCCCCTTTCCCACTCCCCATCAGACAGTGGTGGTTAGCACTGGGAAGGTGAGAGAACACGGAGGCAAGCTGTTGTTTCTTCTGATGGCAGACTTGCATGATCCCCACTGAATGCACAACTACTTATTCAATGAGAAAGAAAAAAAAAAGTGGCCCAAAGCACAGCAGAAAGCACAAAGCACTATTACAGAGAACAGTCTCTTACTAATTTATCTAGTTCCATTCATTCTGTCAGTCAATATTAAATGGCTAGAGATTTCTGAGTAGAATAAAAAGGGAAAACATCCATTCATTTTTTGTTCTGTGCAATAAAAGTAAAGCAGGAAAGATGTAATAGGTCACACATGTGCAATTTGGGAGAGAGGATGCTTAGGAGAATTGGAAAGAATAAATAAATAATTTCTAAGTTGAAGGGAGTGGAAGCAGAGAGCATTTCACACGTGGTCCCTGGAATTCCCAGTCTTTCCAGGCAGTGTGCTTCAGGGATACTCTTGTTTGCTACAGATTTTCCCCCATTTATTTTCTTCTCTTTTCAGGATATCGCTGAAGGGATCACAGCAGGAAATTACTTGTGCTTGTCAGTTGATTGTGTAGTGAGGAGGCCAGTAGGGCTGGGAGCTGAAGATCTCTATCCAGTGGTGAACAGATTGAAAGGCAGTGCAATGGAACAGAGCGCTAGCTCTCCGACCTCCTTCTTGACCTTGACCTCCAGACCTGCTGCCCTCCCAGTGAGGCTGAGATAAAGCTCACAAAGCACTTTGTCCTGATCCAACCTAGACTTGACCATCACACTCACTTCACCAGGACCCTGAAATGAATCAGCATTTCTAAGGACAGGCATGTGGACTGCTTGGATGTTCTTCTGCTTTTTGATTAGATGCTGCTCCTCTCTCCAGAGACCAGAAAAGCTTGCCTCAGAATAAAATAAAAGGTCAAGCAGCCTACCTTCTTCCTACCAAGTAAAAAATACAAAACACATTAAGCTGGTAGCTCTTTGCCACCTTGTTGGCGATCTTTGTGGTGGGTTCTGCTCTGACATATTCCTAATAATGTTGTTTCTTGGCCTTCAGTAAAAGTCAAGTGACCTTGATTCCCAAACATAGATTTTCAGGTTCTATAAGCTCCAAACTTAACATTTCGATCATAAAAGTTTTCTCTGTTGTAGTGCAAAAGCTTATTTGCTTTCTTCTAGCTGGAATTACATGTTGACCTAAATGGCCAGCATACTGTGAGTTATAGTCAGGTGTATGACCTGCATGAAAACAGTACGCTTGATTGCACATGTAAGACAATAACTAGCTATGTCATGACCCCAATGTCATTATGAGATATTTTGCATCCACATGTGATATCTGGACAGCTAATGAGTTGAAAATTCCTGAAAATTTAAGAAAAGTAAAATTGTTCTTTGAAGGCACAGCAGTAGGAAACTCCCAGGACTACACCATCATCTGAGTTCAGGATGACTCATGATGCTGTAGCCAGAGCAGCAAGAGGGGTAGATTCTCACCACTGGGTCCCCTGTTCTATCTCCGCTTGCATGGCACCCAACTCTCCAAGCACCCCTTCATGCTCCTCAATGCTCATTCACATTTCCTGCTCATCCCTGACTTTGTGGACCTGAAGTCATGTGGCTTTGCATTTCCACTAATGACATCTTACTCTTCATCTGTGTAACACATTCAGACACTCAAAGACAAAGACAACTTGGTTGACTCATCACAACGGTGAACCAGCTCATTGTCTCCCATGTATGCAGGAGCTCTTGGGGCTGGAGCCTGTTGTGACCAACAGTGCAGGCAGAGGCCAAATACTGCAGGGCTAGCTTCTGGGGCTGTTCTCTCAGCAGGAGGCAAGCAGGAGGCTTTAGGATGTAATTTTAGTATGTTAGTCATATAGATGAATAAGTTATTCTTACAAGCCTCATTGTACAGGGAAGTTTTTCCAGGGATTAGAAAGTAAATTGAAAAACTTTAAGCTTGCTTGCTAACTTATTCCTATTTCACTAATTAGTGGAAAAAAATTAAAAGTCAAGCTGAAAGCTTTCTAAATCTTTTAACTGCCAAAAGATTACATCATGATCACAATAATACCATGCACAAAATTATCCAATTAAAAGACAAAGATTTCCAGTAAGGATTAAAAACATTGATAATATGTGCCTTTATGCACAAAAATAAAACCGCAGATTCCTGAAAGATTGAATGTACATTCATGAAAAAATATATACCAGGCAAATAAATAAACTTTCAAATAAAATAAATCAAGTATGGCTTTGGTAATATCAGTCAAAATGGGTTAATATAATGGATAGTACTAGAAATGAATGAGTCATTTTGAGTAGTTGAAAGACAAAATACTAAAATTCATCTAAAGATGGAACATCTAAATTTGATGCACCCAACTTAAAAAAAGGTGACATGAATAGAGCAAAACCTACCATTGTAATTCTAATGGACAATGTTATCAAACTGGTCTTAGCAACTAATAGATCAAACACAGCAAAATAACAGTAGTAATAACCATAATAAGTCAGAAAAAATAAGGCACAAACTACCTACACTTGAGATAGTGCCTACATCTAGGATATATTGTCCCCAACTATGGGAGACTACACATTCTTTTTAGGCACAGATGGAATTCATATGAAAATCCTTCAAGTATCATGCTTTCCAGTAAATTTCAACAAGCTTTAGAGCAGTGGTAAAATACAGATGGATGGATGGATGACAATATAACTCCACACAGGACACTTGGAAATCACTTACCAAAAGAGAACAAAAAGGAACATGCTTATGAAAGTGAAAACTTATGTACATATATTCACACACACACACACACACACACAACAGACATACTAAAATGACTTACTGGTGAAAAAAGGATATTGAAGTGCAAAATGGAAAGCATACAGTATTGCATGATAATTAAAATGCAACTTATCAAGATGTTGGGGGCGGTGGGGGGCTCAGTCTTTAAGCATCTGCCTTCGGCTAAGATCATGATCTCAGGGCCCTGGGATTGGGCTCCACATAAGGGTCCCAATTCAAGGTGGAATCTGCCCTTCCCCCCTGCCTGTGCTATCTCTCTCTCAAGTAAAAAAATACATTCTTTTAAAAAAAAGTAACATATAAGAACTTGTATTTAACATAAGACATAAAAAAAATTTCTGCATAAACCCAAGGGAAACAAGACTAAAACTGTAAGATGCAAAAGCTAGTGATTCAATAATTTATGCCAACAAAGAAATTTCTTCAAGATATATGATTTGCCAAAATTATACCATTATGCTAAAATTTCTCAAAAGAAAATAAAAAACATGTGTGGTTCTATAACAGTTAAAGACATTGAGTTAGTAAATTCTTCCCATCAAGATCTCAGGATGAAATAGTTTTATAAGTTAGTTCTATCAGAGAGATAATACCAAGCTCACACATAATCTTTCAAAGAATATTAAATGAGGGATCATTCCAAAGTTCATTTTTAAGAGGCTACAACTAAGAGTGCAATCAAAACCAAGTAAAGACTAATCAAGATCAAGAATAAAAGGGATCCCCGGGTTGCTCATTGTTTTAGTGCCCGCCTTCAGCCTAGGGCGTGATCCTGGAGTCCGGGAAAGAGTCCCACATCAGGCCCCCTGCATGGAACCTGCTCTCCTTCTGCCTATGTCTCTGCCTCTCTCTCTCCCTGCCTCTCTCTCTCTCTCTCTCATAAATAAATAAAATCTTTTAAAAATATATCAAAAGTAAAAAAGCTAGGGGCACTTGGGTAGCTCATTTGGTTAAGCCTCCAACTCATCATTTTGGCTCAGGTCATGATCTCAGGGTAATGAGATGGAGCCGCTCATTAGGCCTCACCTTCCTCAGGGAGTCGTCCTGGGATTCTTTCTCTCTTTCTCTCTCTCTCTCTCTCTCTCTCTCTCTCTCTCTCTCTCTCCCCCTCTACCCCTGTCCTCTGTAACCTTGCATGCTCTCTGTATCAAAATAAATAAATAATAATAATAAAGCTAAGTAACTCACTGGAAAAATGGCCAATTCTTTCTAAAAAAATGAGGCAAAAATTCTAAGAAATATATTATAAAATCTAGTCTTGCATTATATTTAAAAGCTCATAATTATAAGGTTGAGTTTATTCCATAAATATCACGTTGGTTCAGTGTGACAAAATATATTAATGTCATTCACGAAATCAACAGAAAGCACTAGAAGAAAAACTAAATAATCTTTACAATAATGTCAGAAATACAGAAAGAATTTCAATGAAACTCGTATTCATTCATGTTTTAAAAGAAATCTTAGCAACCTAGAGGTATTAGAAAAATTTTATAAACTGATAGAGGATTTTAAGGTTTGTAATCAATGAAAAAGCACTGCTAAAATTATTCACTCCAGAACTAGATATAAAAAATGAAGCCAACCATCAAGATTTTATTTGAAATTTATAGAAATTCTTTCCAATGCAATAAGATAAGAAAACAAATACAATTACAATAACTGAAAAATAAATGTTTGTGATTGCCTACTGTAAAATCAAAAGGTTCTATAGATAACTTATTAAAGTGTTTAAGGCAGCTTAATAATAATGGCAACATAACATTAACAGACAATGTTGATTGTATATCTTTATTGCAGAAGCAAATAGAAAATATAATTACTATTTACAATGACTGTAAAATAATAAGATAGCTGAGAATAAATGTAATAAAAGACTTGCAATAGTAACCCATATAGAAACCTATAAAATTTAATTAAGAAAGTTTTAAAAAGACAAATAAAATAAGAGACATATAATAGGGTAAAAATACCATCAAGTGGATGGGGGCATGGATGCAATACGTGATGAGGATGAAGGAGGGCATTGTGATGAACACCTGGTATTTTATGGAAATGTTGAATCACGATATTATGCACCTGAAACTAATAATACTGTATTTTAACTCACTGGAATTTACATAAATACTTAAAAAAAAAGAACTCAGCTTTCCTCAGATTTATGTACAGAATCAATGCAATTCAGTAAAAAATTCTAGCTTTTGAGGATTGAAATCTGAGAAGCAAATTCTAAAATGTACTTCTTAATAAAGGAATAAAAAATATTCATAATATTCATTTAAAAAAAGAAAAGACATTGCAGAGCATCAGGAAAAGGACAGTCTAGTAAATAAAACATGAGGAGAAAATTAGTTCACCATATAGAAAAAAATGAAATCTGATTCCTACTTCACATCTGAAGCAAATATCAGTTCCAAATAGATTAAGTACTCAAATATGAAAGTTAAACTTTAAACCTTTCAGGTAATACCTTTATGACCAAATTTTGGAAAGGAGTTTTTGAATCAAGCTAAAATAAATGAAAATCATAAAGGGAAAAAGTTATACATTGCACTGAATGAAATTAAGAGCAGCAAGTTATGAGCAATGTGTAAATGAGAAAAGATGAGCCACAAACTACAGGGTATTTGTTATACAGAGAATAAAGAATTTGATTCCAGAAGCTATACAGAACTCTCACATATCTATAAGAAAACCTCTGAAAATTCAGCTAAAAATGGGCAGAAATGCAAATCAGCAGTTCACATAAGAGAAAACACAAATGGTTATAAAGCACATGAAAGGTGCACAATCTCTTTTATAAATTAAGAAATGGAAAAAAAAACCTTGAAATCACATTTCTTATTTCCTCCAAATCATCCGTCTGATATTATCAAGAATCCACAAAAGCCAATCAAATACACACATTGCTGGTCAGAGTATAAATCACACCTCTACATTTGGGAAGTGATGCTCATTATCCACCAAACATAAAGTTAGTCCTGCCCTATGACCTAGACATTCCTGTTTGACTTTCAAACCCTGGGAAGGCCCAGCCATGTGTCTACCAGGAACCATGCCTGAAGCAGAACTCTTTGCAGTAGTAAAGACTATAAATACAGAAAATGTCCAACTGTACAGTGGATAAACTAATTGAGTCTTGAGAATGCAATACCATACACACCAAACATCATGAAAATGACCAGTTATTTACACACATTCACTTGGATGATTCCCAAGTGTAACAATGAGCAAAAAAAGAAGGCCATGGGGGAAAAGACCTATATTTGATGCTATTTACCTAAAGGTTAAAAAGAATAAAGCCATTTTTGAGGAAAAAACCATAAAGATATTACAAAATACTGTAATGAGAAATTCTGTATGATGGTTTTCTCAAGGAGTAGGGAGGGAAATGGAAGAATTTTCACAGAGGCCAGTGCGACGCTCTGTTTCTGGGCTTGGTGCTCATAACATGAGTCAGTACCAATCCACTAAACTTATTCATGTTATTTTGAAAAGCTAATGAATCCAAGTGAGAATTTCTCTCCTTTTCTGTTTGACTTGTATTATCTGAGTTTTTCCCATCTTAATAACTTGCTCCATCCCATAGGCAGAAATGTTGAAGTTATTTAAGAATAACTTATTTAAGAAGCACCCCCCCCACCTCCGACTACCTCATCCAATTAATCACCAAATCCTATTGAGTTGGCCTGCTGAATGTTTCTGAATTCTGAGTACAGAATTCACAGAGTACAGGTCAGCCCCACTCGCTCATCAGGGGCATCACCTGGGCTCAGGCAACAGCACTACCCTCCACCTCCCAGCTTCTGTATGATGAACCCAACATGTAGCAGCCAAAGAAATCTTCCTGATTTACCTCTACCTGCCCTAAGCCATCCAGGAGCTTCCCTTTGCTGCAAGGATACTATCCAATAGTTACCTTGTCAGGGAGACTTAAAGTAAGTGGACTTACGTATCTTTAATGCTTCCTAGCCTGGCTTTCTCCTGTCTTTTAAAATATTTTACTTAAATTCAATTTGCCAACATACAGTATAACACCCAGTGCTCATTCCATCAAAGGGTCCTAAGGCCCAAGGACAGCCCATCACCCAGTTACCCCATCCCTCCACCCTCCCACATTTACCACATGGGTCTTTATTCAGTTCTTTAAAAGGGCCTGAAATTTTTCAGTCTTATATCCTTTGTAGTGGCTCTCTCCATCACTTTGCCTCGCTAATCCACACTCATTATTCAGGTCTCAGATTAAACATCACTTCTTCAGGGAAGCCCTTTCTTAATCTGCAGTGTAATTTAGATTAACCTGATATAATGTCTTTATAGATCCTATGCTTGTTCCTAGGAACCTTCTTGACAATTGTAATTACCCATTAGATTGTATTTCCCATTAGACTCTAACCTCATATCTTACCAGGGCTAGTGCAATAATCTCCCCAATGTAATCCCTGCTCCATGATTGTCTCCCTCCTTCCCATTCAGCACACAACTAGTGCTCCCAATAAGGATGGTAAAGTAAAACTCTCTACATCTGGGTGGCTTTACTCTTCCACTTAAGGAAAAATCCAAAGTCCATAGCATTGCCTAAAAAGCTTCATTGTTACTGCTTATCTTTCATTGTTTCCCCAAGCCTGCCTTTATCACCAAATTCATGCCAAACAGATTCCCTTCCAGCTCCTCACAATGCATATCCTGACCTCAGATGTGGGACGACCATTCACATTTCAATGCTGCATTTGGGTATCTGCCTGAAGAGAACTAACTTGGTCACCACTCTTTATTCGTATTACTTATTTATTGAGTGGCAATTGTTCAATCTGTCTGATCTCACTGAACTACAAGCTCCTTAAGGCCCCAAACCATGCCTGTTTGGGTCACTCCTGTGTCTACAGCCCCTGACAAACACCAAGTACACAATGGTCGGTGGTACTTTTTAATGAATGTGAATCAAAGAAACAGAAAGGGTGCACATGCAGTGATATCAAAGAAATTATATTTGGCTCAGTTGACACTTGTAAGTAAAGTAAGGATTGGAAGAAAAATTTTGAGGCCAAAAGACTTGGCACAACCAGGTAAAGAGTACGAATTGACACATATTCTTCCTACTTCTTTGGCAGTTTGAGCTGGAGGTAGAATTTCTGTTAAATGTATCTCTCAGGTTTTGCATTCACAGATGAGAGATAGAAAGGTCTAGAAGTTGGGTACCGGCTTGGAGGCCATTGTAAATGTTGCCATGTGAGCTGGTGAGAGCCCCAGTTGATTCAATTAGATTGGAAATGTAAAAGAAAGAAGGATGAACAAACAAGACGCAATGAATGAGTATGGTAACTGGAGGGATATGGGTGAAGATAAAAGGGGGAATCAAACACAGCTTCCTGTACTTGAGCCCAGCTAAAGAAGGGAACCACATTAATCCATGAATCAAAGGCGGAGCTGGTTTGGAGTAAGAAAGGTTGAGTTTTTTTATAGATATATTGAATATATACTGAATATATTGATGTGGGATATGTCAACAGGCTATGGTAAGGGAAGTTCCAGCATGCTGGCTACCTTTAAAAATATCGATTGTCCCAGATCCCAGAATATATAAATAAATAAATACATACATACATAAATAAATAAATTTAAATGTATGCATTATCTATATAATTTACATAGATAAATAATATATACTATAATTTAAATGTAGATTTTTAAAGATTTTATTTAATTGAGAAAGAGAGTAAGAGAGAGTACAAGCAGGGGAGAGGCAAAGGGAGAAGTAGAATCCCCATGGAGCAGAGAGCCTGATATGGGCTCAATCCCAGAATTTGGAGATCATGACCTAAGCTGAAGGTAAATGTGTAACCTACTGAGCCACCCAGGTACTCCTTCAATGTAGATTGTTCTTTTGTGGAACAATTTTTTTCAATAGGTTCTTTTGCAGAACAAAATTTTTTTCAACTCTTTAAACTTTTATTAAGTCCAGTTAATCCACTTTTCCTTAATGGATTATGCCTTTGGTTTAGCCATAGAGTGTGAAGATATTTTTTCCTATCTTTTTTTTCTGAAAAAGTTCAGTAGTTTTATGCTTTACATTTAAGTACATAACTCATGTTGAGTTAATTTTTGTATGCTGTATAAGATTTAGGGTGAGGTTCATTTTCTGCACCTTTATCAGAAATCAGTTGGGCATATTTGTGAGCTTCTATTTCTTTGATCTTTATTCCGTTAAATCTATACTTGGGTCTATTTCTTTGCAGATATACTACAGTCTTGATTATGTGACTATATAATAAGTCTCAAAACTGGGTATATGGATTCTCTTACCTTATTCTTTTTTTAAAAGTTATTTTAACTATTCTAGTTTTTCTGCCTTTCCATGTAAATTTTAGAATGATCTTGTCTATATCTACAAATTTCTTGTTGGAATTTTAGTAGGAAATCTAAGACAACTGTGTATCATTTTGGAAAGTATTGACATGTCTTTGGTTTTGACCACACTAATCATACAGATGCCTTGTTGAATTTATACCTCAATATTTCTCTTTTTTATTGATGTGAATGTTATTTTATTTGTGATTTTTATGCCTATATATTCATTGCTATATGTAGAAACACGATAGATTTTTGTATTTTTTTGTACCCTGCAATCTTGCAGAATTCACATTTTAGTTCTAAAAGTTTTTGAAGGCTCCCAAAATTTTCTAAATAAACAGTTGTAGCACCTGAAAATGAGGGCCATCTTCTTGATGTTTTCCCTGATTAGTATCCCTTTTCTTACCTTATTGCAATGGTTATTAGCACTTCTAGCACCGTGTTGAATAACTACAGTGAGAGATAATATTCTTGCCTTGTTCCCCATTGTAGAGTAACACAGTACCTCCTGTACCCATAGCAGTGCAATGTTAGCTACAGACTTTTTGTACCAAAATGATTAAGCTGTTCTTCTACTCTTATTTTCCTGAGAGTTTTCAACTTTCAATTTCAACAAATAGATGTTGAATTTTGTCAAAAATTTTTGTGCATCAGTTAATATGATTTTACTTATAAATTTGAGTAATGCATGCACAGGTAATAGAAAATTAAAGAAAACTAATATTTAAAAAACACCATTAAATATTATTTTCTAACCTTTTTACACATGCAATATATTGGGATCATTTTCACAGGCCAATCCATAGCTTTCTATAAATGATTTTTTAATGGTTACATAATATTTGTCATAATTATAGTAAAAACATCCTACTTAGATATTTAGATTATTCTGAGTTTTTACTTTATTTAAATAATTCCTTGAACCACTATATATAACATATATGATATAATATAATGATTTCTCTAATTATGTCCCTAAGATAAATTACTAGAAATAGAATTCTTCTGGGAAATCATTCACATTTTTTTATAATCTACAGTATTCCTTAACATACTTGCGTAGCTTTTGTTAACAAGTCACTGTGTTATCAGTGAACTAATCAGTGTATTCCTTTAGTGCATGGAATATCAAATTATTTCAGTGATCATGGAAATACAACAGTTGCCCTGCATCTTTCTCTGTCTGTTTATGGATCTGTGTAATCCCATACCTTTCTGTTTACACCCATGTTTTCTCTCTTAGATACTAAAGTTCGTCAAATAGCTCTTTTGTCATATTGCTCTCTGTATTCTTAGTAGTTAACATGGTGTTTGAAACAAAATTTAAGACATCTTTGTTAAATTAATGTTTTTCTTTAACATGTCTGAATAATCATAAAATGAATACATACTAAAAATATAAAATATAGTTTCTTAAAGATTAATATTTAGATTATTTGAAACTCACAACTATGAAACAGACACTAAAAAGTGCATGATCTATTTTCTTTCTCTGGCTTTGATATCACATTAATGATCAACAAAGATAAACAGAGAAAAGAGACTCAAGTTCTCTGTGTGCTCCTTGTCAGAGAGTCCCAATTCTGAAACTGCCCTGATTGGGGTCCTTTCTTACCCAAACACAGTGGGAAAAAAAGCTAAAATAGTTGTTCAATTATATCTTTTCCAGACAAAATCCTTTAAAAGAAGCTTTACCAGCTGACAAATTTTTATTTCAAAATGAGTGTGATAAAACTTTTGGGCTAGGATACCCAGGAGGCTCACTTGGTTAAGCACCCAACCCTTGATTTTGGCTCAGGTCTTGATCTCTAGGTCATGAGATCAAGTTCCGCATTGGACTCTGTGCTCGTTGGGAGTCTGCTCGAGATTCTCTCTCTCTCTCTGCCCCTCCCCTGGTCACATATGCTCATAAGCTTTCTCTCTCTGTCTCTCAAATAAATAAATAAATAAATAAATAAATAATAAATAAATAAATAAAATCTACAAAATAATTTTCAGAATGCACACAGTTGTAGTCAAACTAGCCCCATAATATATCTAATTACCCTTCCTGGAGTTTGGGTGTTACAGAGTCTCACACTGCTCATCTGTAGCTTCCTTTGTAGGGTAGGACTTATGTGCACATTTACATATTATGTTTTCCAAGAAGATATCAGTAGAATAAATATGAAAGACCTCACAAGTCTTTCACAAGAGCTATAGGAGAGGACGCCATTTAAGAAGGAAAATGATATGGTGAGAATATTGAATTTTTAAAACTAATGGATTACCTGGCAATGATATACAAAATAGATGTAGAGGCTAAATGTGACTAGGTCCCCAAGGAGGCCGTTATTAAATTCAAGGGTCAAGTGACCAAAGTCTGAGTTAGGACCATGGAAAAGAAGAAAAATATGTAGAGCTCATTACAGAATGTTTGTACATTATTCTCATAAGGAAATAAGCAAAGCTAAATAAAACATGGTGTCAAAGTGAACCAGGTGGTGTAAGAAAACTGAACGCCTCAAGCTCCTCCCACCGAACTTTTCAAGGATGAATTATGTCTGCATGACCCATTCTGAGTGTTTACAGCAGATTTTTTGAATCAGGTTTGTCCATCAAAAGGCATCAATGTCGGTTGCTTTCTCTGCTTCTGCTCCTTGTCTCTGTGCTTAATAAACAAAGATCAACGATAGGCACAAGAGACCCAATGGGCTGCTTGGCACTTGTCAGATGGGAGTCTCTTCCAGCAACTTCTATACTGCTCCTAATAGACAGGCAGTCCTGTACACTCGTAGCCACTCAGATATTATGCTGACTCTGCCCAAGGGAAAACAAGGGATTTTTTTCCATTAGAAAGAACATATTTCAAAAACTAGTACAGAAATTCCCAAGATCCATAAATATTGATTCCCTTGGCTCTCTATGTGGAAAGGGGAATTGATTTTTATTTTTTAGGGTGAATTTGCTCTTTAAATTAGCTTTTTGGGGAGTAGCATTTGATTCTACAGAGTTGAAGTCATGAGGATTGAGGAGGGCCAACAAGAATGCTGACTCCAAAGAACAAAGGGGCCTCTCCCCGCCGTGATGTCACCCCAGGCTGGGAAAGGAATTGCACACAAGTGAGCCTTCCCAGATATGCTGGGAGGTTGAATATTATCCCCAAAGACACCAGCTGGATTCTTAAAATACCTGCCTCCTGCCCCCGCTGCTGGTCTGTCTTATCTTAGTCCATGTGGCACAGGACAAACTGTGTCCTGGGCCACGGGGTAATCTTACTTTGTTCACTGCTTGTGTCCTCTTGCCCTCTCCCTTAGAACACCAGCTCAGGCAGGTGTGCGATTCATCTGATGATGACCCAAGACTGCAGAATTGTTCTGCACACAGTAGGTGCTCAGTAATGACTGAGTGAATAAATGAATGGATACTGAAGCCTGGCGTCGTTGTGATATTTGCTGGTTGTTGTTCTCTTTCTTTTTCCTTTTTTCACTTTCCAAATGAGAATATTCCAGTCCCTGGTGAGGAAGAAACCATTAACACCTGTGGCTAGGCCAGGGAGTGTGCACGGCCCTGGATGGGGCAATGGGCCATGCTGAGGGCAAGAGAAGGACGTGTGGGCGCGGGGAGCGAACTTCCATTAGCAGCTGGCCAGGCTCCAAGAACAGCAACTCTTGCTCAGCTTAAGGCACAAGAGAACTATTATTCATATGTGTTTACAGAAGCAGCTGTAAAGGAAGACAAGAGTTTACAGCGGGTGTCAAGCACTCGCCTTGCCTGCCATGCTTGGCTGCTACTGTGTTGTCACTGACAAACAGGAACCCAGAGTAAGGGCTTAGTCATTACACACTTAGTTCTGTTTTGTTTCTCATCTTGTGTGTGTGTGTGCGCGTGTGTGTGTGAGAGAGAGAGAGAATGTGTATATTTTAATTTATTCCAACGGACCCCAACATGAGCATGAATGACAGGCAGCCTGGAAGAATGTATAGATGTATTAAAATCAGGAGCCCAAATTTTCTTCCTTTTTCTTTTTTATATTTTATTTAAATAGATGAACAAACGGGTTTGGGTTTTAATTAAAACCACAGGAAGTGGTAGAAAAACAATGAGCTTCTTCCCCGATGACATCTGTGCGCCTCCTTTCAACCTCCCACCACCACTGATGGGGGAAATGAGCGCCTCGCCTCCGCTCGGGAGCGCCTGCCTCCCTGGGCTCCGGGCTCCGCGGTGCGGGATGCCCACGTCGGTGGCAAAAACAAAGCAGGGCCTCCAGCAGCAACCAAAGGACTTTAGGATCCATTTAATGCTTTCAAATCTTAAATCTTTTCATCAAAATATAAATACCAAACATGGTGTCGCTCACTATCTACATATTAATCTGATGACAGAAACCTTTCAGATTATGTATAAGAGACAAAAATAGCCAACCTAAGTAAAATTTCAATCCTGCCTGTAGCAGTGGATGTCTTTGACCTTCAGTGCTCCCATCCACAAGCCTGTAGGGGACCAACGGCAGCTCAGTAAATCACAGGCACCCACGGGAGGGAGCGGGGCTTTGGACACTGGCGTGCCCACTGCAGCTCCGACCTTCACCCCCAGCCCTGCTCGAGTCCCACCTGCCCAGCCACCCTGCGGCAGGCCGGCCACCCCCGCAGAGCGGAGGGAAGCAAGGTCGGGAGGGTGTCTGGGCTGAGGTTGGCATGGCAGCGTCTGTGTGACAACTCCGTTTAGCCCCACACTCCTTTGGCTCAACCAGTCAAAGAAGCCATCACACGCCGTAACGGTATATGACTAGGGGGCTGTTCTCTATTTTATCAAAGAAGTTTGAGGGCCCCTGGGTGGCTCAGTTGGTTAAGGTCATGATCCCAGGGTCCTTGGATCGAGCCCTGCATCACGCTGTCCACTCAGCGGGGAGTCTGCTTCTCACTGCCTGCTGCTCCTCCTGCGTTGCTTTCTCTCTGTCTCTGTCAAATAAATAAATAAAATCTTTTTTAAAAAGTTTGATTCTCAGCCGCTAACCAGCTCAAGAAGGAGAAGTGCACCCATTCCCTAGGAATCCAGCCCCAGGGGCTCATGCATTGCAGGAAATGGTGCAGAGCCTCCAGCATTTCTGGGACGACACATCCACCACTGGTGCCATTTCCCAGCCCTCCCTGTGGCCTATGGAAGACAAGCCTCCACGAATGGAGCTACCTCCTCTGTGAAAAATCCAGCGACAGCATCTTCTGTCAGAGAACCACAATGGTAAGAGGAAGGGCTCCCACGCATGGGAGTCAGCACCTCCTGTTCCCCGGAATCTTACAGGGCCGACCACCAACCATCCCATCTGTCAGCTTCTTTAACATGAAGTCGTGAGGACCAAGGATGCCTCTGGGATGGGCCACCCGACCCAATGAGAGCACACCTGGATGCAATGAAACACGGGCCCAGCGGAGTCTCCTGCAGGAGGGATAAGATGGTGGCTTTTTCATTATTTTCTTGATGGGCTCTAAATGATAAGATCAAAGAAGTCTTCGTTCATCTTTTTTATAGACACATGTAATCAAGATATTTTTCCATTCTGATTATTTCAGAATGCTAACTTAAACCCTATCGAAAGTCCAGGAATTGCCAAATCCTACTAATTTATTGACAGGGTGCAGAAATTGACTTCCATCTCTAAGCTATAAGTTGGTGAAGAGAGTTTCATCCTTGGCCCAGATACCACCTCCAAGAGATTCTCATTTCACTCTCTGGGAGGGCATCACTCAACCTCCCAAGCAGTTCTCACTGATCAGGAAAACACCACATAAAGGAGGGACAGAGAGAGGACCTGCTGAGTTCCTCATCCCTAGTCTCCGACTTTTAACCAAAATTGTCATGTGATCTGTTTATGAACCCACTATGCACACACTTACAAAGTGAATTTAATGGGGAATGACTGGCAAAGTTGTGAGAGATTTGCTTCATTTGAGAGAGTAAAAGGAACTTTTCACTGTGGTTCCTTTAATGGTAGGCACCTGGATAATTAGCACCCTCTCCGCAGAGGTAGGAACAAGCCATGCTGAGAGGGATGGTGGCTCAAAGCCAGGGCAAGTGGAGTTAAAGCCGTAAGAAGCCAGGGATAGAGAGATGAAACGATGTGCGCTGAGTATCGCTTAGCAAGGGCAGGAGAGAGAGAGCCCAACTCCAGGGCCTGCAATAGGTGGGATGGAAAGTCCCACCTGGGACCTGCTCAAAGTCCAGGCAGAAAGAAAATGAAGGAAGATCACTGTCAACTTTCAGACTAGCAGCTGGGATGTCTTCAAACTCCCGAACTCTGTAGGCGGGAGCTGCTGCTCTGACAGGTGGTCAGGGGAGACCCGGATGGCTTCTCCCTGGCTGTACCGAGGTACCCAGCTATCTTCCGAGTGCTGTCAAGGGAGGCCAAAAGCACAGCAGTGGCTTACATCCCTGCCAGGTGGGAACACACCCTAGCCCTTGCAGGCTCAGGGCAACACAAGAGAGAGCCTGACTTCCACCCCTGACTGGCATTATACATTTCACACCTGAGATGACATGGGCCAATTCTTCAGAAAATACAGACGACAACTCAGCCAATATGCCCTATATTAGCTCAATAGCCCTATACCTATAAAGGGAAAATATATATATATATATATATAATTTACAAGATCTCAGAAGAGAAATCTGCAGACCAAGAGAGTTTCACAGGATAATTTTAACACCAATTCTACACAGTCTCTTCCAAGAAATAGAAGAGGCAGGAGAAATCCAAATTCATTCTATTGAAGCTCATATTACTCTGATACCCAAACAAAGATAGTAGAAGGAAAAAAAGAAAAAACAAAGATATAAAAGCTACAATCCTCACGAATGTAGGTATAAAAATCCATAACAAAATACCATCAAACACAATTTAGCAGTTCGCTCAAAACAGTTACATACCAGGAGCACATGAGATTTATTCAAGAGATACAAGGTAGGTTCTATATTTGAAAATAAACCAATGCAGTCCACCACATCAACCAGCTAACAAAGAAAAATCACATGATAATATCAATTGATGATGAAAAAGCAAGTGACATGATTGAACACCTGTTCATGATAGAACTCTTCCAATAAATTGGAATACATGGGAAGTTTGTCAATTTGATAGAATATCTACAAAAACCTACAGCTACTATTATGTAACAGGGAAAGACTGAATGCTTTCTCTTAAAGGCCGCGTGTTTGCTCTCACCACCTTGTTCAACACAAAGCTGCAAGTTCTGTCTGGTCCATTAAGTCTATGAAAAGAAAGCAGCATACAGATCATAAAGGAAGAAAGAAAACCCTCCCAATTTGCAGATGGCATGATTGTCCACCTAGGAATATTAAGGAGATGCAGAAAAATTTCTAGAACAAGAGACTGAGTTCAGCAAAGTCATAGGACACAAGATGTAAGCCCTCTTATTTTGTTTCGTTTTGTTTTACATTTTTTTAAATTTAAATTCAATTTGCCAACATATAGTATAACACCCAGTGCTCATCCCATCAAGTCCCTTCCCCAGTGCCCATCACCCAGCTACGCTGTCCCCCCACCCAACTCTTCTTCCACAACCCTTAGTGTGTTTCCCAGAGTTAGAAGTCTCTCATGGTTTGTCTCTTTCCCTAATTTTTCCCACTCATTTCCCCTCCTTTCCCTTATAATGCCTTTCACTATTTCTTATACTCCCCATATAAGTGAGACCATGTGATGATTGTCCTTCTCCAACTGACTTACTTCACTCAACATAATACCCGCTAGTTCCATCACATCAATGTAAATAGTGGGTATTCGTCCTTTCTGATGGCTGAGTAATATTCCATTGTATATATAGACCACATCTTCTCTATCCATTCATCCATAGAAAGACATTGAGGCTCCTCCCACAGTTTAGCTCTTGCGGACACTGCTGCTGTGAACATTGGGGTGCAGGTGCCCCAGTGTTTCACTACGTCAATATCTTTGGATGTAAGCCCTCTTGTATTATTCATTTTTAACCTATGTTTGTGAAGCATGATTTTTAAAAAATAAATGCTACCGTACACCAGCAAATACCTTTCCATCACTGTGTCTTGGTTCCTGTTTTTATTCTTTGCCATCCTGCAGATACTCCATGAGGAAGTGACGGGAACCTTCCCCGGAGAGAAGCTTCCTTTGGAAGCTTTGTTTGCTTCTGCAAACACACAGACCAGTTTTGATTTGGGGATGTTTATGACTATTTGATTCAACTTCCTTTCTGATTTTCTCTGTTTTTTCTTTTTTTTAAAGCATGTTTTAAACATTTTTTTAATTTTTATTTATTTATGATAGTCACACACACACACAGAGAGAGAGAGAGGCAGAGACATAGGGAGAGGGAGAAGCAGGCTCCATGCACCGGGAGCCCGATGTGGGACTCGATCCCGGGTCTCCAGGATCGCGCCCTGGGCCAAAGGCAGGCGCTAAACCGCTGCACCACCCAGGGATCCCTTCTCTGTTTTTTCTTCATATTTTTCAGATGAGACCTTCTTTTCAAGCCTTATACATAGTCTTCAGAGAAGTCAATGTTCGTCTAGTATAACCCACGCTAACTGGTTCATGCACCAACCAGCGCACAGGAAAGTTTCAAGACCTCACTGATGATGGGCTACAGGGCCTAATGCTTGTGCTTTCTTTCAGTTTTGTTCTGGTCTTGGAGCAGCTAGCTGGCACAATCTTACAGCTCTTAACACTTTAACTCACCTAGTTCCACCCAAATTAATTTACAGATGGGAAATGTGCAGTCTCAATTAGGTCAGAGTGCCAGAGCCACTCAGCGGCAGATACCTACTCAGTTATCTGATGAAGACTGACTTACCAAGTACAATGCAAATTTTCAAATTATTTTCCTTTGTTGGTTGCACCAGTCCTCATGCTTGTGGAGGGGATTGAGTGCTACATGAAGCCTATATTCTCAAAAACCTTAGTTATCTCAAAGCCACAGCCCCAAAACAGAAATGGAGGATGTCGATCTTTATTGGACTGAGAGGTGCATGCAAATTCATTCACCTAACACTGAAGCCAGCTCAGACTGGGAGGAATAGGATATTTTCAAAATTTAAGATGAGAAGGGATCACAGGTTTGCAAAATCCAATAATATAGACACTTCTATAAATATCAGATGACTCACACAACTTCAGGAAACTGGACACTGACCACAGGAAAAAGACAAGAATATGAAATGTGTCTAGGTATTCCCTTTCAGGTCAATAAGACCACGGGAAAAATAATCCTCTGATCCACACATTTACCACATAATGTTTTCCCTTTATTTCTACTTATATGTAACTTAGGTGTATCTCCCCCACGCTGCCTGCTGGCTGTGTATTCACATGCTTGAAGTAGTTGTGAAATCATGAGCCTTAGCCCTATGAACGTCTAATGCATCCTACAGACATTTATCGATATGAAGAAGAAATTTCCTTCTTTGAGATTTAGGTCAGCTCTGGGGCACCTGGGTGGCTCATCAGTTGAGCACCTGACTCTTGATGTCAGCTTAGGTCATGATCTCAGGGTGGTGAGATCTAGCCCCACTTTGGGCTCCACACTCAGTGGAGAGTCTTCGGGAGGTTCTCTCTCACCCTCTCCCTCTACCCTCCCCCTGCTCTCTCCCTCAATCATAAATAAATAAATAAATAAATAAATAAATAAATAAATAAATAGCTATTCTTTTCATTAGTGTAATTAGGGGTATCTGATATCCATGAGATTTTTCCATATTCTCAAACCTGGCAAACAAATATTTGGTTTGGAATTAACATTAACTGCTAATAAACGCTGCCTTCTGGGGCTGTGACTTCAGCCTTTCTTTTTCCTCTCCTTAGCCCTCTCATATGAGTGGGGCTCCTCTCCTGAGGAATTACTTTTGTTAAGACACTATATTTGGTGGGGATCCCTGGGTGGCGCAGCGGTTTGGCGCCTGCCTTTGGCCCAGGGCACGATCCTGGAGACCCGGGATCAAATCCCACATCGGGCTCCCGGTGCATGGAGCCTGCTTCTCCCTCTCCCTATGTCTCTGCCTCATTCTCTCTCTCTCTCTCTGTGACTATCATAAATAAATAAATAATTTTTTAAAAAAAAAAACACTATATTTGGCTGAGTTCTTACAGATTTCAGGTTAACAATGACTCTTTCCCAGCAACAAGGTATCATCTTGACCCTTAAACTTGGTGCAATGGCTTGACCTCAGGAAGAGAAGTTGAGGTGCTTGAGCCCTGCTGCCATGGGCATGACTTCACCACCATCAGTCAGCTACATGCCAGCCCATAGGTCTTGGGGTAGAGTTGTGTGCTTATCAAAATAAAGCAAAAATGATGTGATTAAACTTAATTTGCCGTGAAAAATTGTCTCAGAAAAATAAAATAGCTGTCATTAGGGCAGTCACACTACTTAAAGAAAATGCTAAATGGTCCTGTCATCCAAATATGGTTTATAGGCATCATTACCAGTTGAGCTCACTGCAGAAGTATTGGTTTTATTTTAATCTCCAATAACTCTGCGACTGATTTAGCTTTACTTACTTATCCATGTTGATTTTTGGCATCCAACCATGACCACTTCATAATGCTTTCAGTTGTATTACTTCATATCATTATTTTTTAATATATTGTCTTTAGGACTCTAAAGAGCACTTATTTTAATGCCCTTATATGGAAAAATTGCTATATTTCCTCCCAAGGAAAACCACACCCCTATGTCAGAATGGAACATGCCAGCTCTGTGTGGACTTTGACTCCCCAACACCCTTACCTCCCCTTTGGAGTCGCTGAGCCAGATGCTCTCTTCCAATCCACCTGAACACAAGCCAGTTAGCAGATCTGCCCTTCTACCCTTGCTCTCTGGCTTCATCAACCTTCAATTCTATAGCAGAGGACTTGACCAACATTTTGAACTCATTCTCTCTCTTTTTAAAGTTGGGGATCATTTACAAGGTATCAAAGGCCTGTTGACTTCCGGTACAAAAACAAAAAGTCTTCAGGATGAAGGAAAAGTATTCTAAACTTCAAAGCAAAAAGCCTATGTTTTGAGGCAAGACAGCCTGCTCCTCTCCTCTAAATACAGTGGGAATATAAGTCAGCAGAACATCATGAAAGGACTCTGAAAGGTGGAGGAAGCAGACTTAAGGTGGTCTCAGGACTTGGGTAACAGCAGAACAGTGTGTTTCCTGGATGTTGTTTCCACTCTGATGTGGGTACTGGGAAGACAGCCACTCAGAACTACCAACAGGTATGGACAGTCAACCAAGCAGAAAGGCTGCTGTCTCCAGCGAGCATTGTAGGAGGGGCATCCCAGCAGACATCTGGAGGAGAAATGCTGTCTGATGCCCACCAGGCACTGGCAGCCCACTCTGCTGTAGCATCTGAAGGCTTCCCTGTTCTCCCCATGCCAGCCCCGCACACAGGGTTGGAAGCAGTGATAGCAGAATCCATAAGCTATCTCCAAACCCAAGCAGTAATGGTCCAATCTGCCCCGGGGCCAGGGTCAGCAAAGAGCAGGTGGAGACCCACCCCACACACAGACAGAGTCGCGGTAGCCTCATCTCTGGCACCTGTTGCACCAACCGGCCCTGTATCTCCTGGCCCTCCATTCAGGGGCAGAAAAGGACCCAGATATGGTGTTTCCCTAATTCATACCTGATGGTAGCAGTGATCCAGGCAACATTGACAAGACTTCTGGAGCTTCAGTGACACCAGGAGAATGAAGCTGACCATAATAACATTGAAAGGGCTCCAGCGATGAAATGAAATTGTCACTGGAACTATAGGCCACAAAAATAGCCCAGGACCTACAGGCTAGACCTGAAAAGAGTACATGCAAAATAGAAGATTTAAATAGAATCAAGAGATAAAAATAACCATGATAAGAAAACCAATTGACCCCAACATTGAGGTGAATAGCACGCTATCAATATCTAATAAGAATTTTAGAGTATTCATCATAAAATGGCTCGAATACACAATTATACATTGTCTTGAAACACATTTAAAATGTTTTAAAACTATAGTAAAGGGACCTATTTGGGAATTAGGGAACTGAAATATATAACTGTCAAAACTATAACTCACTGGATGGTCTAAATAGCAGTGGGAATGACAATGGATAGAATCACTGATCACCACAGAACATGATAGAGATAACAATAGACATCAACAAAATTAAATACAAACAATAAAGAATTCACTAAAACAAAAAAGCTGACTCTTTGATAATAATAAAATATCAATTAAATCAATTAATCTTTAGCAAGACTGAGGAATATTAAATAAATAAGCAAACAGACAAACACAACTTACCAAAGGATGAAACAAAGATCCTACAGATCTTGCAGCCAATAGTAGGAATAAGAGACTACTATGAACAACTTTATGTTCAAAAATTCAACAACATACAAGAAAATGACCAATTCTTTTAGTTCACAAATTGCCAGATCTTATTCAAAGAAATAAACAACCAGAGTAGTCCTGCAAACATGAAAGAATTTATATGTAAATTTAAAGCCTCTTTAAAATAAATATCCATGTCTATATTGTTCCACTGAAGGTCTTTATCAAACATTTAAAGAATTAATAATTTTAAACAATCTCAATCTGTCAAAAAATAGGAGGGTATACTTCCTAACTCATTTTATGAAGCTAATATCATCTTGATATAAAAAAAAAGTAGATATAGGCAGTACAAAAAAAGAAAACTGGAGACAAAGACAACTCATGAAGTTAAATATAAAATTCCTCAACAGGGATCCCTGGGTGGCGCAGCGGTTTGGCGCCTGCCTTTGATCGAATCCCACGTCGGGCTCCCAGTGCATGGAGCCTGCTTCTCCCTCTGCCTGTGTCTCTGCCTCTCTCTCTCTCTCTCTCTCTCTCTCTCTCTCTATCATAAATAAATAAAAATTTAAAAATAAAATAAAATAAAATTCCTCAACAAAATATTAGCTAATTGAATCCAGCAATGTGTGAAAAGTATAATGTAGCATGAACAACATTTCAAGTATGCAAGGAAGGTTGGTTCAATATTTGAAAACCATTAATAAAATCTAACATAAAACTAAAGAATAAAAATAATACAATCATATAAAGCATTACAAAGAAAGGGTTTAACAAAATTTAAAACATACTGATGATTATGTTTAAAATTAAAACATACTGATGAAAGGGTTTAACAAAATTTAAAACATACTGATAAAATCCTCAGCATACTAGAAATATAGGGGAACTTCTTCAACTTGATAAAGAACATCTACCAAAAAAAAGCTATTGCTAATGTCACACTCAGTGGTGGAAGACTGAATACTTTCACTCTACGATGGGGAGCAAAGCAAAGATGCCCACTCTCACCACTGGTATCTGACAGAGCCCTGGAAGTTTGGGCCAATACAATTCAAATTTGGGCAAGAAAAAAAATATGAAAGTTCTACAAATTGGAAAGGAAGAAAGATCAGGATCCCTATTTACATAAGAAATGATTGTTCATAGAGAAAATTCCAAAGAATTTATAACAAACCTAATAATTTACAACAAATCTCCAAGAACTGAGTTCAGCAAAGTTGGAAAATACAAGTTCAATACCAAATATCATTTGTCTTTTTCTATCCTAACAATGAACATGCAGAAACCAAAGTTCAAAGCACGATGCTATTTAAAAGCACCTCAGAGGAGATGAAGTACTTAGTGTAAATCTTTGAAAACATGGATAGAATCCATATATGAAAAATTACAAAACAATCATTAAAAAAATAAAAGAAGACCTAAATAAATGGAGAGATATGCTGTGCTCATCTGCTGCAAGTTTTCATGTAGTAAAGACATCAATTCTCCCTAAATTCATCTGTAAGTTTAATACAGTTGCTATCAAAATGCAGGCAACGTAATTTGCAGATAATACGCAAGCGTATTCAAACCGTTATATGTAAAGAAAAAGGCCATAGAATAGCTGAAATAATTTTTCAAAGAGAATAAACTGAGAGGAAGTATTCTTCTCTATATTAAGGCTTACTATACAGCTGAATTAATCAAGACGGTGTGACTCAAAGATAGACACATAGATCAATGGAACAAAATAGAGAGCCCAGAAAGAGAACCATACAAATATGCCCAACTGATTTTTGATGAAGATAAAAAAAAGCAATCCAAAGGAGGAAGAATGACCTTTAAATAAACGTTGCTGAAGCAATTTGATTTCTATAGGCAAAAACGTGAACCTTCACCTCAATCCATATCTAATACAAGAAGTACCTCAAAACAGACTATGAAATCCAGAAGAGATATTTAATATTTATTTTTGTCTCTGCTCCACAGGAATCACCTAAACATAGCAGAAGGAATGATGCTAACACCAACATGGACCTGTATTTCTTCTAGATTTACGGTTTCCACAATATACCATATTTTCCCTTTATAAATGATTTCCCTTTTGTCTACAGTATTCTTCCTTCCTCTCCATCAGGTGCGCCCCTGACCCCGACAGACCTGAGGTAAGAAAGACATCTCCAGCCAGACCAGGATGAGATGAGAGGCACGTGCTTCGATCTCTCAGATCCTTTGACAACGGGGTGTGATGGTCCCTCCCCAGAAGTGTCTCTTCCTCCCCCTGATTTCCGCATCTGGGCACTGTGCCTCACCCAGCATTTTCTTCAGAACTTGGGGTGGGTGGGGTACCTGAATACAGTAAGTGTTCAATCACTTTGGTTGCATTGATTTTTAAGATCAATTTGCACAAAGATTTAAATGAACTCTCTGTGGTTTGCTTTGATCTGAACTATTTGATTTTGAGGTGAATTCAGATGAAGTCAGATACTAAGCCTGAGTGGAAAATGAGAGATTCCCCAAATCTAGTGCTTATAACCACTAGTTGTTAAGCACCAGACTTCAGAGTCAGAAACACATGGGTTTGGGGGCACCTGGGTAGTTCAGCGGTTGAGCCTCTGCCTTTGGCTCAGGTCATGATCCCAGTGTCTGGGAATCGGGTCCTGCATCGGGCTCCCCGCAGAGAGCCTGCTTCCTCTGCCTGTGTCTCTGCCTCTCTCTCCGTGTCTCTCATGAATAAATAAATAAATACAATCTTTAAAAAAAAACACATAGATTTTCATCTTCTCTCTACCACTTAGCACATGTGTGATCATAAACTACTCAAGTTATCTTAGCCTCAGCACTATCTTTAAGACAGGGGTAAAAACAGTAGCTATTTCATGGTGTAAAATAAAGTGAAATTCAGTAACACTCCCTGGTTATGATGATCACCGTATTATTCCTTCATCAGAAAGATAAGATATCTCCCAGCACTGTGGCCATTCAGAACAGGACAACCGCATCTGCCTTGACCGTCTGCACTTGTACAGGTCATGATGTTTGAACAGAGATTTAACATAGTCTCAACATTCTCAGGTATGTTTGGAGACATGTATAGAGTGTATGGGTTTTGAGGATTTAAAAGAAAGCATTCTGAATTATGGAAGGTGACTGTTGGTGAACGAACCCAGATATCTTTGACCAAGCTAAGAGGGAAGTTACGCTCTTTCCCTGATTGACTCATGGAGACATATCCTTGAGCTGGTGTATTATCACAAGCTGGATCTCCTTGTTATTGTTACACATTAGCACTTAGCTCATGGTTCACACCGAGTACCACCACCATCAGAATAACAGTAACATTGAGTAAAGTCATGGCCTTGAGCACTCAGGCAACCACTGCCAGTCACCAGCCCTGTGGACTGGTGCAGCCTCACACACTGCTTCCAGGTCAGGTGCATCAGTCTCACGGCCCCCCTCCACTTCCATCTCACTGAGCTGTAGCTACAGAGCTTTTTCTTCCCTTCTCCCCTTCACCCAGAACGAATTCACTCATCAGCACTGACAGACTGTCTTCGAGAAGAATTTTCTATTACCAACCATGTCTCATCACGAGTAGGTCAGACTCAAGAAGAAAGGGAAGATTAGACCAGTTCTCACTGTTGAGCAGAAGTTTAGAAACTACCATTGCCTATTTTTGCATAGACCTCAAGACATTCCTTAGGACTTGACTGCAATACTTCCCTCTAGGACAAACGGTCTCTTTCACCCACCTAGGACAAGCGACTTTCTTTCTTTTATTTTTTTAAGATTTTATATTTTATTTTAGAGAGATAGAGAGTGAACACGAGTGGGAGGGACAAAGAGAGAGGGAAAGAATCCCAAACAGACTCATGGCTGAGCACAGAGCCTCACGCGGGGCTCCATCCCACCCCCCTGAGATCACGACCTTAGCTGAAGCCAAGAATCTGACACCCAACCAACTGAGCCATCCAGATGCCCCTGGACAAGCTACTTTCTACATATCTCGTTCATGAATTTGTCTCTCATCTTGGCATTTGCAAGGGGTAAGGAGCTATGATTACTGGGATTTTTGCTCATTTTAATGAGATATGCAATAATAACGTAATGCTTGATAAATTACTGATACTTGAGATGACCCATTTGTGTTCAATACAAATTAAAGCTATAACATCCCATCCCATATACACCATAACTTGGTATCTGTATAAAAGTTAGCAGTGCTTGTATGAGCACAAGTCCACGTAACTGAGGTCCGTGCCCCTTTACCCTCTTTTCATTCCTCATGACATAAACTTTAGAGACAGGAGTAAGAAGGACCCTATACCTAAAGACAATTGTGGAATCACATACAATATCTTTCCACATTTATCAACACAATATTCTGTATTTGGATTGTTTAAGAACAAATAATTTGTCTTATTTCCGTTGATCCCTAAACACATTTTGCCAGGAATACATATTACTGCAAGTCTGTGGGGGGCGTGGGGGCAGTGCGGGATGATGATACATAGTTGCTTACTATTCAGCAGTTTGTATTTGGGGGAGAGGAGGCATTTGTTGCTCCTATTACTAGAAAGAGGCAGGGGCAGCAGGGTAGGGGTGCAGCAACATGGGGCTGTCAGAATGGCATGGGTTTGGAAAGACCCACCTTCCAGCTGTGTTTCTGAGAGGTGAGTGGGGGACACCCAAGTTATGCCAGAGCCCCCCAGCATGCTTCTGTTTTTTGTCACAGAGTCATCACGGGCTAATTGGGAAGAGTTTAATGAGAAGAGCTAGAGGAATTATGCCCTCCTCCAGTCATGACTAATTCAAAATAATCTTGCTATTAGAAAAGTATGCACATCTTTCTTTATTGAAAGTATCTAGGTTATTTAGGAACCTTTTTGGGGGGATGCCTTTCACTCTGAGAACCTGTATTGGTTGACCATGAGTTGACTTTTAGCCTGTGACCTTTGAGGTTCTCTGCACATAGTCAAGTTTGTTAATGTCCTTTTTAAATCATAGCATTCAGAGAAAAATGGTCAGACCACCCCAGTAAGACCTGATTTTTTTTCTAGCTCTGCATATCTTTTTGTGCCCAATATCTCCCTACCCAGAAGCTTAAAAACAGCCCTTTCCTCTTCCAGTCCTAAACCAAGCGGAAAGAATTTCAGGAACCATAGCCTGACACTTCTCAAATGTCAAAGATGTTATATTTTGAAAACAGGTGGACATTAGGATCCTAAGCATACAACAGCCCACCTTGTCCATCTGTAGCTCACTCTGGCCTCTGAACCCTACAAAAGAAGTTTTCACCATTGGCTCCGCCAGGACTCCCTGTTTCTATACAGACCCCCTTCCACCAGTTAAGAAATAATGTTCTATCAGAATTCCACCGCTCTGCAAAGCCATCATTTGTGTTTGACTCACCCCTGCCCACCTGGGGAAATTCTGATCACCGCAACTCTGTTCCCCTCTCGAGACCTTCCCAACCCATTTTCCCAGGACTGGAAAAAGTCCCTCTTTCTGAACACTGGTTCCTTATCATTAAGTTTTCATCCCAATTGCCACCACCCTGGAAAGGCCTTCACTGAGGACTCTCTCTTCCATATTTGCTCTTATCACAACAGAAATTCTATTGCCAATGTATTGACCTCTTTTCTGCCATGATGCAGACTCTATGCTGTTGGAGGCCTGTAGAGCTATTTGGGGTGTGGTCTGGGGGCTGTGGGCTGGTGAGATGGGCTGATGCAGCCATTCGTCTGTCCATGTGATATATCTGGGGGTCAGCTGGCTGTTGGTTGGGTGGCAGGGTGACTGGGCCACATCCTGTCCAGCAGGTTGTCCCAGTCACGCTCAGGCCAGGCCTTCTGTGGTGCTGGCCCCCATCAGCATTGCCACATTTACAGGCTACTTATAGAAGAATAGACACCCAGATAATATAATGTTTTTTAAATTTTGTTTTAGAATTCTACATTAGTTGGGATGACTGGGTGGCTCAGCAGTTGAGCATCTGCCTTCAACTCAGAGCATGATCCTGAAGTTCTGGGATCAAGTTCCACATCAGGCTCCCTGCGTGGAGCCTGCTTCTCCTTCTGCCTGTGTCTCTGCCCTTCTCTCTGTGTTTCTCATGAATAAATAAATAAAATCTTTAAAAATAAATAAATATAAATAAAATTTTGCATTAATGTATAATACCATATATTTCCCTGTGTTTCCATGTATAGTTAACTGAGCTACAGACTAAGCTAGACTCAAGGAACCAAAAAAGACCCTGCCTTTTTTGTCAAAGAGTCTCCAGAGTCTCACTGCACAAGGTGTAGATCAAAGGAGGGATGGAGAGTGGAGGCCATTAATACATCCACCGTATACCTCCACCTCCTCTACACCACACTCAGGCACACACACATCCATATAAAACACCTGCCATATCCCTCCAAGTGACTAGCATGCCCACACCTGCCCCCTTCTATCCACTCCTTCATTCCTGGTTGCACTGTGAGGTATAAGAAGCAAAGAACACAATGGGAATTAGATGGTACACTTAATGCCTTCCAATTTGGCTCTTAACCACTTAGAATTAAAGAATTTTTTCAAAAATCTTTGTCTTATGATTGCTAATTTTATATGTCAACTTGACCAGGCCACCCATGGGGTGCCTTGACATTGGCCAAACATTATTCTGAGTGTGTCTGTGAGAGTTTTTCTGAATGAGATCAGTGTTTGAACTGGTAGACTGAGTAAAGCAGATTGCTCTTCCTAATGTGGTGGACCTCATCTAATCAGGCAAAGGTCTGAGTGGGATAAAACCCTTCCCCCCAGTAAACGGGACCTCCTCCTGACTGGCTATCTTCCAATAAAGACATCTGCTTTTTCTCTTTTTGAAAGAAATAGCCTTTGGGATGGAGCTACATGACACCATTGACTCTCCTGGGTCTTGGGCCTTTCAGACTCGAAACTCAACTACACTGCCAGCACCGCCAGCTCTCCTGACTCTCTAGCTGGCCGGTGATAGGTCATGGCTCTTGTCAGCTGCCATAACTGCATGAGGCAATTCCTTACAATTAATATCTCTCCATATATATGTGGAGAGATCCTTTGGTTTTGTTCCCTGAGAACCCTAACTAACACCAGCCTCTATAAAACTAAGTGAAAACTAAGTTTGGTTCCAACTACACATATGTTTTGTATACCTACTAATTGCTCTCTTTCAAATGCATGTTGATGCTTTTATAATTAATCACATACATATTAATTTGGAAAAAATATTAACAATTTTCTTGTAGTTCTTTGCTGTTTCACATATTTTTCCAGTCAGGGGATACTAACACAACTCCTGTTTATGGGATATGTTCATCTCCTCATATGTTCAAATGGTCCTCATATGTTCAAATGGTCCTCATATGTTCAAATGGTCCTCATAGAGAAATGACAGTTTGTACTAGGAATTTGAAAGCCCAGTTCTTTTTTTTTTAAGATTTATTTATTTATTCATGAGAGACCCAGAGAGAGAGGCAGAGACACAGACAGAGGGGGAAACAGGCTCCCTGTGGGGAGCCCAATGTGGGACTCAATACCAGGACCCTTGGGATCACGCCCTGAGCTGAAGGCAGATGCTCAACCACTGAGCCGCCCAGGTGTTCCTGAAGGCCTGGTTCTTAAAATGATTTTAAATAATTCAAAAGAGAAGAGGAACAGGAAAATAAAGTGGGTGGAATTCCAACTCTGTCATGTGTTATTTTGATGATTTTAGGAAAGATATTTTACCCATCTGATTTTAGTTTTCTTTGTATATAAATTGACATGAAAATTTCTATGGTGAACATTGCAAAGTTGGTGTGAGCAATATGATTTATCACATACAACTACGTATTTACTCTTTAAAGATATTTTAAGTGCGACCTAACTTCATTTTTGTATAGAAAAAGAGGGTGAAGATCCTATTAGTCATGTGCTCACCATGGGAGCAAAACTGATGACCATTATCTTAGGAGTGCCGGGCCTGACTCTGAGCGGTGCGGCTCACTCCTGCACACAGGCTGCCCCTCCTTGAGCAGAGACGAATGTTTTCTGGCACAGACAGTGCTGAAACATGACCATCCTCCTCGTGGCCTGGCAGCTGCAGCTAAAACAACAACACAGCCTGCGGAAGAGCATGGTTCTATGATGCTCCTGCACAGACGAGCCCGTGCAGAGCTCACGGGCACAGGAAGGTGGCTCTGCACCCAACAGAGAAGCAGAGCTTTACTCTGAACTCAAAAGCTTCAGAAGAATTTGGAGATTGAGAGTCTCCAGTCTGCCACTCAAGTGTCCCCATCCTGTCTCAGGTGTCAGGGCCCCAGCTCTTCCTTTTCCATCCTGGAAAGGCAGCCCATTCTGTCCCTGGGGCCTGTGGCACACCTCTGGCTGGGTGCTGGCCACCACGTTCACCTGGGATGCCGCCGTCGGGGTCCCTGGCTGTCACCGAAAATCACAGTAGTACTGGGCTTCTCTGAACCTGTTGTTTTGTTTGCCAAGAAGCCCAAAGCCCGTCCTTTCCGTAATCCTTAATCTCATAATTATCAGAACCCTTCCCGGGCAAAAACCACAGCTCACCAGATTTTCCAACATTGTCCAGACTTTATGACAGCATCCTTAGAAACGGCCGTGCCACAGCCTCACAGAGGCTGCCACCACCTTCCATGACCAGCTGCAGGTTCCTCATCACTGCTGGGTCACAGAAGAACCCAGATCCACCATCCCCCCTGAAGTCTGCTTTCTGGGGTCACACATTATTTCAGCCTGGGCTCCCCCAGAAACCAGAGCTAGATCAAGGGCTTCCTGGCTCCTGTGACCCCTTTAGGGGGTGCAATCCCAACAAACAGGAGTGAGGAGGACAGAGGTGAGGGAAGGGAGGAGGAAGAGGCGAGCGGTGTGGGTGTGACACAGCTGGCCGCTGCTCGGTGTGGTCACTACTTACTCAGACTTGCCAGGCTGTCTCCTGGGGACACACACACAGGGTCTCCCCAGAGCAGTTGGCAGTAAGGAGAGAAAAGAATCTGACCACCAGCTCTGTCAAAGATTTGTCACCTGTGACATTAATCTCCACTTCCGGGCTGCATGAGCATTGGTGGCCCCGAGTGGCATCTCAAGTCTCTGTGTTGGTAGAGGGACCCTGAAGCGCAGAGGCAAGAGGCGCAGATGCGTGAGGTCCGAGGTAGCGCTGTGGGCCTGTGCCCTCCCAGCGGGGGCAGGGGCCCTTCCGATGCAGCCCATCAGGCCAGAACCACATGCGGCCTCTTGTACCTGTGCACTGCTTGGCATAGGGCCCCGCCCTTAGCAGGTGCCCATCCTGACTCCATTAAGTCAATTAATACAGAGGTGGTCATGGGAATGATGCGCGGGATCGACGAGTTCTTCATTGAAGGGTAATTCTTCCTGCTTTTATTTTGCTATCATAGACAATCGTTGAGCTCAGGCCCAAAACTTGATTACAGCTGTTAGCAATGATGAGTGATCCTGGGAACGCCAGGGAAATGCTTCCTGCCGATCCAGGTTTCTCATCAATAAAGTGTGCGTGTTGTCTGTGTGCTTGGCACGAGGAGAAGGGCCACCCTTTGTACTGCAGTGGCTGCTAATCTAATTTGCCAGGCCAAAGAATAGTCTCTGTGACCTAATTCTCAATCTGCTACAGGATTGAGATGAAGACCAAATCATCTTAGAGGGTCTAATAATCTCGTTTCGATCGATCAGTTTCTTAGGCGGTATCCTTTGGTGGAGACTTTTCAGATAAGTAAAGAAAATTAGGTTGAAAGCAAAATGCGTCTTTCTAAGATGCAGCTCGGCCGCCCGCTCAGCCTGGGGCAGCCGGGCAACCTCTCCTGGGTGTGTTTGGGGCCCGCAGAGGGGCATTTACTGTACTCGGGCGAAGCCCACTGCCACGCAGCTCACTGAATAAAACGCTGTGGTTTCTCCCATTGACTGCCTGAAATAAAATAATCTATGATGCATGAACAAGTCTAAATGAAATAATAATATCCTTAGCAGTGAAAAACGGATTGGTAATACAGTAATTGAGCAGATTTATTGCCATCTCCTTGAGCTAGCCTGCTGAAACAGCCGGCTATTTTATTTAATCTCATATCAGAGGAATTACTGGCTGGTAATCCATTGTTAAACATCATTTAGAATGATGGATGAAAATGTCAGCTTTTCCAACATAATCAATTCATATCTCATTAGCACATATTATTTATGATTCTCATAATGGGACCTGCAGGGGTCTCCAGGGGCAGGTGGAGACCTCAGCTGTTGTCGAAATGAGATGAGATATACTGTAGCTTATGAGTTAATAACTGCATATAAAAAAATACTTCTCCACAGTATTGATTGTTCTTACCATTTTACGAATGAATTGAGTGACCGGGCTGCCCCCGTCGCTGTGTGGGGCTGTGTATTCTGGGTCCGGTGGCACATGCACCTGTGCTTTTTCAGGACTCCTAATTCCACTGAGAAGATTTTCGTAATAATAATTTCGCTCCAAATGTTTTTAAAATAATGAACCAATTTGGGAGAAGTCCCCCCCATGCAGTAGGGAACAGCCACCCCTCGAATGTCGAGGACAAGAAGCCCTTCGCCGCGGTGTGGGTGCCGTCAGGGATGGGGGCATTCTTTTTCCCCTCACTCCCTATGAAGATAAATCGACATATTTCTTCAGCTCCAGCTCGGTTGCTTTTTAAGGATACTCTCTACTGTGTGCTGCCTCCAAGACCAATGAAAAGCAAACCGTGATTCATGGACTTCATGCAGCTGATGGGGCATCAGTAATCATGGGCACAGTGTCAACTGCTGCCTGAGTTAAACTGCATTGGAGAATCATTTTATGCTTCAGCTCATAAACATCAATAAAGGAAAATGAGTAATAAATGACTGTCTAGAGTACAAAGGACCAGCTCATATTTCAGATGAAAATGAAGACAAAATGTAGCTTTTATTTGCCTGTGGAATTCCCATTAACTGCATCACTGACAGGAGAGAGCTGGATCAATAGCTCGCCGGCCGCAGAAAACCGTTTCTGGCTGTTCAGCAGCCAATGCAAAAGGAAAACTGTCATATTGTGATCTTTATCAGGTAATCTTCATTACACCAGACCAATGATATATGTATATGCCGGTCAGCTAGGGGCACTTCTAATTCTTGGTCCTATTTGTGGGTTGAGTGTAGAGCGATCACAAATTATTTGTTTACGGTGATGAAAAATCTTCAATGTTCATTCCTTTTATTCTTTTTATAGGTAATCCATATCTGGGAACTTTCTCTCAAGACTACTTTATTCACTCAGGATTTTTAAGAAAGTATTATATCATATGTTACCTTCCTGCCCTTCTCTAAGAAAAGAGGAACCTGCCAGATGTACTAGGCTTGACAGAGCGATTTGTAAGCTCTTTCCCCAAGTTCTGGAAGGGAATTCTCCTCTCTTTGTGCATTGTTGTTCTCTCTCTAATTGAACAGAAAGTGCTGCTAGCCAGAAGGAATAGAAATGAATGCTTCACATGACATGCAAATATAGCAAAATGTGTTTCTCTTGCATTCTGTGTGCCTGCAAGGAAAAAAGAGGGGGAAGAAAAAAAAATACATTCTATTTAGTGAAAAATAGGGTCAGCCATGTCAGGAAGAACCCTTTTACACAAGTGCCACGTTCATGTGAAGGGACTCTGCATTGCTTATTACTAGGGGCTCAGGTCAATGGCACACAGGAAGCACCCCATAGAGTGATGAACTGAAAGAGAAAGAGTGGGAAAGAGGCAAGACTCTCCTTAGAAGAGACAGAATGGAAGGTGGGAATACAGTGAGCGGTAGTTACTGGGATAGCAGCTCTAACATTCCTCATTTACCCCAAACCTTTGATCCTAGCTGGGAGGTCTGATGTGTTCATCAAATATCATTACCTCCTTACACGTCTTTATAAGGGAATTTTTAAAAAAGATTTTATTTATTTTTTCATGAGAGACACAGGGATATAGGCAGAGACACAGGCAGAGGGAGAAGCAGGCTCCCTGTGAGGAGCCCAATGTGGGACTCGATCCCAGGACCCCGGGATCACGCCCCGAGCCAAAGGCAGACGCTCAACCGCTGAGCCACCCAGGTGCCCCCTTTATAAGGGAATTAAACTGAGTGACCACCGTTGAGATTTCTCACCAACCTAGATTCCCTGAATTGAACCGAGAAATCTATTGGGTCCCACAGACCCATCTGAGAAATGTTACTGTGTCTGATTGTTTTTACTCCTTGAGATTCTCTTCTCAGTATTTAAATGCCTTTTTTATTCACATAACTCCTCTCTCTCTCTCTCTCTCTCTCTCTCTCTCTCTCTCTCTCATTTACCGTCAATGGCCACTTCCATCTAACTGACAATACAAATGTGAAATGTGTTCACTTGCTTTAGAAAGTGAAACTCTTACAGGAATGTAAAGGAGATGTTAGCCTAAAATGAGATTTATATAAGAAAAAAAAAGATTTATATAAGAAATATAGTAGGTGGTCCTTTAAATCATATCTCTACAAAGGTATCTGGCAGCAAAGAACCCTATCACAGACGCTCTAGATCTTACTCTTTTTAAGTCCAGCTGTTTTGGCCATCAGCCCTTTTTATTGTTCAAATGTCAGTGACACAAGAATAGTAGCAGATGTGATTTCTGGACATAGTGTGGCTTCCTCTGTATTTTCAGGGAAGGGTTCTGTAATTAAAAAGGGCAACTTAATCAATTTTCAAATGTGGTATCTGGAACCTCAAAAGACCTGAAAAAATGACTCTGATGGTTTTTCCTGGCATGTTTTTTTTTTTTTCTCAAGAAGAGGATTCACTAAATAAAAGTTCTTGCAATCAAACCCCATGTTCAAAAAAACAAAAACAAAACAGAACAAAAAACATGTTCTGCCTACCATACTAATTATTTTTAGAACAGAGTAGCCAAGGAGACGTGTGGACTTTAAAGGTTTCCTCACTCTTTACTATTAATGCATTTACTCTAAATTCGTAAATAAATGGATAAATCTAATAATTAGCATTGGCTTCAACTGGGATTTGGGAGAATTTACATGACCTCTCTTCCTCATCATTGCTTTCAGAATAGCGACTTCTTAATTAGCTTAACAGTCAATAATCAAAATATTTGATTGCCAAAGGATATCAATGAAACCAAAGACAAAAAGCAACTAAGAATCCTCATGCATGTCAAAATTAATCCAGCCACTTGAGAAAAGGCAGTTTCTCAAAATGCTTAAGAGAGAGCTACCAAGTGATCCTGCAGTTCCACTCCAGGTATGTAATTGAGAGAAATGAAAACATACCACCACAAGAACTCTTGCACACAGATGTTCCTAGCAGCATATTCATACTAACATCATATTGGAAGCTGGAAGCTGAGATATCCGTCCACTGATGAGTGTCTAAACAAAATATAGTATGCTCTTACGAATGAATGTTTCCCAGCAAAGGAAAGTTACAAGGTAGTGAGCCATGGGACAGCCTGGATAAGCCTTGAAAACATGAGGCTAAGTGAGAAAGAACAGATAGAAAAGGCCCCATTTTGTGCAGTTCCACGTACTAGAAATGTCCAGAATAGGCAAATCATAAAGACAGAAAACAGATTAGTGGTTGGCCAGGGCAATCAGGGGCAGAAATGAAGAGTGACAGTTAACAGACAATGGTTCTTTGGGGTGATAAAAATGTTCTGGAATTAGATATTGGTAATGGTTGCCCAACTCTGTGAATGTGCTGACAATCACTCAGCTGGACACTCTAAATCAGGGAACTTTATGGGATTTGAGCAATATCTCAATAAAACCATGAGTAAAAGAAACTAAGGACAAATGGGACACTTTTCTGATGCAAATAGGTGTAACATCAATGAACGCTGATATTCTTTGGTGCTAGTGGGGGTGTTTCTCGTTTCTCTACGTAGCACAACATATCAGAGGAAATATTTTCTGCAGTCCCTAAAATTCACAGTTCAAAATTAGGTAATGTCAGCAGGTCAATCTGTCAGCCAACAGGTAATAACTATTGAGCCCCCATCAAGTACATGGAATTCAGAGGAGGAATTCACAAGACAGCACATAATAGTGACTGATGATGATTAATCTGTGTAGTTAATATCGTATGGAAAGCAGGTAGACAAAAATCACCCAACCTCTTCATTGTTGGCAATAATACAGCTTCATGGAAATCTGAAGTGAACCTTTTCCAGGGAACACTGGGTGTGCTCTTGTCAGGAAGGAGAAAATCAGGTTCAATATTTGCAAGCCGAGTGGAGAAACCCATGTCCTAGAGCCTTCATTGAGTGGGGATGATAAAAAGACTCTGCTGAGCTATTTGCATCTAATTAAATTAACTTTCATTCATGTTATTTCAGTAAATGAGCACCTAATAAACATCTGCTCTATGCAAGCCCTAGGCTGAATATTATGAGAAATAAGCATACTTAGGCTGAGCCTTGTAGGAGCTTATGATTTGGCTGGAGACATTCCATAAAGTGTGTGGATGCTCAGCAAGGAGACAGTCCATTCTGGACTAAGACTCCATCTATGTTCCTGATTGGCTGTGCCAATAGGATTTAGTGACTCAACTTGTGTGAGCACTAATTTTCTCATTATTTACAAAGTCAAGGTAATGGTATCTGACCCACTTATCCCCGTAAAATCGGTTTCATGGTCAAATGAGATCATGCATAAGGATTAATTCTATAGGAGAAACAAAATAGTCAGAGGCATTTTCTTTGGATTCGAGGGATAAAATGGCTTTCAAGAGAGTGATCAGAGATGTCATCTGCAATAAGAAGAATGCTAAGATTTTCTAGCCAAAGAAAATAATCTATTCATAGAAGACGTGTCTTCATCTGTTTGGGCTGTTGTAACAAAATGCCATTTAGCTGAGTAGCCTGTAAACAACAGCCCTACAGTTCTGGAGGCTGGGAAGTCCAAGATCAAAGTGATAAAGACAGCCGGTTGAGGTGGCTTTGCTTCATCCTGGACCCCAAGTCTAGAAGGCGGTGGGAGTGGTTGCTTAAGCATTTCTATTTAATGGCAAAAGCAGTTCAAGAAGGCAAGCCCAACAGCAGAAACACATTTCCAACATTGTGCTATCTGTATCTGCCAATATGCCTATGGCCAAATCGAGTCACATATCTGAGCCTAAAATACATTCTGCCACCAAGGCACCAAGGCAAACATGTGGACCTATAACACTATTTCAGAGGAGGAAAGATTTAGGAGCAATTATTCTCCCCATCACAGCTGGCTTGGCTGAGGGAACATTAATATGAGGGGTAGTCAATGTGCTGTCACTAAGATTGTTTAAAAGCAGATATTGAAAAACATTTAGTGTCTGGATAAATCATGAAAACATGATTTGGTGAAAACTAAGAGTCAATGAATATTTTCAAACAGGAGCTGGCTTTGGAGGAAAGGTGATCTAGGTGCTGCTAGAACAGGTTTTCAGTACCCCTAAGACACCCAATTCCTTACTTTCCCAAGGCTGCCACATCTTCTCTCACTCCATAACCCAGACCACAGTCTGATTCTTCTCACCTCATCCAGTGGCACTTGCAATTTATTTATGCCTATTTGTTCATTGGACAACCCCCCTCAGAAAAGCTTCAACACAATATGAACATAATAGTCACTCATTTCCATGAAAGGGATTGCATTAGTTTTCTCTTGCTGCTCTAACAATCACTACAAACATAGCAGTGCAAAACATGTTGGTTATCTTGCAGCTTCTGCAAGTCAGAGGTCCAGCATGGACTAGAAGGTTCTCTGCTCAAGGTCTTGCAAGGCCAAAGTCACAGAGGCCGCCAGACTGGACACAGATCTGGAGCCCCTAGGGGAGAATCTGCTTCTGGTCTTATTCAGGTTGTGGGCAGTATTTGTGCCCATGTGGTTGTGAAACTCCGGTCAGCTGGGTCCTCTGCAGCCTCTGGTGCCTACGCTTTCCTTGTTTGTGGGATCCTTCCCTTAGAAGCCATTGTGCTGTCTGCCTCAGGCTTCAGATCTCTCTGGCTTCTCCTCCTGTGGCACCTTTCTGACTTTCTTTTATGTCTCTCCTTTAGGGCTTGTGTGGTTACATTGGGTCCACCACATAATCTGGGATGATATCCAATTGTAGGGTCAATTGATAATAACCTCAGTTATATACATAAAATCCCTTTGCCTTTCAAGGTGACTTATTCACAGGAATGGTAATTCAACACACTGAGGGATTAGGTCAGTCTCTTCTGAGGGCCCCAATTCTGTCCCACGTGCTAGAGAACACCCTGAACCAGGTACCATCTGTACCACCTATGAACTGAATCATCCACATCAGTGAGCTTTCCATTTTACCCTTAGCCCTTTCAGTGTCCTAGCATGGGTTAGCTAATTCATTTTTCTTTGGATTAATCCAAGTTTCAACACTCTCCGGAAGCCCCTTACACACTCTCTCCATCACTCGTTTTCAGAAAACAATTTGCCTTTTACTTAATTGAAGGAAGGGAAGCCATCAGACTATCACCCGAACTCCCACTTATGTTTCCCCCAACAAATGTGGCTGTATCTGTAGCGTTCACATTCTTCCCTCTGGACTCGAAGATAAATATGTAACCTTACAGCAGGCTTTGCCTTCATATCATTGCTTCCAAACCCAGGCCTGAGAAGGATCTCTCTAAAACTTCCATGTCTATGATCCATATTCCCTTCCTTTGTGATTTTACTCTACATGTTGAGATCTCTCCAGCTGAATCAAAGAAAACTCTCCTGCACTGCACAGAGCACTCTACTTAGCAGTTTCTCTCCTCTTTGTCCAACCAAACTTCTCCAAGGCTGAGCTCTTCCTCACTTTGTAGATGGCTCATTCATTTCTCCGTATCCTGTCACCCAACTTCCAACTCTACCACTTGACTAAAGTTATTTCCACCATGTTGGTACTTTAGCCTCTAATGGATGATTCTGGAATGACATTTTACATTATTTTCTTACCTCACCAACTGTGGCCTGATGATACTATTTTTCATTGTACCTCTATGTTTTGGACCTTTAGTGTACTATGGACCCTTGGTATTCTCCCCATTACTTCCCCTAACCCTTGACCTTCTGCTGGATGCTTTCCATGGGTAAAGTCTTCCACTCACTCACTCACCCTAGTGGTGTCTGTCTTCCTCAGTTTAGTGATTGCTCACAAACTCAGCCCAGACCTTCCTTCAAGAGTCAGACTCCTCCACCTGTATAATGGCTTGTTACTGTCATCTAGATACTTACAATTATTGCAAACTCAACAAATTCAACTTGAGCATATATTTTCCCTTTGATGAGTTCCTTATCCCTTGGCTTGTCTTGCCCTCCTCTACTGTTCTTGGTTGGCTTCTATGATCTACCCATTCCCTTAAACTTGAGAACGCATATTTATAACCAATTTTTTAAATCCCCTATAGCGAATTAGTAACTAAATCCCCCAAGTTTTACTTTCTGAATTTTTAAACAGACTGTCTTGTTCTTTTTCTTCCAAAGGTACCACCACAGTTTAATCCATTATCAACTAAGGGATTCCTAAAACAGTGGCCATACAGCCAGAAGAGTCCACTTAGATGAGAATCTGTCATCTCACTTCCAGCCACTCCCCAAGGCCTCCTGCCTCTTCCAAATTAAAGCATACACCCATGATGAAGATAAGATTTGAATCAGTCCACCCATGGTCAAGATCATATGTGAATCAGTTTATACATGGCCAAGATCAGAGTTATTCCTCCCTTGGTCAAATCAGACATGAATTAGTCCACTCATGATCAAGATCTGACATTAAGTAGTCTACCCATGGTCAAGATCAGACATGAGTTAGTCCTCCTATGGTCAAGATCAGACATGAATCAGTCCACCCATGATCAAGATCAGACATGAAGTAGTCCATCCATGGTCAAGATCAGACATTAAAGAGTCCACCCATGGTCAACACCAGACATGAATTAGTTCTCCCATGGTCAAGATCAGACATAAATTGGTCCACTCACGATCAAGATGAGATATTGATCAGTCCATGCTGTCCTCTCCATCCTCATATCCTTCACTTTCTTCTCTTTACTTTCACTTTATGTTATAACAACCATAACCTCTTTGTGATTTCTTGACACACCACACTCTTCTTCATTTCTACATGTACAATTTAGATTATGTGGGAAGAGGAGAACTTTCTTCTTCTCTTACCTTCCTCACCATATCCCTTCTTCAAGTGAGCAACTCACAGTTTTCCTTTGGATGTAGCACAGTGGTAACTTCCATCTGCAGGCTCAAGCTGGAAGAATGGCCATTCATTGCATTATCATTGAATATCATCTACCCTTGGATTTATCATGTTTAATCTCATAGTCTGTTCACTTCTCTAATAGATCATGACTCTTCTGAAAATAGCACTTCTATCATTTGTGAAGTCATCAATAAGCTAACTTAAATGAATCAAAATGTATATTAAAGGACAAACCCATGAAATAGTAGTAGAGTGACACACTGGAATGCATCATGCTGCAGCAGGAATACAAATCTTACCTGTGCTGGTGGCAGGGTGTCAACACACTGTGAGCTGTGGGTTGGTGCAAGGGTTGGGTAGGCCACACACCGACACCCAGCACACCCCTACACTTGGCAAGTGCTCCTTAGAAAGTCAGTTTACTTCATCCCTTTCCCATGGCTATACTCCACAAACCACTCAAGATAGTTTCCTTGGAGGGAGACTGTTTAGTTCTTCCTGAACCAGGAGCCACAAGTCACAAATGTTGACCTTTTCTTCACTTCGTTTTGGGCATCATATTGTGGTTACTCAAGAAAGGGGAATACACAGCTGAGCTGACTAAAATTTAAGTTGGAAGCAAGCAAACATGCAAACAAACACCTAAACTCAAAAATAAATACAATGCTACAGCTTAGTATGAAATAATTGTATAAGATATATTGTGAAATAGTATTGGAACTTATGAAATAATAAAATAATAAATTTGTCTGCATATATCTGGATTTAGAAATGGATTTCACAAAATTTATCAAGTGCTTTGTGTCAACCTTAATCTCTCTACTAAGACCAGAATATATCTAGAGTTCTGCAGGTACAGATATATGAGATATAAATATGCAGAGCTATAGAAATAGACATACAGATATAGATCTACAGATACCTGGACCTCATGTATATGAATTTTCTAGGATTATATGTTGGATTCAATCTGAATAAATGACAGAAGTATTTTTATACAATTTGGGATGGTTAAAATATTGGGAAATTACAAGATACAGGGAGGGGGGAAAAAGGTTCAAAACAATTATTTAACAAGTTTACCATCAACAAGAACTTCAAATGGAAACAAATTTTGGTGAAGTACAACATAAACTTAGCTAGGATCTTGCATCCTGTATAATTATTTGACAGACTGGCTATCATCTCTGTTAGGATCACCCCTAAGTGTCTTCTAATATCATATGACCCAGTGAAGAGTTCAGTCACCATATGTTTTTACCATACCTCTGCATGGAAGAAAGAAAATGCTCATTTTCTCTGCCAAAGGAGCCCTTTGTAGGTAGATCCAGTCACATGGAGGCATCCCTGGGGGGGGGGGCACCCTCAGGAGTGCAGGAGGCAGGGCCCTCACCATTGTGCAAGGGGAGCCACATCACTGTACTTATCGGGTGCAGTAAACCCAATGACTCCATCCATAAGGGAAATAAATGTACACATTCTATTTTAATTCTGGAGAGAATTTAGAATAATCAGTGATATTCTCATTATTTAAGAAGACCCAGCTTCCTAAAAGTCTTACTCCCTGTCCCTAAACAGATTTCCAATAGAGAAACCCCAAAATGGATCATGTGGAGATGTGTCTCCTGATGTCAATCACAAGGCGATCATCAACATATGGAAACAGTGGGATGGAATCTCAAAGTTCAGTCAATGGGAGTAATAACACTGTGTTTAAGAAGCTGATCAGAAGAAAAGCAAATAAACTCATCCACATTAGTCTACAAAGCTGAATACGGAAGAAGAACAAATATCGCAGAAGCATTGGAATTTAGAACTCAAGCACAGATACACAAATGACCGATGCCCATGTGCACGGCCAAAAAAAATCTAAGGCTAGGGTACCAAGGGCCCATCAGAGATCCATGGTAGTCCTGAAGATTGCAACAGACTACCACACATGTCTGCCCCCCTGAGACAGGTCATACTATTCTCATCACTGTCCAGTAAGAGTGATTTCCTATGTCTTGATTCTTTAAGAGATCAGTGTCATTTCCATAGCCAGAACTAATAAGAAAACTCATTAACTAATAATATATTTTTTCATCTATTTCTTTCAAAATCAAAAATAAGTTGATGAATATTTCCTTTATATTAAAATTTAAGGCATAGCCTCTGTCTAGAAAAAAAATAGGTGCTCAAAAAGCATAGTTTTTAAAGGAATGATTGGAAAAACGGGAATGGCTATTTAAGAAACCACACTCAAAATTCTATAATTCCCACTTTCAACTAAATATAGAGAATTAACATGGTGGCTGCATGCTCAATCCTGTGACTGGTGATCGTGGAATTGTTATGTGCAAGGCTGCACACCAACTGTTTTCCAGGGGGCCTAGGAAGCATCAACAGACCAGACAGATGCTGACCTTACATGCGGAATATTTGTTTTGGAGGATAGCATGGGACGATAGTAGTTTGGGGAAGCGCAGATGTCCAACGTTCCCACTGCAGTAGGAAGTTCCGGGAGGGAGGGGGTGCGGTAGAGCTTCATCCTGGTAAAGATGAGCACATGCAGCATATGTTTACAATGTCAGTTTCCCAAAGAAAAGGCAATAGCTAGATGTTGAACATTTTTGCAATGGAAAAATTGAAGTTACCTGAATATATATATATATATATATATATATATATATATATATATATATATATCTGCCTTTAAAAATTATAACCATGAAAAATAAATAAATAAATAAATAAATAAATAAATAAATAAATAAATAAATAAGATTTATAGCCATGTAGAACCCAGCCTTTCACCCAAAACACAGTAATTCAAAGGTACTAAGAGCTGATCCCACCTGCCCTTCTGGGTAGAGGAAGTGTGGCCTTAGTCAGGATGCTGCAGGCAAATGGCCAATGCCCTGTATAAGGCCACTGGACACAGTAGGTAAGCTGATAGAAGAAGAGAATCAATATATTAAGCCCGCTATTTTTGCCTTGCCTTCCTTCCAGTTCTTCAGGAAGCGGAGTCTCCCTGTAGCTGGTCTAGAAGCAAAGAGCTAGAAAGCACGTATTGTGGCAACACTGTTTGTTCCGACAAAGGTCTCCAGGCAGGAGGGTCCAGATGCCTGCCTCACCCACCGGCCCAGCTGCTTCAGTTCCTGGAATCCAGCACCTGCTCCTGGACTCTGGATGGCAGCTCCAGGGGTCCCCACAGCCGTGACGTCCTACTCTCTGCCCAGATGTGCCCTATTTATCCTTCCTGTCGCAGCTCAGACCTGGGTCACAGTGTCCTGGAGGCCTTGATGCCTGGCGCTGAATCTTCCTTCTCCTGAGTGGGAGGAGGCCCCCAGCACTTTCTTGGTGGCTGGCCTTGTACCCCAGATTGCTACCCTGCCCACGCCCCAAGCTCAGGGGACATAAGCCCCCATCTACATCTCTGCCCTCGGTGCCCGCTTGGTGCGTGACACCCAGTAGGTACTCACCACAGGTCGGTTATCAGAAGATATCGATTATATTGCGGAAGCTTGGAGACAATTAGTGATGAGCTTTTACGTTTATCGTTAGTGCTAGTTGCCCATTTTCTGCTACTCTGCTATAAACCCATGTCCGCTGGCTGCTCTGTGTAGCTGAGGGGACCCTCTACATAATTTTCTTCGCCGGTTGCACCAAGTTCAGGTTTGTCAGTAGAAGCTGCTGGAAAGATCTTGCAGGCAGAAGAGCCTTCGTGGTTCCAGCATGTTCGGTTCTCGGGATCTCGAGCTTGAGGCAGTAGGTGTGGTCACCTGCTGCCCTTGGTGACCCGGGCACCCACTTCCAGAGGTCTTGCCTGGAAGGGTCTCCCTATCCAGTTCCCCTGCCCGGCATTCGAGATGGCCACTTTTAGAGGCAGATTTCCATCAGCGTCGGAGAGTGAGTTTCCTGCAAGTCTCGGCAGCAGGGTACTGCTGCGACTCGATGCCACCTGGTGAGTCCCGCAGCACCCCATTCTGCTGCCTGGATGCAGCTAGGGTCTCAGCCCTGGGGCAGCCACCGCTCTCTGCATTTGCCATCCCCACCTTTCTCCTAGTCACTTGGACCTCCTATTACAGTTAACCGTTCTTTGTGTTAAATTTTCCCACCAATCATGGCCTGGGCCCTGTGTCCTGTGTCCTGTGTCCTGGCCAGGTCCAGACCCACACACTCTCTCTGAGTAAGAAGCAACTGCGTCACTCCCCAGGTGGGTGCTTCTTCAGTGGGATGAGAGACTGTGCACTATGCCCTGAGGAAATACAGTTGTGTGTGAAATCTGCCCCATAATTCTTTTTTTATTTTTATTTTTATTTTTTCCCATAATGCTTTTGATTAACATTAACACAGTGATGGGATTTGTCCTTGTTGAGACTTGACTTTGGTGATCCCAGCTTTGGAGAATGAGTTGTGCAGCCAGCTGCCTCCAACGAGCTTCCCGCAAAGCAATACTGCTTTCTATTGCGTGCAGATGGACCAAGAGCCAAGAAAGCACAGAGGTGACAGTGTTGATTGGGTGCAAACCTCGTCCTGGGGATCCTGGCACCGGATGCCAGGTGTATGCCAACCCTAGATGTGAACTACTTACTTCTAAAAGTATGTGAATTCTGTATTTTTAAGTGCAAACCTGCATACATTTTTTTGTCATTTTGGGGTTACAATTATCAAGCACTGCTCATTTCTAAGCTCCTTGGTGTATCTAGTGAACATGAAACATGTTTTACATGTATTCAGCTTTGACATGGGAAATGGTAAAGGGAAATTCTTCAGAAGGATGTGGAAGCCATACATTTAAATATATTTACAGAGGCAACACACACTGGCCACAAGGACACTGTTTTGGCTTCCTTCTTCCTAGAAACCAGATTGTGGATGATCCCACTGTGGGATGTAGAGTTAGAAGAGACAATTCTAACTCCAATCCAGCTGCAGAGATTATTGACTTCATCAAAGCTCAAAATTTTGAATTATTGGTTGAATATTTGCAATGAGAAACCCTGGCCTTCAAAGGAAACCCAGTTTACTCCTGAAGTTTTTAGGGGGTCTGATGATTTCAGGCCTACATTACATTTACCAAAAAAGCAGGGCTGTGTATAGTGGTACCTTAGAACCAGGTAGATTTGAGCACATGGGTGTCCGCTGAATGGATGTCACAGAAATGTCATGAACACACCACCCACCTTAGATGCTAAGATGGGGATGCGCTCTAAGGCAGGCATCTGTGGTTACAACCACATTGCTAAATGGTGTCCAAATGGCCCGTCCCTGAAAAGTGAGAATTGAGGTTAAACATCAAGAGTTGGGCAGCCCGGGGGATCCCTGGGTGGCGCAGCGGTTTGGCGCCTGCCTTTGGCCCAGGGCGCGATCCTGGAGACCAGGGATCGAATCCCACGTCAGGCTCCCGGTGCATGGAGCCTGCTTCTCCCTCTGCCTGTGTCTCTGCCTCTCTCTCTCTCTTTGTATGACTATTGTAAATAAATAAAAAAAAATTAAAAAAAAAAAAAGAGTTGGGCAGCCCAGGTGGCTCAGCAGTTTAGAGCTGCCTTCAGTCCAGGGCCTGATCCTGGAGACCAAGGATTAAGTCCCATGTCAGGCTCCCTGCATGGAGCCTGCTTCTCCCTCTGCTTGTGTCTCTGCCTCTCTCTCTCTCTCTCTCTCTCTGTGTCTCTCATGAATAAATAAATAAAATTTTTCAAAAAATAAACATCAAGAGTTAAGCTATAATAATTTCAGTCTCGTGATGTTATTTGAATCAAGGGAATAAGAAGCAAGTGAAATTGTAAGAAAGCTGCCGAGTTGAGGTGAACAATGAACTGGGTCTGATCTTGTAAAGTAGACACACACTCCGAGGAGGGAGTGTCGTATTGGAGCTCCTTGCCCATCATAAACAGCACGTGGCGTCCCATCAATATCTAATTGTATTAGTTATTCTACAGGGGCTCCAGGAAAACTGATGGAGAGGACTGTTAGTATTGATCACCATTCTGAGATCCCCCCGTCCATTGTTTACTGAACTGGTCAATTATCATTGAATTTTTCATTTTGAGTTGAAATGGAAAATTAACAGAAATCAAGAAATTTTGTAGAACATGTTACTAATGAATTAAAGGGGACTGAGATTTTAGTGTTGCAAACCCATGGCATGCTCATTGCTCATTTTTATAAGGACATATTTTTTTAATGGATGAATATTACTATTACTATTTCTGTTCATTGAAATAATCTCCTTTTGCCCCTTTTTATCAAATTGTATAGGATAGAGACAATATTAACTTACCCACCTGTTACCTAAAGCTAATAATTAAGGGTAACAAATATCCCTTAATCATTAGGTTAAGGACTATTTGTTACCATTAAAGATTAATATTTGTTACCATTAAAGGTTAATATTCTACGTGTTATTCTCCGATTTCAAAAGCCAGATTTAAAAATACTTATTGACAAAAATTACATAGCTATCTCAAATTTTTAAAAATGAGGCAACCTTTTTTTTTTTTTTTGAGGCAACCTTTTTTATCAAGTTGCATTTAGTGGCCTCCAAATAGAAAATCCATAGAATGGATTATTTTTCAGATAGGTAAGAACATGACGTAAAAATCTCCTGTATCCTATTTGCTCATCACGGAAACAGCAAATTTTAAAATATGCACAGCTCAGAAATGCCAAGATCTGATGGAAAAGCATCGTAGGCAGAAATAGCAGTGACTATCTGCTATGGCTGAGGAGGGTGTGCATGTTAGGACCTGAGGTCAAAGGAAACCACGTTCGCCCTACATACAGGAAGTTCTCGGAGTAGTTTCGGGTCCCGCTGAGTACATTATGACAAACGTAGGCCAGAGCGATAGTAAATATTGCACAGATATCCGCAGGGTTAGCGGCCCACATGCGAGCACTCCTTTGCTCCCGGTACTGAATTTGCAAAGACCGTGACTGGTCCCCTGAGGGATTCCGTGGAAGAGGGAGCATCTCTGAGGAGAGCAAACACACACGTGCCTGGGGGATTTCGGTGGTCGTGGAATTTGCTTTTGAGATTTAACATTTGAAAACCAGATCCAAGTTCTGTTATCAACAAGTGTGGTGGGCGGGAGTGGAGAAGAGGAGGTGCTCAGGCGGGGGACCCTGTAAGGCACGACCACACGTCCAGGATGTCAGGGGCACAAGTGGCAGGGAAAGCCTCAGTCAAGAACCTTTTGATTTTCTGTGTAAAGTCAGCAAACTCAAAGGAAGATGCCTGTGTCTCTCAATCTTAGAACTCTTTTTACGCCATTGTTACTTGTTTTTTATCCACACTTGTTTTTTGTTTTTTATCATCGCCTAACAGTGGCCAAAAAGAGTCAACAAGAAGAACAATCTTAATCGCTTTAAAGGGCTCAGATAGAGTGGTAATTTGCCTTATAAACCACGTCACTGTGCCCTAGATTTACAACAACATGTGATCTTTAAATATACTGTATATCACTCTCCTGATGGTCATGCAATTAGGATCTGGACACTAGGAACAGCTCACTACCAAAAAATAGTTCTCAAAAGGGGATTTGGTGTGTCAGGGAAGATAACGGTAATTTAGAATTCAGGTCAACATGATTTTAATGCTAAATACGTGTGAAGATTAAGCCCCCAAATGTCCTATCTCTGCGTAGGATCTTTACTCTGGTCGAGGAGGCAGGTGGAAAGGAAGGAAATAAAACAGGGAAACATAGGAACAGGCTTTAGCAAGGGATAGAAAAAGAACACTGTAGATTTAATAAAGTACATATGTTTAAACTATTGCATGGGTAAGTGATGGTGACAGACGGTTTCAAATACCTACAGAAAAGAAAGTCCGCACTGGGTCACCACATGTTCAAGTCCACCCAATATTCTTGGAATTGGAGGCATTCTGTTCACTGAGAGCAGCTTTAGAATTTCATGCAGATACTGCATCATATATGTGGAAAAAATAAAATTACCTTTGTTCCTTTTATCACAAACATGGCCTTTTTTTTTTTCTACTGACCTTATCCAGATGGGTGTTCTTGAGAAATTCATCCAAACTATTTAATAAAAGAATGAAATTGTGTATTGCCAATCTGCTACTAATTCAAAAAGATTCTTACCTATATAATAGTTACTATTATGCCACTACAAATATAATTTAAGTATTTTTTTGTAGAATTATTTGGTACTCATTTGCTTCTCTACATTTTCAGCTCCATGAGTTCAGGGACCACTTATTTTTTATTGTGTCCCCAGCTTTCAATTCAAGGACCGAGAAAGGATAGACACTCTGTACTGACTTGCTGAACAAAGGAATGGGATCAATGAGTCCTCACATTCTTTCTCCAAATATTTCCTTTTTCATAAAGATTTTATTTACTTATTCATGAGAGACACAGAGAAAGAGGCAGAGACACAGGCAGAGGGAGAAGCAGGCTCCATGTGAGGAGCCCAGTGTGGGACTCGATCCCAGGACCCTAGGATCACACCCTGAGCCGAAGGCAGACGCTCAACCCCTGAGCCACCTGGGTGCCCCATTTTTTTCCAAATACTCAAATCTTATGTAGCCTTATTCCCCTTCCTTCATATAGTTGTAATACAATATGTAATAAAATAACATTTTATTGAATAACATATTTTATATTATATGCAATGTGTTATATATTGTGAGTATATAAATGTAGATATAGTGTAGGATTTGTGCAGCCACATGATGTGTATACTGTATCTGTCTGTATGTGTACTACTAGTAGAACATATTCTTTGTTAGTATGTATACTATGATAGGTTTTTATATATCTTTGGGTATATGTGTATATAACCTATTATATATTAGACATATCTGTAGATATCACACATTATTCTATGTAAACATCACTGATTTTTATTTGTATTTCATTTATTTACTTATCTTCCACACCTAGTCTAGAAAATATGCATTTGCAAGACTCACAGGTCTGGGAATAATCATACAGTGAGACAAGTTTGAAAAGTCTTCAGCGTGATAGCTCATAACCAATCATGTTTGTTCTTAAGAGCAATCAGGATGAATGGGATGAATGGGGCTGTTGGGAAGTTCCAGCAATCTGGGTGAATCGGGGACCCGCACAGCCCAGTCCTGGCTCCCGTAGCCAAAAGGACAAGGTAAAGTTTACCTGACATAGAAAATGTGAAAGCCTCCTGCTTTCTCTCAAACGCCTGTATTAGCTCACTGTGCAGTTAAGATGTGAATGTAGGGACAAAACCCCCAGGGCAGGAACAGCCCACAGAGGTCACAGTGGTGAGTGGGTTTGGCACACGTGGTACTCTCCACACTGTCACCTGAGCAGCCGGCCAGGTGCCCCAGAGAGCATGGGTCCTTCACATCCTCCTGTCCCTCCCCTATGCCAGCCACCCCCCAGAAGCACCAGTAACAAATCTGTGCTCACTTCTGCGTTTGCTCTGATTCCTCTGCATTTTCCACCAATGCCTTCTCTGTGGTAAGAAGGGCTTGCATTTTTATATAGCTCCATCTCTAAGAATTCTCTGTGAGTTACAGTCAGAATGATTTTGCTTACTTATTTTTTTTTAAATTAAACCCTAGTGAGTGGATCAAGGACTTAGAATTTGTAAAAGTATATATATATATATATATATATATATATATATATATATATATATTTTATAACAGGAGCTGACTCAGATGCTTCTATTTTTTCTTCCAATTTCTTTCTATCATTTGAATGCTCAAAACACAGATTCCATTGAAGGACAAATCACTGTTAGACTTTAACGGAACTGAATCTTATTCTATTTTGACTGAAATTCTATGATCTGCTAGAAATATGGTATCTAGTCTGTATTTTTGAAAGAAATGGTGATTCCATGAATAAATGCCATCTTAGATGAGATCACTGAGCCAGTGAGCATGCGAAGTATTCTAGGGAATCAGAGGGTGGGATCCGGACCCACTTCACGGGTCTCGGGTTGCCCCTTGCCGTCCTCAGGCTTGTTCCAGACAAGGCTTTGTTTGAAGAATTCTGCTTTGAAAAATGTTCTCTTTCTCCCTTTTTACAGAGAATCTGGAAAAGGTGATAAATAACAGGAGGGAGGGGACAGAGTAGCAGAGAGCAGGATGGTCGGCGCTGTGACCTCCTACCTCAAGGTGGCACAGGAGGTGTCAGAGGGGGGCTGGCGGGAGGGGGCCGCCCCCACACACACCTGGCCTCTTTCGGAGCTGGAGTCAATCCCGCCAGCAGTTTGCTCCACCTAAAGAACATTTTCCACTAGGATTTAATTATTTACAGTTGGCAATTGTAACTGACGAGGTCTGAGAAAATACTGTTTTTGAAAATAAATGTGTACAGTCAAAATATCCTAGAATATTGTACTTTGGCGACTATTTTAGTAACAGTTATCTTGCCCCATTACGTCTAAAAATGTATCATGCACAGGAGAGAAACTCTGAGATATATCCTTTTTTTCACCTTGCTTCATTAATTATGGAGCATGTTTAATCAAAAGTGTCCCTCTGTTTCAACAGGTAACTTGAGCTTTCCAGTTTAGGTCGTAAAACTACACTTTTACTTGGAGGATGTACATCTTCAAGTTTTTATAAACACATTTTTTCATTCTTTCATATAGAACTAATTCCCAGGGGGGATCCCTGGGTGGCGCAGCGGTTTGGCGCCTGCCTTTGGCCCAGTGCGCGATCCTGGAGACCCGGGATCGAATCCCACATCGGGCTCCCGGTGCATGGAGCCTGCTTCTCCCTCTGCCTGTGTCTCTGCCTCTCTCTCTCTCTGTGACTATCATAAATAAATAAAAATTAAAAAAAATTTAAAAAAAAGAACTAATTCCCAGATAATACCTATTATTCCTGTCAAGCAGGAAACAGGAGGGTGAGAATTTCCAGAATGCAAATTCAGTATTATTGAAGCTCTACGTTGGTTTATGTCACCTTTCTCGTGGGGGTGACGAAGAGATAAAGATGAAGGACTGCTATATTTTTGTTGTATTTAAACATCTATGAGGTCTTTGAAATATAAAAAGGAAAATCTATGAATTAAAAGATGGATATGAATAAAATTGTGATTTTTGATTTTTTGCTCATAGTGCAACTCACAGGTTGCACATTTACGTTAGTATGTAGAAATAAGACTCCAGTTAAATCACATCTCGACGATTAAGTGTGTGTTGTAGAAAAAAAAAATGCCATGGATGTAGCTCTGCACGTTTTTCATGGAATCGTCCTGCGTGTACCCATGATGCTCTCCCAGGAACCCAGACCCACTGCTCTGGCAGGTGGAGCGTGCAGGCTGAAGCCTCCCAAGTTGGTGCAATGCTGCCACCACATGGCACAGTCGTTGCACGCAGTCCACTCCTAAAGTGTTTTCAGAAAGACCAATTTCCTATGCAAAAGGGATATTAACACCCAAAGACACCGATGCGTAGGAGTGCACACGTGCGTGTGTGCACATGCTCCATCTTCAGCAGAGAAGCAAGTCGGGCTGATGAAGACACATTCCCTCTGATGTCTTAGGGGATGAGGAAGGCATCATGTGAGGGGTCAAGGTGTATATTGTATGTGCACATACCAGGCCCACCTTTTCCAGAGTGAGAACGTGGAAGCTACAATGGGGTTCTAGTGAGACGGCCCTGGGACAGATTCCAGGGAATTCAGGACCTGAGCTCACCCCCCGCGGCGTTGGGCAGGAATTCAGGGCAGATGCTGCAGGTCGAGGTAACAATAGCAGGAATGCCCTTATGGGAGGACAGCAATAAATTATTAATTGTGATGCAGAAGAGACGCAGGAAATCACGGTAGACACTGTCTTCATAGTCCACTGCCAGGTTAGTTACAAAGTGCTCATGCTTGAGATGCAGTCGAGCAAGCACAGGTGTGGGAATTATTGCAGCGGTGCTGAGACCTTTGCATTTAGAAGGTCACGGGGACTCATGGCTCCTATTGTTCTGTTCGTGCTCAGGACAGTAATGCCTTTCAAGGAATACTTAACAAAGATGGACAACAATTTATGTTATTGTAAGAAAAGAGACTCTTAACTCCCTTAAAAAAAAAAAAAAAAAACAGTAACTAAACAAACTTTAATACCAAGGCTGCTTTCCTTTAGAATTCATCTCAGAATAGAGCCATCAACTTTTCTCTGTAAGAAACTTACTAACTCTTTGATCTCAACAATGTGCATTTTATTCATTTAGTAACAAAGGATGAAGATATACCCATTATTGATAACTTAGATTTGAGAGACTTTTGAGAAATAAAACGAATATAAATGGTATTGGGACAGAACGTACATCCCATGACTTCCAGAGGCCAAGTAGAGGGGTAGACGTAGAGACCTATCAGTGTAAACACACATCCTTTTATGTGTGGACTTGCTTTTTCAACATACATAGGTTTAAATTTCCAGTCAAAAATACAATATGTAAGACATTAAAATTGGTTGTGATAGATCACAAAATGTTTTATCTTCTATTTACATAAGCTTCAACACTATTCTTAAAATGTTTTAAATGATAACGTCTGCCATATGTTTTCAGAACTGTATGAATACTATTTATGCCTAGACAAGAATTATTGAATTGTTTTGGTAGATGGTATATCTTTAAGTCTATTCTTAGGTATCTGATATTGCCATTACATTCCCCAAGTACATGGTTGAGAGGAAAGTGCAGCCCCCCTCAAAGGCTATGGTGTCAAGCATATGGGCAACAGAGGAAGTATTTTTGCAGCAATAAAAAAAAAGGAACCATAAATCAAATTATTCATAGCCTGTGATTTGTTCTGTCCTTCATCTGAGATTTCCTTTTCCATGTGGATTTGAACCAGCCCATAATGTTATTTTAATTTAGCTTTTTGTATGTAATACATGCCCCCATCAGGTGAATGGACTTGTCATGATTGGATTCAATAGATGGTAATGACCTTTTATCTTTATTGCTGAGCTCTAGATCACAAGGCAGAGGGCTGGAGTCGCTCAAGATTGGGAACCTGCTCTCATTGAGCCCCCATCAATCTTTAATGCCAGAGTTATTGTCATTGTGGGATGCGCTCTTCTGTCTGCCTTTCCCCTCAGCCCCTCCCCTGGTACTGGGAGGGTGGGAAGGGTAAGGAAGTGATGATCTCTAGGTTTCCTACACCAAAGCAGGTGCAATGCAACATGAGGGGGGTGAGGAGATGGCACGGAGCACCAGGGCTCTTGCCCCTGGGGCAGGCTCCAGCTAGATCCCAGGAAAAACCTTCAGTGGGGATGGGGCCAAGGCATGATGCCGGGGCATAGCCAATCCTGTGGCCACACACAGAATGGTGGCCAGAAGCACACAACAGGTCTGAAAACAAATATGATGACAGTATTTCTTAGATTCAGAAAGAGCATCTGGCTAGTTTTGGTCTTTCTAATTCTTATTTTTGGTAAACATGTGGGCTACACAAAGTAATTAATAGTAGTAAGTGTGCAGTTACTTATATAATCATACGTGTGTGTATGCATACATTTGCATATTTATGTCTGTAATAGACTCTGTGAGAGAGAGAGAGTGTGAGAGTGTGAGTGGGGGTGGCAGCAGAATGAGAGAATCTCCAGCAGACTCCCCGCTGAGCACGGAGCCCAGTTCGGGGCTCGATCCCAAACCCCTGAGATCATGATCTGAGCCAAAATCAAGAGCCAGGCCCTTAACCAACAGAGCCACCCAGGCGCTCCTGGACCAACTTTTTGATTAAAGTAATATTTCTTTAATTTTTTAAAGTATAGACTAATAGATCTGTCCATCAAAGTCCGCCGGGATGCCTCTTTTCTTTGTATTTACAAATTGAAACACTTTTTTTTTTTTTACCTTTATCAGTTTGAATTTCACTATTTGTTCTACATTTGGCTGTTAGAAGTATTTCCAAGAGCCCTGCTATTGTGTACACTATTGTGAATAATTCATGCAACAGCAAGGCAGAGGTTTTAATTGATGGCGATTAGTGAACTTTCTAAATCTGTAAAACTTCAACAGACCTCAGCTTCCAATAAATGCCAGTGTCTATTTTTATACTCCAACCTCTATTTAACAGAAAGCCAAATGCATCAGCCTGCAGCTGCTGATGGTGCAAACGCCAGAAAAGGGCTTTTGTTCCACCTACTATGTCATGGGAGGGCCGTTTCATGCCATCATTTCTAGATTGTTGTTTACATTTTCTATTAGATATTCTTACAATAGGGAGGAAGAGGTGACGTTTTTCCAGAATGATATTCTGATTGCTGCCAGGTTCTTATCGCTGGGATAGTGTCAAGATGGAGTGCGGAGGGTCAGGGGAGTCGTGGAGGGAACAATATTTTGTTGATGTCGCACACTTGCCCAAACAACCAGCTTGGAATTTAATAATGAACCGCAGATGATCGCAGAGGATTTCCGCAGAGATCGCTGTGCTCCGGGGGAGCGGCGTGCTGGAGAAGCTCTGCGTGTGTGAGTCACGCGGCATCCCGAACAGCTTTCTCTGGCACTGAGAGCTTTGGCCTCTAGCTCCGTATTTTATTGTATGGTGTTCGTGCATTTGAGTTTAAGATCCCCGTAATGGAGATTAGCAATACAGGCTTATAGGCATCAATTAATCCGGTAAAATTACTAATTGTGTAAATGTTATTAGGAAAATCACCTCATCCTTAAAATGTGAGGAAGTCACTTCATATTTTAAACCCCCATTTTCAAAATGTGCTTTAAAATATTAAAGAAAAAAAAACAGAATGAGCCTATTAATGATAAGAAGGAGTTTACCTCTTTCCAGGTTAAACGTGTTGGGGGAGTGATGTGCTCAGGAATCGTGGATTCTTTACAATTCCTGGTTTGATTAAAAATACTCATGGATTTGGAAAGTCAAAGACAGTCCCTGGGTTGGAAGACCATCCCGAAGACCGTCTGCCTCTGTGCATGGTTGTTACGGGCTCCGCGCTATTTCCTTTCTCCTTGAGATGTGTGCTTCTCTGCTTTCCACAGTCATTTCTCACCATGTCTTTCCTGCTCGTTCAACACGATGGTCCTTTGAGCAATCTGAACAGGTAAACTTTAACACATCGGTGTTCAGACTATGAACATGGACAGGAGCAGAGTAAAAGAGGCAAAATTAAATTTCAGCCTTGATGAGACTGTACAGAGGAGTCGGTGCTTGTGGGGTTTCTGCTGACTCTCTACACGGCCCCCTCCTGTCCTCTGAGGTCACTCACTATCCCAGGAACTGTCCTTGGAGCCCCTCCCACTGAGAATGACACGCAGGGCAGCAGCTGCTGCTGGAGGAGCTCCATCCCGGAGGCTCCAGGCTGGTCCTGTATCCGGAGCTGCCTGGGGTACCTAGTGAGTGCTGGCACCAGAGGGCAGGGACTGACGGACCATACCAACCCCACCTGTGCACCTGCTTTTCCCGTCTATCTGGAGAGCCGGCCTCTGGTTTCTGGCCCGAGCTCCACCTTCATGCTCACGCCCACAGGTAGGGCCCGAGGACGTAGGTTGAATCCTGATGGGTTCTGGTACCTCCTACTCCACTTCCCAATGTGCTTGCCTGTGGCTTGGCAGGTTTGCCCTCCTCAGCTGCAGGTGACTTCCACAAAAGGACTCATAAGGCCAAATCTTGTCCAGCCCGCCTGCTGGGTCCTGAGTTGGATTAGTCAGTCCACTCAACCTCAAACTCAAGGCTTCACATCTCCGAGCACAGCCCCTTAATTGACTCTTCTTATGAATCTACTCTGTTTTCACCGTGATCTCAAATTACCAAATCCAGCTGACTTCACTTGGCCTATTAGCCTCTTTATAGTTACATTTGACTTTTTGAGATAAAGGATATATAAGTGCTTTATAAACTCTAAAGCACTCACTAAAAGTAATAGGTTCTTCACCAATCAGATGTTGTAATCAACTACTTAAATAATATCCCAGATAATGTCCGAGACTCCTGGGCCCACTTGACTTTTGTCCTGTTTACTAAATCAATGCCTTAACAACTGGCCAGTGTTTAGTGTCTCAGCTCCCCATTCCCCAACTGGACCAGGGGCCAGGACCCCGCTGACATGTGTAGCATGCACGGTGGTCCTTGGCTACACCTGCTATGACCCCGAACACCTTCTCCAGCCCTGAGCCATCTGCTGCACACGGTAGGTCTTTGCAGGCGGCTGAGGCACAAGGCACTCGCTCCCTCTCCCTGGTGCCTCACTCCCTGGCCCACAGGAAGCTATGCTGAGCACCCCAATCACCCCCACGCCACAGCAAAGTCGGTCTAGGCACCAGCCGGGCCTTTCACTCTTTTATCAGCCTTGGCTAAAGAATGATTGTCTTTATTCCAAAGGCTGCTATGTGCATAGACGTGGTCTCCTCTGCGGGCTTTGGCTCCTTCCCTCTTCATCCCATGGTGAGAAACTGATCCATCAGCTTCCCCGTGTTATATTTGCCTTCAAACTCCGTCTTGCACGCTCCAGGGAAAGTTCAGAAAACCTTTTTTCTTACCCCTATTGATCCTGAGATCCTATTGATGTTGCTCCTCCCTTTGCCCAGCAGTTGTTGCAGACAAAGGGCCAACCCTGTACTTTCCACTCACACACCAGCCAGGGGTCCTTGACTTCATGCAGCCTGGCTCTGGGTCTTTCTCTTAGTGTCTCCTCCCGGAGGTCACCAGATCGCACAGAGAGCATACTGTCCTTCTTAATTCCTACACTTCTTGGCTTCTCTGTAGCCTTGCCAGGTCAAGGCTATGGCCTCTTGCAGCCTCCACCCTGACCCCTAGGCCGTGGCGCCCACAGCCGCTGTCCCCTCTGCCCCCACCCTCTTCAATGCTCCAGGCCCGAGCATGCCCAAAACCCACTCAGGTATATGCTCTTCTCTTGGTAAGAGGAAGCTTCCTACCCCTAAGCTTACACCGTCCCCTTGGTGTCCGTGGGACCCGATTCTCACACTGGAGAGCAGATGCCCGCCTCCCAGGCTCACAGACTCCATGTGTCAAAACCAGACTCTTGATCTCATCCTAAACACCAACTCTTATTCCAAACCCTTTAATTTCAGAGCAAGTTTCAACTTCCCATCAACCACACGGGTGTAAACGTCCATCAGCCATGCTTCTTTTCTTTTCCATGCCCCTCGTCCCCTATGAAGCCCCACAGAGACTATTTCTTCACAAGGGTTCCAGGTGCCCCGTGCTTCCCACAGGGGCCATGAGTGACTATGTCTGGTCTTCCACAGATCCCTACCTCTGCTGTTTGGATATCATCTTAACTACTCTCTGGCTCATTCTGAAGATCACCAGAAATCAATCCCCCCTTCACATCGTGGTATGACCATGTAATAACCTGGTTGGGAAAAACCCTATAAAACTAAGTCCTTACAGGGAAAATTTTATGAGTCTCCGAGCTCGGGAAGTCCTCTACAAACATTACACCTTTACTTCTCATTACATCCTAACAAAGCCTTCTTTTTGCCCCAGAATGGACCTAATGCACTGCTATCTCTTTCTTTTGCTCAAGCAAATCCCACTGATACGTGAATGGATAAAGATGTGGCATACGTGTACAATGGAATATCATCCAGCCACAGAAAAAGGGATAAAATCTTGCCATTTGTGACATAGTTGTACCTGAAAGGTATTATGCTAACAAATAAATCGTACAAATACTGTATTCATTTATGTGTGGAGTCTACAAAACAAACAAAAAATAAATAGATATTAAACAGAGAAGATAAATGGTGGTTGCCACAGGGGACAAGGATGGAGGGATGGGCAAAATAGGTGAAGGGGATTGAGACATACAGACAGCAGGTATAAAATAAATAAGTCACAGAGAGGGAAAGTGCAGTATAGGAAATGTCTGTAAGATCGTAGTAATGACGTGTGGTTACTGCTGGCGACCACACTTACTGCGGTTGAGCACTGTGTAGAATTGCCCTATCACTATGTTGTACACCTGAAACTAACATATTATATTGTGAACTATTCTTCAGTTTAAAAAATCATCAGGTGAATATTAAATACATGAATGTACATGAATACATTGCTATTGTATCAGTGGGACATTTGGTCTAGTTTTAAAATTAAATGCAGAGCACATTCACCTAAGGGGAAAAAGAAGTCTTGCACCCACATGGATGCTTCCCTCAGATTAGCCTTCTTCATGACGCATGCTCAGATCACTTCAGCCCACAGCAATCTGTCCCGAGAATCTACTACAGCTATCTAAATCACCCTCTTGCCATCCAGTTGTGTATTATTGTCTTTACGGCTTTTAATTATTCTTTTTTTTTTAAAGAGGAGTGGGATTATTCAATCATGGCAGATCTGGGTTTGGAGTCTGGCTTCATTATTTATTATTTGCAGGAAGTTGAGTGGATGACTTGGCCCCATTCAGTTCCCTTTCCAAATCTACAGCAAAAGAGCGTATAACTTCCTGGTGTTATGGAGGGATGAACGGATGTTACCCACAGGGATGAACGGATGTTACTTCAGCACAAAGTACGAGTTTATGAGCTGTGCTCCCTTTTCTTTTCTCAGGAATGAGAACCTGTGTTAATGTGTTTCTCTCTGCGTCCCTATCACCTGGCCCCAGCACAGTGCATGTGTATTGACTACATGTCTACTGAATGTGATCATGAGCACAATCCAAAGGAATTAAATTTTAGTAGGTGCATCAGTCTAGGTGTTTTTCCCTAAATGATGAACTAAAGATTATTTGGGGAGAAAATACATACACATACACGCACATACACACTCACACAGTCACTCACACTCGACTTAATGGGTATGTAATGCATAGAACAGTAGTGATATGTAATACCACATTATCCACATTTCTCCCATTCAAATGAGTTTTCAGAACACCATAAGATTCATAGGTAGATGCTGATATTTATAATAAAAGCAAAAATAATAAACATGTTAAAAAATAAGCAAAGTCAAAGTTCCAAACAATAGGGGATTTGACCTCAGGGTAAAGTTTGGTTAATGATTTTTATTAAAAATCAGACCTAATTTGGTAATGGTGTAAAGTTGAATATGTTTTCATAAGGAAGTTTCATACCTGTGTTCCCCCCAATGACAGTGCTCCAGAAAGAGCTGCTAACTATATGCACATATGCGGTATTTTCACTTTAACCTGATTTGGGGGTTCTTAACCTTTCATCATCCCCAAAGCCTCAAAGTCCATTGGAGTCACTGGTAACCACATCTGAGTACCTTCAAATGCAGTTAGCACTCAAGGCACACGTCTACTGAATGAAGATCTCATTTTGAGCAAAACGACCTAGTCTTCCTCTTATCCAGAACTATACTTTTGCATACACGTTATATTTAAAATAACACAGACCATCAGAAACATAGTTGCAGGACTGACAGCTGAGTTGGATCCTGTCTCACATAAACTATTTCTGTCTGCATCCACCTGCTGGAACACTCTTCATAGTAGTCTAGCTTTCCACTTTTACACATTCATAGCATTTGACCTGATCCCTAGCCATGAAAAGTCAGAGTAGGAAGGGGCCTTTTAAGTGAGTTTGTTCGCATCCTCACTCTACAGATGAGAAGACAGAAGTCTGGTTAAGTTTCATTGTTTTGCTTGCGAAAATCCATCACTATTTTCCTGCACGTTTTGTCTTTCTCTCTAGATGGTTACTTGAAGGCAGGGCTGTGGCTGAGGTCATCTCCCCAGGACCTCACAAAGGCCTGTGCAGCTCACTGGAAATGTTGCTAGGTTTGGATCAAAGAAGATAAAAGGGCAGATCGAATGTGGTTGCATCCAAACCACAGCAAGGACGCACAGGCTTTAGAAAGTCATATTTATCCGAGTTAAGTTGGTTATTAGTTGAAGTATCTCCAAATCATTAACATATGGTGGGTTTTCACCAAAGGTCCTGAACTGTGTCACTTTGATTCCTAATAAGTTCATGGATTAATTTGGGGATTTCAATAAGTCCTCTGAGCTGAGATGTGATCAGTCTATGTGACAATGTGTTCCTGAGGACTGGTTGAGTCACTATTATGAAATATCTGAAAGAGTGTGTGCACCAAATGATTAAGGATCTCTGGATTATGAACATCCACTGTAAGGAAGAGAGGGCGCTGGGACACAGCACTGGGGCAATGGGTGAGAAAGCCCTGGGGCACCCACATGTCCCCCCTGCATCCCTGTTGCAAAGTCCCAGAGGACTGCTGGCAGTCACATAGGCAGGGCGGTACTGAGAGCAGCTGAAATCAAAAGGTAAAGAAAGTGTGGCAAATTCCAAAGGAAGAGATCTGATAAAATTAAAGCGTAATAGACACTTCAAACTGTGCGATCTGACCTAATAAGTTATTAATAGGGACCCATTACTCCCCATGCATTTTTTATTAGCAAGGCATTGCCTTTTTGTCAAGATTAGTGGATTATAAAATATTTGTGCTACACAATATAAATGACCCTACCTATTAATAAGTCTCTAGAAAGATATGCTTAAATTGAATTACATTAGGAAGAAAAGTGCCAACAGAAAATTAGGCATAATTAATGGGAGCACATAAATAAACCAGATACGGGGGAAAGGACGTTCTTCCCATTGATCATTGTGAGAATTAATTGCTGATATGCTCCAATGACATACCAACTATGAGTGTTTGCATAAGGGCTGCTTCACAGAAGGTGAAATTCCTGTAACTATGAATATATGTGATAATTTATAGCTGGGAGATAACAGAGAGGATCCCACGCCTCTAATTAGTGGACATAATTTTGAAGAGCTAAAAGCTACCACTTAAAACACAATATTGTCATAAGGACTCATTATATTTTGTTTCACTGAAGTGGAATGGTGGCTTCGGTGGAAGCGAAAGCTAGCTGCGCCCTATAAGCTGGGAGCCAGGCCGCACGGGCATTCCTGCCGAACGTGGCTGTGTGGGTGATATCACCTTATTATTTTCCATGGGCCCGAGCCAGCAATCCACTTAGTGCTGTGATGCTCCGAGATACAGGAAATTATTTTTCACATCTCATTCCCATAATGGGCAATGTGAATTGAGTTACATGGTGGATGCACGCCCTAGATCATCTCCATTTGCAAACATATATAAGGTTTCCTGATGTCACAGGCCATGTCCTACATTCGGTGAAGTAAACAGCCTCAAGTCCCTCGTTCAGACTCGAGGCAGTCACTCTCTGCCATAATTAAGATAGGAATCTCTGGGGCTGTGACAGGCCGATTTTATCATCACGTGCATTATTATTATTTGTTGTGAGTGTAAAGTAGTCAACATCATACAGTATGTCTTCCCTTTTGTTCACAGTAAGCAGCTCTAATTAAAAAAAAAATGCCCCACATCCAATTTAAAATAATTGCCAATGCAAAACAAATACGGCTAATCAACCTCTTGCTTGCGGGTCCATATTATTAATGCAGAACAAATGCATTAAAGCAAGGCTCATGGCCAGACAGAGGACAAGATAAGCCAAGGAGCTCGGAAGCCCTTACGCCCCAGGAGACTGGTCCCCTGGGACCCGCCGGGTGGAGGGGGCTGAGCAGCACCAGGTCTGGAATGGGCCTCGAGCAGGGGTCAGGGAGCTTCAGATGGAGACCCCATAGACACGGTGAGGCATCTGCAGGCTCCACGGGCCCCCTGCTCCTTGCGGTTTGGGAGAATGTTTGTTTTAAGAACAATTTGAGGATATAGCCTCACCAGAAGAGACGACCTTAATCATGTTACGACCGTCATTACTCAGTCGGGTATGAGATGACAGTTCTTTTCTCCTGGATGGATAGAGTCCACTGACGTGTGTGGGGTGCTCTCTCCATTGGCCTCCTGGGAAACTTTAGCGATCCTCCCGTGATGCCACAAAGAAGGTTAGACAGGATGGGAGAGGTGACTCCAAAATTTAAAAGAGGTTGATGGACAAAATAGCATTTGGGCGATAAATCATGAAGATGGGGAGATACAGTTTGGAGAACACTGGAGGTTTGCATTCCATTGTTCAGTCGCAGTTCTTAGTCATAGCAGCTTTATCTCCTAACTTCACATTTGTTTGTTTTTGTGACTTGAGGGCTTCTTGTATTTTTATTCATAAGTCCAGGAAAATGCCCTAACTTTGGGCTTCTGATGGGAAAGCCATGGTGGAAAGACAGTCTCTCGTGTGCTTGGTCTGCCCTGGGACGTCCTGTGACCTGACCCGAGGTTTGGCCAGCTTTGGGATTGGTCACTCGGCCCCCAAAAAACCCCATCCCTCTCCGGACATCGCTTCCCTTCTCTGTAAGGCAGGAAACGTGGTGCTATTATCCTACTTAGCTCTAAACCCGACTAATTTCAGCCGCAGCCTTGCGTGTTCTCGGAGGAGTTCCGGAAGGAACACAGGTCCAGCCTCCCGAGGGGAGGTAAAAATAAATCAGCGCGTCCGGAGGTGCGGCTGTGCCCCGCGGGGGATGCGATGCCTGAGCACGCACCTCGGAGAAGAGGCCGCACCAGGTGTACCCTGCTGCCTGGGCCTGGGTGCCCCGGGCGGCGGGGGCGGCGCCCAGCCCGCGGGGACCCGCAGGGGCCGCCCTCGCGGCTCTAGCCCTTGCAGCTCCGGGCTCCGGGGGCGCCTCCGCCCCAAGCCCCCCGTCCCCGGGTCCCGGGCGCCCGCCCAGCGGCCTCACCGCGAAGCTCAGCGCGGCCTGCGCCGCTTACCCGCCGCCCCGAGCCAAGAATTGCGACTGACGCACACGAGGCCCCGAATCCCTCGACGTGCTGCTGCCCACGACGGACTAAGGGTTCTGTGATTCTGTGCCAGCGCGAGCTTTGGGTTGCGGCATTTTGATAAGAGCTTGGAAGGAGCCGGGGCGTCGGCGGGGCCGGCACGGAGGTGACCGGGTGGCCGGCAGCCCCGTCGTCACCCTGCACTCCTTCGGGGGCCCTCCTGCGCCCGGGCGGAGGCCGCGGGGGAGGGGGAGGGGAGGCCGGGCGGGGCGGAGGCCGCGGGGAGGGGGAGGCCGGGGCGGGGCGGAGGCCGCGGGGGGAGGGGAGGGGGAGGCCGGGGCGGGGCGGAGGCCGCGGAGGGAGGGGAGGCCGGGCGGAGAGGAGGCGCGGAGGGAGGGGGAGGCCGGGCGGGGAGGAGGCCGCGGAGGGAGGGGGCCGGGGCGGAGAGGAGGCCGCGGAGGGAGGGGAGGCGGAGAGGAGGCCGCGGAGGGAGGCCAGGCTGGGGCGAGAGCGGCCGCTGCGCCGCGGGCTGAGCTGAACTGACCCCATCTGGTTGGGAGTAAAGAAATGCCTGCTCTCCCTCGTATCGTAAACACGGGCCGCGCGTATTACCAGGGGAACAAATGGACACCCTCTGAGGCCCCTGCTCACCTGAGGCCGCTGCTGTCGGCCTCGCCCAGGCCCCGGCTGCGCCCCCAGCGGGCTGGCGGGAGCCGGCGGGGCCCTGCGCCGTCCTGTGGGCGCTCTGGCCGTTCCTTACTCTGCCCCGGAGGCCTCTCTCGTGGAACACCCGGTTTGCCCTCAAACGCAGAGCCCCCGGGAGCAGCTCCGGGGCCTTGGGGGGTGCAGCGTGTCCGCGGGCCGCCCCGTCCTGTGGGCCCAGGCCCGCCAAGCGCCCCCTGCCTCGCCCCGGGGGAGCGCACGGCCGCGCGGGCTGGCGCGGGTCTTAAAGCGCGCGGAGGCCGGCCGCAGGCTGCCGGGACCACCCCCCCCCCCGCCTCCGCGGGACCCCCCCCCCCCCCCCGGCCTCCACGGCCCGCCGGTCACCGCCGGGGACCGCGGTTGTGCTGCGGCAGGTGCTCCTCCCCGCTCCGCACCCGCGGCCTCCTTCTCCCGCGGCTGCTCTCCTCACGAGGGGGGAACAACCACTTCCTTTTTCTTAGTACAGTAGGGACCTAATGCCATTTGAAAAATGACTTTATTATAAAGAACCAAAGACCACGAGTTAATTACAGGAAAATGTGTATCACAGACGTCACCATCCTTCCAGTGACAATAGTGTCGCCCCGTGGATGTGCACAGCACCTGGCCGCATCCTCCAGGGCACACGGCAGCTCCTCGCAGACCACTGCGGCGGCGCCTGCGGCCTGGTGGTTGAGCGTCTGCCTTCAGCCCAGGGCCTGATCTCGGGGTCCTGGAATCGAGTCCCACGTCGGGCTCCCTGCACGGAGCCTGCTTCTCCCTCTGCCTGTGTCTCTGCCTCTCTCTCTGTGTCTCTCATGAATAAATAATTTTAAAAAAAATCTAAATAAAATCTTTAGAAAAAAAAAAAGACACCTATACTTTGCCCACACACACACACACACAAAAAGTGCTAAAACCCACCGGCTTCCTTCCTTTGGGTTCCTTGGCTGCTCTCCAGAACATTCCCGGGTTCCGCCCTCCATATGGGCCCAGGCGGACGTCTCCAAGGATCCCTACCATGCAGTCTGTTGAACATCTTCAAGAACCCACTGGGTAGGTTGCTATAAAAGATCCCTTTGAAATGACATCCAGTTGTAGGCGGTCTAAACAGCTTCTATGCGAGAGATACCACGTCCATCTCAGCGGGTTCTGGGGATCCGGGCCGACGGCGGCCCACATAACCCCCAGCCCTCCGCGAGAGCGCAGCAAGCGGTCCACATGAGGGGCCGCGGCTGCCGGACAAATGCCCGTCAGGGAGGCCGACGTCTGGGGTGCAGGTATCCAGAGGGTTGGCTCCTCTCAGGGGATCGGTGGGGGGGGTTCCCCTGCTCGGGGGGCTCCAAGGGGTGCTCACCTCTCTGTCTCCGCGGCCCACCCTGATCCAGGTACACCTGCAGGGACCGCATTGTCATATGAGGCCACGTCCCAGGATTCCGGGGGAACAGGCACGAGAGGCTGTTTGCCGGGCACCGAGGACCAGAACTCCCTGGGAGCGCTCGCGCGGCCTCGGCCCTCGGTCCTGTGTGCCGTGGGTCTTTGCTCAGTCCTGCTGCTTCTTCCCCTCCTGGGGGTTTTCAAAGTCCCTCCTCGCCCCCCCACCCCCAGGGTAAATCCAGTGCTAGGGGAGCCAGGAGAGCGTCTTGCCCTCCCAGCCGCAGTCACGACGCTTACATAGGGTCACCTTGCTGGAAATTCTTTGATAGGATCCACATGAACTGTTACATATTGCAGATAAAATGTCCCAAAGGGGCCCATTAAAGTGAGTGATGAATAACGCACCCCCAAGTGCGACGACCTCTCTCCGCAATCGTGCGGGATTGGCAGGTTCCAGCCTCAGCCTCCCGGGAGCGTCTACGTCGTCGGTGTACTGTGGTGGAGACGCAGGCGGTTGTGTTATCTCAGGATAGCACGGAGTTTCGCTCTGTCGTCTCCAAAGGAGGAAATAGAGCATCTGAATTCAGTGACTAGAGGCTCCCCTTTCTGAATCGGTTGGGCTACTGTTTCCACACGCTGCGTCCTCACGGATGGAGAAGCCCTGGGATGCAGAAATGCCTGCCCTCCTGTCTGGAAAGCATGAGCATGAGGAAGTGCAGTGTCTTGAGCGCGAGCGCAGAGCCTGCAAACAGGAGGGTCCCGATGCCTCTCGGCTTGTGGTGTGAGTCGGCCTCCTCTGCCTTTCCCCGTGGAGCTGCTGGGAGAGGGCGGGTTTCCTACTGGTTTCTGCCTGCATGAAAGCCATGGTCCACGACGTCAAACTCAATACATTAAAAAAAAAAAAATCAATCTAGACGGTAGGAATCTAAAAGAGGAGAAGATTCTAGAACACATTTTACGAAGGTTATTGAGGGCACTAAAATCACACCTGATTTCCATTTTCTGTTGGTTTGTCTCTGTGCTCCAAGACTTTTACGATGAGTCAACCCAGCTTTGAGCAAGAAAATAAATGTTTAGTTAAAAACACGCAGGACGATGTGCCGTGCCGGTCAGAGCTGACTTCCACGGTGTCTGCACCTCCCCTCCCTCCTGCATCTGTGTCCTTCGGTGACCCATCTCCCAGGTGTGGTCAGCCCTTCTGGAAGATGCTGGGAAGAGGGTCCCTGTGCACGTGGCCAGGCCGGCACCTCCCGCTGGGCCTGTCACCTGGCCATCACTGCACAGCTGGATGCCGGAGGCCACCACGCATCAGCTTTTTCCATGGCATTGGACAAGTGCAGAAACACCAGTGATAACTATTAAATAATAACTTTGCGCCAGACCCCTGGGAAGTGAAGTGAGCATTCTGGGGTTTTCCTAATCCCCTTCCATCCCTGCTGTGAAAGGTCCGGCATGAAGGGGCAGGGACAAAGGGGCCAGGCCTCTTGCTGAGCTTTTTGAGCCTGATTTGGAGGTACACCTGGGCTGCTTTATTTAGACTTGCGCATTCCTTTGTTTCCTCCAGCATTTATATTTAGATGGCTCCAAGTGCGCAAACAACATTTACAAGCCTCCATCAACACACTCATGCAACCGTTCCCAGGAAAAATATCAATTTGTGGGGTGTTTTTCCCCTCTTTACAGGTATCAGTACCTACGAAAATAACTTTATATCTAAAAATGCAAATGTAACATTCTTCCTCTAAATGCAACATTATTATAAAGGAAAAGAAGCTGGTATTTAGTGGCCTCTATTCAAGCATGTTAAAAAGAATAAAGAAATTGTGGTAATTTCTGGCTTTGCAACTCTGCATACCAGCACCTTGGCAACCATCCGGGTAAATTATCCTAAGTATTTAGACGCGTTCGGGTTGGGATCCTCCCTCCGCTTCTCTTGGGTCCAATGCCCTCTGGTGGCTGTTCCCTGAAGTGCAGCCGCAGGCACCTGCCACCCAGGTGAGCCCTGAGTTTGGGCTGGACCTACAGTTTGCCCTCTGTGCACCTTTTGCTCTGTGCCCTATTCCCTCTGCAGGTGGAGGGTGGGTTCACCTTTCTCCTTACATGTGTTACATGCTTTGGAGGCCTCTACAGAGGACACTGCCTTTCTGCTGACAGTTCCCGAGAAGGGTACCCTGACTGTATTAAGATCATCTTTTTAGCAAAAGGACAGAAGCCCCGATGCTACGTAAACTATGTTTAATACAATAAATCATTCTGGGGAAAATATTTAAAATGCAATGCCACATGACCTCTGAAAAATTTCATTTTAATTATTCATTAAAAATGAGAGAAGATAACTGTATACCAAGGATCCAGCACCTTGTAAATATGTTCCCAACACCTTTGATTTAACTCTTCCTCAGAAGCATTGCTCTTTTTCTCTTAATTCTTACACAAAGCTACACAAAGATGACTGCTTTGGGAAGAGGACTGAGCATCTCTCAAGCCACCAAGACTCTTTCTTGCTAAGAGGAGAGAGCAAAGGAGACAAGGCAATTTAGCTTTCTCCTGTTTCTTAACTTGACATGAACAGAACTCTACTGCATTACTCGGTGCCTCCCTTAGTTTGCAAATACCATTTTCATGGTTCATCTATTGTAAGGCCTAGATCTAGATTCTAGGCTATCTGTGCCCATATTTCTAGAATATTCCAATAAATCACTATTCCACAAACCATACATCTATTCTACAATACGTCCACATTTGGGTTTTTGCATTGATTTGATTCTTGGCTCTTATATTTCTGTCATTAAATTAAAACATTCACATATAGAGATGGAGACATGTGCACAAACACACAACTATACAAAATATATACCCTCATCCACATCCGTGTCTAGATCTAAGATAGAAGAGAAATTGCAAAGTTCTAGACCCTCATTTTTACCAAATGATGCCAAGTGATTATCCAAAGTGGTTGTATTTTACTGGTGAATTGATCAGACTATAACAATTCTTCAACATTATTGGAATTTCCGATACATCTGTGAGTTATCCACAGACATGGACCCTCAACAGGCCTCACAGGCACTCTCTCATATTTATCTGGGTAACATGCTTTCCTAAACAAGACCCAGAGGATCCAGGCTCAGAGAAGACGAGAAAACAGAAAAGATCCATATTTATAAGAATTTTGTGTTTTTATTTATTTAAGAGAGAGAGAGAGAGAACGAGTGGTGGGGAGGGACAGAAGAAGCAGAACTGGATGCAGGACTCAGTCCCAGGACCCCGGGATCATGACCTGAGTTGAAGGCAGATGCTTCACCAATGGAGCCCCCCAGAGGCTCCCTAAAGTCCCCTATTTAAAGGACCTGTGTGTCCGGATCTGCACATGGGGAATTTGGGGGATTTCATGGACAGAACCTGTCTCAGTAAGTATCCATCCACTAGATGGATCAGGGAATCCATTGGATCCTGGGAAGTTCTGCTGCAGAAGGTGAAGCTGCAGCATCACCTTCGGATTCCACCCTGAAGGGCCACGGCTATCCAGGCACAGCCAGTGGAGGGCAGCCTTCCTGGGCATGACTTAGGTACGGGCTCTTGCAGCACCAGGGGCATCATTTGGAGAAGACCATGTGAAATAGGACTGGCTAGCAGGGTACCTCACCTTACAGGGTCAGAGGACCCTTTGCACTTGTAGGTAAATTAGACATGACCTCCCGTGTGGTGTTCCCATTAGCAGCATTGCTAAGACAACGGCTGCGCAAGGGACCGCCTAAGGCTGTCGGGCATACACAACAGCACTGGCTTGTGGCAACATTAGACTTTGTAGTTGGAAGAAGTTTCCATGATGACTAAACTACATGCTGCAAGTAGAGAGCCTGGAAAAGCCAAGGAATCAGAGTGACTTCTCAGTAAATGCTGGATCCTTCTCCTCTTTTCAGCTTTGACCCCAATCCCACCTCCTTTTCTCCACCAGCTCGTCTATTGCGTGTCTACTGACCTATCTGCATCCATTCCTGCCTTTTTGAGCTACGTGGGGTCCACTATGCTCCCTCTTGCCTGTCTTTGGGCCATCAACTGGCTGCCACTGGGCCCAGCACCATCCTCTGGCCCTGCCAGGACTTGTGATGTCCCCACTTGCACTTCAGGTCAGCCTCACCTGGGAGGCTGGCTGTGCCTCCAGGATGCTGGCCCTTGCTGCCTGGTTTCCCCGACACCTGGGCATCCCTGATGGCACTCTCACACCCTCCTGAAATTTGGCATCTCTCTCACCAGCATATAAATCTTTAAGTGCAGTGTTTATCTTCCCATTGGTTTTTACATACCTTGAGGTTACACCAACGCCTTCCCATGGCAGGATCACATTTAAAACACACAATAGGTACAGGACAAATAGGGAAATTTATGTCAGTCTGTTAATAGTTTAAGAAAGCATTAAATAATAATCCCTCCAGTGACCTATAAACACCCTGTGAGATAAGTGCCCTAAGAGAAGGAGCAGAGTTCAGGAGGGTCCCAGAGCCCAGCTTGGGAAGTGTGCCCGAGATCTGCAGGTGTGGTAGACAGGTAAGATAGCATGAGATGTGTGCCCAGGACCTGCAGATTGGTGGACAGGTAACACAGCTTGAGAAGTGTGCCTGGGTCTACAGGTGTCATGGACAGTTAAGATAGCCTGAGAAGTGTGCCCGGGATCTGCAGGTAGGGTGGACAGGTAAAAACATTTGTTAGGAGGGAAGAGTTGGCTGAGAGGTGCTGTGCTGGGAGGACAGCGTATGCAGAAGGAGCTAAATGCAAGTTGACTGGGCAGAGGCAGGAAGCACAGAGGGAAGGAGAACCAGAAGCGTGACCTCGTAGGTCCTGAGCAGGACTCGATCCTCAGTCTGAGGGCACAGGGAACAGGGGTGTTTCCAGTCTGCAGGTCAACAGAGGGGCATGTTGGTGGCCTTTGCACTTGGCAGAGGATCACCTTGTCTGTTGCGTGGACATAGAGTGTCTTGCCGAAGGACTGTCTGCGATGGGCTCTGGGCAGGTAGGAGATGGCACCCGTGGGGCGGGCGTCCTGGGTGCGGAACAAGGAAATGGAGGAAGAGCTCTCACATTTCTGGCTTGGATGACAAGTTCAAAGCAGCAAGGGGGAGACAATACCAGATATGAAGGGGCTCTCTGCTCAGATTTGGCTGTTGACTTTGAGTTTCCTCCAAGAGGATGGGGTGAGGATGTCCTAACAGTCATCGAGTGTACAGTCTGAGGCCCATGGGAAAGGTGTGAGGTACAGATAAATTGAGGAAAGCACATTGCCCAGATAAATATGAGAGAGCACCTGAGAGGTGTATTGAGGGTCCATGTCTGTGGATGACCCTCAGATGTATTGGGAGTTCCGGTAATGTTGAAGAATTGTTATAGTCTGATCAATTCACCAGTAAAATACAACCACTTTGGATAATCACTTGGCATCATTTGACAAAAATGAAGGTCTAGAACTTTGCAATTTCTCTTCTTTGATATAGACACAGATGTGGATGAGGGTATATATTTTGTTTAGTAGTGTGTATGTTCGCACTTCTATCTCTATATGTGAATGTTTTAATGATGGAAATGTAAGAGCCAAGAATCAAATCAATGCAAAAACCCAAATGTGGACATATCGTAGAATAGATGTATGGTTTGTGGAATAGTGATTTATTGGAATATTCTAGAAATATGGGCACAGATAGCCTAGAATCTAGATCTAAGCCTAACAACACAGATGAACCATGAAAATGGTATTTGCAAACTAAGAGAGGCACCAAGTAATACAGTCCAGTCCTGTTCATGTCAAGAAACAGATGAAAGCTAAATTGTACGCGTTTCAGTGAACATGACCTGTGTGGAGATGACCAGGAGGAGCACGCATGTGGCGGGCAGGGAGATGACCAGGAAGAGCACGCAGCCCCGTCTGGAGGGCAGGGCATCAGGGACGCCAGTGAGGACCTACTTCTTGGCCTGGACTTGAGCGGTAGGCAGTCAGAGGATGGGCCCCAGCACCAGAGGTACAGGTCTGTCCTTTGTCCCGAGAACATTCCTCAGTCCCCACTCCATATTCAAATCACAACTCCTGCTGTCTTTTCCTGAGTGTCTGCTTCATCCACCCATCCTTCCCCTCCTTTTCCTTTCAACCCATCTTGTCTTTATATCTACAGTATGTGTAGAGGCACCAGGGTAGGATTTGACTCTGGGTTTGGGCTTAGGTCATGATCTTAGGACCATGGGATCGCACCGTGCATCAGGGCTCAAGCGGTCATGTCGTTCTCTCTCTCTCTCTGTCAAATAAATAAATAAATCTTAAAAAAAAAAAAAAAAAGAACAGTCCTATTTAAAGTATGTTTCCTATAGGTTCAAATGGCCAGGCCTGGCTTAGTCTCCGGCAGGTATGATTAGAAGTTCACATCTGATGTGACAAATGACACAGCCTGATTAACATCTATCATCGTGACAGCTCTTCTCTTTTTTTCTTTTCTTTTTTTGGACAACAGTTGGACAGCCCTCCTGTTTCATCTGCCACTTGTTTCTTTTCCTCTGTTTTCCTCTGCAGTGGGGGGTCGAGGGATAAGGTCTTCCCAGCAAACCTAGAGCCCCACTGCAAACATCTGCAAACAATGTCAGTTCAGATCTGGAAGGTTCATGGGGTTCTTTTGTTTTTGTTTTCGTTTTTGTTTTTGTTTCTGTTTTTGTTTTTAGATTTTATCTATTTACCTGAGAGAATGTGATAGAGAAAGAAAGAGAGCATGCATGGAGAGGGGCAGAGGGAGAGTGAGAAGCAGACTCCTCACGGAGCAGGGAGCCCGATGTGAGACTCAATCCCAGGACCCCAAGATCATGACCTGAGCAGAAGGCAGACACTTCACCGACTAAGCCACACAGGTGCCTCTAGAAGGTTCCTATTCTTAATTATTGAAGTGCTCTGATGGAGTAATTCTTGTGCAGAAATAATTGTTTTTTCACCTACAAGATGTCGGCATTAGGGTCAAGGTAGCATATTTATCAGAGTTTCTGTGACCTTATTCACTTTTCTTCCGGAAAGGTACGGATCAGCGGAGGCCGGCTTGCCACAGCACATGACGAGCAGGTGCGACAAGATGGCAGTGTGCCTTGATGCTGTTATCAATAGCATTTTCCCTTCCAGATGTGTGATCATTTCTTGCATCAGAAGCAAAAGGCAAAATTAGCTCCCCAAACAAAGCAGCTTCTTGATTGTGTGCAATTTAGAGTGACTTTGACAATTAAACATCAGTGTTAAAATGTTTCTCTCTCAGGACTCGTCCTCCTGCCTACATACTTCATTTATGGTCAATTTGGTAATTTGGGGACAGTTCATCTTTTCTTAGCTGTTCCTACTTCTCTGTTTTGTTTATGCTAATTTCCTTGTTCACTTTAATAGCACTTCCTAAAACTCCGGAGCCTCTCACGGTGCCAAACTATCATGTACAACCTCATTATTTCCCACGTTCATTACCTCCACTGTATAAGGCCTTTTCAACGTTCGCCACTTTTGTAAATTTCGACTGACCATTTTTTTTCTGTCAATTCTTTAGCAGCACTTGTATATTTATACCATCATTATAACATTGTTGGCCTTATTCGTTAACTTAATTATGACTTCAAAGCTTCACAATGAGTCAAATTTCTACTTTTATTTCTGGAGTGACCCTGTGAGACAGCAGTGAGTCCCTGGTTCACACACTTAAGAGTTTATGACTTGGCACATGGTGAGGACAGTCAATGCGGGTCCCCAAATTAGAACTCAGAGTGCCGGTTTGCAGACCATTGTCACGCCATGTGTTCCATGTCAGTGTCATCTGCATGTAAAATACGTACAACAATGAGCATAAGTAGTGTCCTCAAGATCCACATTCCCTGTGATATCCTAGTCTTCGATTGGAAGAGGGGAACGCAACACTTGAGTCTCCCATGTGGTCAACTCAGGGATCTTCATGCACTTAAACCATCCACACCGTGGTCCACAAAAGCTGTTTTCATTCCAGCTCTTGGCTTTGACTGGGTCAAGCTGGATCACAGCTCAGAATCCCATCATTATTTTTAAACTCTGAAGAAGAAGATTCCCAGACAGACTAGTCCAGTGTCCAGCTCTCAACGTCCTGGGCATATTCCCACCTGTTCCCATATTCTCACCTGTTATCCAGAGACCTCCTTCCTGTTCTCCTCAGGAGGACTAATGTAGTTTGAAGTTGTGTGTGTGTGTGTGTGTGTGTGTGTGTGTTTTTAATGTATCATTTGAAACCTCCACACTCACCTCTCAGTGTAGGTCAGATGGGTTACAGCACTGAATCCTCGTCTATCCTGTGTCCTGTGTCTTCACAGTGGGCTGGGGGCAGTGCTCCCCTTTTCTCCAGCATTCAGGCTGCATGTGTGCAAATGTGGGGTCATGCCCAACTATGTTGGAATCACCTGGGCTGGGAGCCTTGCATGTTCCCACATCAGAGATATCCGTGCACTCACAAGTGGCTCAGATTCCTAGCAGATGCTCTGGGTTTACCTGAGTTATGTAATCCGTATCCTACAAATTCATGCAGGTGTATCAGTGTCTTTGTGCAATTAATGGAGCAGGCAAGGCATGCAGGAAAGAAGTTGCCTTGTTTCTGTTTTCCAAATTTTCATTTTATAGTAGTGACGATTTCAACTCAGCATAAGTCTTATCATTATTTTAGCTGTGCCCTCTTCGGTGTAGGTCCCTGTTATGAAAGCACTTCTTTCCCCGGACAATATTAAAGGTCAGCTTCAAGATGTATATGCCTTTAAGGACACTGTGCCTCTTTTCTTTAGTGTTTTCTAAATTTGGTTAACCCCATTTCCTCTGAGGTAAAGCATCTTCACACACTCTTTTAATAGCTTTTATGAAAGCCATAAGCAAGTGTATCTTCCCACTAACCAAACAATGCAGAAAATATGGCAAAGGACTTAAGAGACACTCAAAACCTCCTATGATATCTTAAGTCTACATGTTTAAGGTTTGGGCATTTCGATTGATACTTCAGTAAATTGTTAAAATATGTAAACTTTTACTGTAGTTTTACCAATCACTTCTCAAGTGACTTTAAGAAAGTCAAGAGTCAACTATAGGTTGATGATAACATTTTTGTAAAAGATGAAAATCTCTTTTCCAGGCCATGGGATACCTCCACAAACTATTTTCCTTTGATTTTTCTCATTAGTAAAAATCACTGCACTTTGCTCAAAATGGAAGCCATCTATGATGGGCCCTTTTAGCTGTCTTGACAGCACAATTGTACTTTATTAATTTTTTTCAACTTGTTGATGGATAAAAAAATTCATTGGTCCAAATCAAAAACCCTATTTTAAATGACACTCTGCCTAATTATGGGGGGAAAAAGTGTTCTGCTAGCTAAATAAAAACTGTTTTAAGTAGCATAATGGATAAGTTAGAGAAAAATAGGTACTTTAATGTTATCTGAGCTGCTTCTTGTCTGATTAGTTTAATGGGATCGGATGTGTTTGTAGACTTATCAATCACACTAGATCTATGTCAAGATTTATGCTCCAGATTTAGGACATGGTGCAGATGCACAAGTAGTCAAGCAGGTATCCTAGAAATGATTTAATTTTTCACATTGAAATCCATGCCCTAAATTTGTTGTATTGAAATTCTGACTTTAAAAAAATGATAATTAATAGTACCTTCCTTATGATGAAGACCTGAGTGCATGACGAATTAGTTCAGTAAGTTCCAGGTGTGTATGTATGTAAGTCTAAAAATAGAAGGATGGTACACATCCATACACATTTAATCAATATTCTTAGATAAGTCTAATATTTAGAGTTTGATAGCTTTTATTTTGTTTTGTTGATCATCTGAGACTGACTTGACAGCTTCCATTTAACTAAATGCACATTTTAATCATTTCCCTGGCCCTCACAGCCTTTTTGTTTTCAAGTTAAATGAAACTTCTCCCTGGCGATTCCTATAACTGCCTCCATTGACCTTCTCTGGGGTTTTTAATCTTAGCTGTGTTTTGGGGACATGGCCCTATTAATTTGTACTTTATACAAGAGTTAGATTATTCTGTCCTTAATTATACTATGTCAGTTTCCTGGCTCACTGATCTGTAATTATGGAGGTCTTTCCTTATGACTGGGTACCATGTTGGTGTCTTTCCATTCTTGAGAAGCAGTTGCTATTCTTGGAAATGCAGATCTACTTCCTTCAATTTCTGTTTCTTCAGGATATTTGGATGACTTCTTCCCAAACCTAGTAATTTAATGCCCATAACTTACACCAAAATACATGCTTCAGGACTTCTCACTTCTTAGGTCAGCTCACATCGTCGTAAGTGACAGGTGACAACTGATCTTAGAGGTTGTTCATGATTTCCCATCATCCACTACATCATTGATAAAGCCATGAAATGCAATCTGTGGAAGTTCTTGCTTTTTTTGAGGGGTTCTTTACTATTTTGCTTTATTTTATCTTACTTTAATAGGAATCAGGAGCCTGTTTTCTTTTCCAGAGAATGCAACATCAGGAAGAAAGGTCTTAACTCAAATGCATTTTTTTTTCTCTTTCAGTTCAAACTACATTTCATAATTGGTTTATATATAGGAATAGGGAAAAAAGATAACTATAATTTGCTTCTTAATTTCTCACAAGATATTTATTTCTATGTGGTAACTTCCCTCATTCAATGCTAAGTGATGTTCAAATAAATCAATGCCCCCAAATGTCTTAAAAGTTCATTTTCACTTTTGAAGATGGTTTCACAAGTATCCAACTATCTATCCAACATCAGGAAGGAGACTTTAAAATGCCTTTAATTTTCACAACATATTTTGTAGTTAATTAATTTTACAAATACTTTTTAAAAATATATTTCTACTACTTCACACAATGTACTTTTCAGTTATTAAGTGGTGAAATGATAACTACATCTCCTCACGTAAAGAAAGGCACATGATGAAAGATTTCAGGACACTTTAATTTTTGAATTAATTTTTAATAAAAATAATTTATTTAACATTTTACTTATTTATTTATTTTTATATCCTGTCTTTACAAGTAATGTTTCTTTTTAGGAAACTGTGTCAATGTTTATATGAAGCATTTATATATTTCTTATATAAAACAAGAAAATGGGAAAATTATGTGAAGAGTTCACTCATTCTTTTGTTTCTGATGGTGAAAGCTTTGTAATTGATCTTAATTTCTCCCTATTTTTCAAATATGAAGTCATATTATTTGCCAGTTTTAAAAATAAGTGTTTATTTTTAAAATCCAGTGTGAGTTAAACACTTAAATAAGGGGAGGTTGGCCAAGGGGAGAATGAATTTATTCAGTGTGCTGCATTAAATGTACATTTTTCTTAAAAATAAATTAATAAATAAATGCACATTTTTATTTAAAAAATCTTAATTTTTTTCTTTTTCCTAATTTATCATATTTCAAGGTGTTTTATTGGCTTTATTGAGATGAGAATGTGTCCACAAAGCATAGACATTTTTCAAGCATCCTGAACTACTCATGCACAAGTGTAGTGACTGTGTGTGGCTGTAAAAGTTTGACAACATTATAGTTTTTTCTATACATCAATTTCTGTACCAATGACATTGTTTTCCAGAATATTTATATATTTCCTAGACACTAACGTTACCTCTATTTAATTTTATTCAATAACCTGGTCTTTATGGAATAGGCAAGGATATGCCTTCTTCTTTGTGTTAAAAAATTATTCTCTGGGGCATCATAAACAGGCATCATGCTTCACTGAACAAAATATCTCGAATTAATACTTATCTTCCAAGGAGCTCCAGCTGTGAAGCACAACTTGCCATTTATATTCTCAGCGGGGCCATGAGAAGCTTTACAAGAGAGAAGCTAGAGGTTAAATGTCCTGGTCACTTTTCCAAAGCATTCTTAGAATTAAGCTTTCCACTGGAATATTTTAAGACTGAATTTGTATTTGTGTGAGAAGTCCAGCCACACGTGCATTTTCACAAAGACACACAGAGAGGGAAGTGCACCAAGTCTCCACAGCTACTACATTGGGTGAAAGAGCTGAACTGGAGAGAATAGAATATTAAATTCAGTCCTTATCAAAATGGAGCATTATTCATCTGCAATCTACTCATTCCAAAGTTTTCTTTAGTGAAACAAAGCTGATACATAATCCCTGTTATTATCTTAAATGGTAATGATATTTCAAAACATAAAGAAAGTAGTTTGCTTTCAGAAGTGGAGCAAATAAAAAAATCTATAAATTACCTCTTTTGTATTTATTAATGTCAAACAGCTATCAAATAATGTGGTTAGCATGACTTTGTTTATATTTGATAATAATTAGCTATTTCTGAAACTAGCCTATAATTTAGAAGTTCCTAATTCAGTACTATTTTCCTTTACATATTGTCTTATTAAGGCAAGTTAATTTAATTCGCCATTTTTACCCACCTTCAAAAAACTACTCATCCTCACCAGGAGATAGTGACAAAACCTCTGGTGTCTCTCTTGGTCACACAGTGGTTATCAAGGAGATCTTGGGTTATTCCTTTAAACTATTTGACTGTCTTATCTTCGGCTGTAAAGTAAAAGAGATGTTATCTGGATGATTTCAAAGTTTCTCTGAATTCCAGAATTCTATGCAGTCATACCTCACACCATCCTTGTGAGTCCCAGATGCAAAATCTCTTCCTCAATTCTTCTAAGGTGACATGGAGGACAGCTACTGGGATCCAAAGTGAGAGAAGGAGGAGTCATGTTTTTCTTTAAAAAGAAGCAGAAAGAAGAAGGTAAGGATAAATGGACACAGAGAGGGAAGAGGGAAGAAAGCATGGCAATGGAGGGAGCAGCCTCAGGGTTTCCAGGCCTGGGTGCCTGCACTTCCTCCTTAGGGACGTGATGCCACCCAGCATCCACCTACCTCTGCCCTTCTAGGTTTCCAAATGCCAGCTAGGTGCAATGGACTTCTGCAGCTTGCAGCCAACAAACTTTGATCAGAGCATATGGAAACTGTATGAAGTTGCATCACAGTAAAAACAGAAAGCTACGGGTGCTTCCTGCACAGATGGCGCCCATGTGAGTAGCACAAGCCTGCTAACCCACACACCACGAATGTTGCCCATCATGTTCATGTTTCCTGGGATTTACAGAACAGTCGAGTATGGGATAAGTCACTAAATTAATGACAGGGTTCATAATGGGAGAATATATCACAGTAAGTGTGTCCTCAATTGTAAGACAAATACAGATCCCAGATCCCTTAGACACGTAGAGGATATCCTCAGGGTGGAGAGACCGTCACTGTGGCTGTCATAGAACAAATGAGAATTCTCAGAACATGGTGGCACTTCTTTGATTTCTTCCTTCCTTGTATCATCTTTCTGAAATTAAACTAAACACTTTTAAATTGAATCATCAATTGGTGAGACTACATCGTCCTCTGAGACCTTATTCTGGTTTTGTGTTTTTCATATTGTTTCCTTTTCTCCCCCCAAACAACTCGAGATGGAATTTGTTGAATTCTACAGCTGCTATTAAACCAACCAAGAGGGAACCCTGGGTGGCGCAGCGGTTTGGTGCCTGCCTTTGGCCCAGGGCGCGATCCTGGAGACCCGGGATCGAGTCCCACGTCGGGCTCCCGGTGCATGGAGCCTGCTTCTCCCTCTGCCTATGTCTCTGCCTCTCTCTCTCTCTCTCTGTGTGACTATCATAAATAAATAAAAATTAAAAAAAATTAAAAAAAAAAACAACAACCAAGAAGAGCTTCTCTTTGGAGAAGAAGTTCTACCTTCCTGAACTAGTGCTTCTCATCCTGACCTTGACCTCTACACAGACCTTGGTATTTAAGGACACCTGTGGTCTGTGGTTGTACTAACCACAGAACCTGATCTCCTGAGTGGCTGTAAGCCAGTGCATTTCTCCGGTGCTAATGGCATGCTTGGGATCATAAAAGATAGGCTTCACACAAGCTCTTTGGTCTGCATTTTTGTCATTGTGAATAAGAAAAAGTGAGTGGAAAAACTGAAATGTGCTGAAGGCCCTCAACATACAACCTACATGCTTTGTTATTGCACATCTGTAATAAGTGAGAAGTCTCGCCTTATCTCGTGGCAAAATCTCCCCTGACTCCATGGAAACCATTGCTGTGAGATAATCTCAGGCCTTGATTATGGTTCCAGTTATTTGATGTTGACTGAAATTAAGTCTCCTTATATTTTAACAACTGAAGGACAGAAGCATCACTGACCTTTGAGGCAAGGTGCAGAGACTTCGGTGTGCACAATTTTAAGAAATCCTGTGCAAAGAAAGAAAGAAAGAAAGAAAGAAAGAAAGAAAGAAAGAAAGAAATTCTGTGCAACCAGCATGCATGGGGCAGTTACATGGAAAACATGGACATTGGTGACCCCAAATGCAAACATTCCTGGGAGTCACTAGTCACAAATGGGAAGAATCATGGACGTGCTCATTGATTTCACTCAGGCTTTCCAATTACATATGGCCTGGGGTGCTATATTATTTTTTAAAAATCTATCCAGATAAGAATAAGTGAGCTCTTTTGTTAAATAAATAAATAAAATAAATAAATAAATAGGTAATTTCAATCAATAAAAAATCTAATGAGAAAAGATTGTATCTTTTTACCAGGACTTTCTGCTCACTATGCTCATCTTATCCCCTCTTGTGTTTATTCTCTCCTTGAAACTTGAAATAGTAGTGTCTAGTTTTGTTATTGTTATTATTGCTATTTGTTGTAAAGGGGCTTGTGATGAAGGGGGTGAAGGAATGAATGAAGACATTAGTAGATGATACAGATTTCAGACTCTGTAAGCACAACTGCTGATGGGAGAGCAAACTGGCACAGCCACTCTGGAAACAGCATGGAGGTTCCTCAAATAATTAAAGATGGAACTACCCTACAATCCAGCAATTCTTCTGAGTATTTATTCAGAGGAAACAAAATCTCTGTCTCAAAGAGGCATCTGCATTCCCATGATCATTGCGAGATTGTCAAAAAACAGCCAAAGAGTGGAAACAACCTGTGTGCATTGATGGGTGAATGGATGGAGAAAACAGCATATAAATCTATGTGTAGATGTACAGATACATGTATATGTTTTATGTATGAGTATATATATGTGTGTGTGTGTGTGTGTGTGTATTTATATAGATATATAAACAGAGAGAGATAATGGAATATTATTCAGCCATAAAAAATAAAAAAAGAAGGAAGTCCTGTCATTTGCGATGTTGGTGGCCCTTGAGGGCATCATGCTACATGAGATAGGTCAGCAAAAGAGACAAATATTGTATACTCTTAGTTATTTGGTGGAATCTAAAAAGAAATCAAACTCATAGGAATGGAACAAGGTGGTGGTTACTTAGAAGCATGGGGAGTAGTTGGGGGTAACGGGTAAAGGGGTCAAAAGGTTAAAAACTTTCAGATACAGGATAAAGAAGTCCTGGGAATGTAATGTTAAGCTTGGTGACTGTAGTTAATGATACTGTATTTATATCTGAAATCTGCTCAGAGAGTGGTTCTTTTCTTTTTTTTTTCTTTTCTTTTTTTTAATTTATGATAGTCACACACACAAAGAGAGAGAGAGGCAGAGACACAGGCAGAGGGACAAGCAGGCTCCATGCACCGGGAGCCCGACGTGGGACCCAATCCCGGGTCCCCAGGATCGTGCCCTGGGCCAAAGGCAGGCGCCAAACCACTGCGCCACCCAGGGATCCCCTCAGAGAGTGGTTCTTAAAAGTTTTCATCACACACAAGAAAACAAAACAATGTGAGTTGATGGGTTCTAATTAAACTTATTTTGGTGACCAATTTGCAATATCTACACATATGAAATCAATATGCTGACACAAGCTAAGACAATGTTACATGTCAATAAAACTGAGAAAATGCTGAAAAAAAAGTAAACTATGTGAGCACAGTCAAATCAAATAGACGTCCTCCTTTTTTTTAATAAATTAATTTTTATTGGTGTTCAATTTACCAACATACAGAATAACACCCAGTGCTCATCCCGTCAAGTGTCCCCCTCAGTGCCCGTCACCCATTCACCCCCACCCCCCGCCCTCCTCCCCCTCCACCACCCCTAGTTCATTTCCCAGAGTTAGGAGTCTTTATGTTCTGTCTCCCTTTCTGATATTTCCCACACATTTCTTCTCCCTTCCCTTATATTCCCTTTCACTATTATTCATATTCCCCAAATGAATGAGAACAAAATAGACGTCCTCCTGATGCAAACACTCGTCTATATATTATTTGGTTACGATTATTCACAAGAAGGAAAAATCTCTAAATATGTTCTTTAGCACCAGGTTAGAAGAGCTCATTGTGCTGTTACTTCCTACTATAAAGTCATATTTTAAAGCTGAAGGTTTGCTGGAGATTCTTGCTCCAGAAATCATGTACTCTATTTTCATCAAAAGAAAGATGTTTTAAACTTTTAGAATTAAAAAAGATCCTTTCTCTTTCAAAATAGAGTCTCTTGTACATAAATTTTGAAACATATTCCCCCAAATAAAGAGCACATCATCTGATATCAATCCTCCAGAGAACAAAACATTCTAAGCTAGCAGTTCTAATAAACAAGGAAAATGAAATTTTTACCAAGTGCAAAGAAATTGAAGGGAAGAAAAGTAGCAAAGAATTCCACACCAAACATAGATAACAGGCTTGAGAGTGGCCATCCTTTAAAAGCCTATTATAAATAAATAATTGATGATGAACTAATTAATAGTGAATTTTGTGTCTCTTATAATTACTAACATTGGTGAAACCGAACCCTAATAAATATCACATTAGCTGTTGAAAAGTTCATTTTAGTCAGTATCACTAATCCTGCCCTCAAACATCTGCATAAATTATTTCTCTGAAGTGAAAGATTCTTGCTCTATTTTCTCCTGTAAAAAGGGTCATTGATTGATTCTCACCACCAATAACTTTTACATGTTTGTATAAATAACATGAAATGATTCTCAATATTTGAGGTCACATCATTTAGTTATAATTCTATATGAATCTAATTACATTGATAATGAGTTTTTAAAATGACACTTTAAATCTTGAGGAAAATGTGTTCCTTATCATAATGCCATCTTAAAAAAAAAAAAAGACTAGGGAAGACCTTTCCTCTGAGTTGATGTTTGAATTAACTTACAGGTAACATTATAATATCAATCATCTCCTTGCTCCCTGGCTTTACCAGGCATTTATTATTTATATTAGAATAGATATTCCTAAGTTCTGATGAGTTGTATTTAGAAAAGTTAATACCAATAGCATAGAGTTAAGACCTTCACATATATGACATGTTTCTGCATGTTCAGACCCTCATTCAGAAGCTTCTGTTCAATATTTTTGCAGGATGAAGTAGAATAACATTGGTCCTGGCTAAAATAAATCTTAAACCAAATTATTTTGTAGAACTTAATAAGTTAGGATTATATACATAACAAAAACTATGCAATTCTTCTTTGATGACTTCTATACAAATTACCTCTTAAATCTTTCAGAGCCATGATTAAGTATCATTTGGTTAATATTGTTGCATGGTGGTTGACAGTGGTTTTACCCTTCTAGTATTTTGAAGAAGTGTGTTTTAAACATGAATTATATAAAGCCATAAAAGGCATATGGGTAAAACATTTTGAAGAGTCTTCAGATGCTACCAAAGTTGTTCTTGGGCTATTTCTTTATCCATTATGCAAATATTTCAGCTTATAAATAATTAAAATAGCAACACATTAATAATTAGGATCTCCATTACAAATCTGACCTTTAATTTAATTCTATAAGAATAGCCTGAAAAATGAGCCTCGTGATTTATGCTCAGAATAAAGGTTAAACACCGTTTTCCTAGTCGGTGGTGGGGCTCCTCCTTCTTGCTAACCAGAAACACTGAGGACAGGTGCTTCTCCGGGCATGTCCCCCCCCCCCCCACCCCCCCCGTTCTGGCCCGTTTTTACTAATGAGCTAACAACAATGCAGAATTCAGAAGTGCATTCGCCTGGGGTCTATGGTCGTACTTCCCTAAGATGGTTCAGGAAGCTAACCCTTTCCAAAGGTTTAAAAAGCAAAACGAGGTATGAGTTGTGTCTACACAGAGCTCTCCGTGAGGCATTTTAAATGAGTTCAGTCAATCCAGACACGGGCCTGGAGAATCCAATCAATCAATGTGACTGCGTTTTTTTCTCATTTAATTAGTCATTGAAGTACAGTGATTGACTTGATCCCTTGTATAGACACAGCTTCTATTACATACACAAATTCATGCCGACAGAACGGGGTTACAACCTGAATTTAGCCCCCGTTTGTAGGCGGCATCTGGGACCTCACATCTGTACAGAAAGTGGCGGGGGGGGGGGGGGCTGGTGTCGTGAGGGGCCTTGGATTTCTTTGTCCTAGGCGTGGAGAAGCAGGGTTGTCACAGTCCCGAGCCTCCTAATCCCCACATCCTGCCTGCCCTTGGTTGTGCACAGAGAATCACACCTTCGGGCGCTTTGCCAATCCACAGACTCGAGGGAGGACTGAGGATATTTTGTAAGTGGAGAAAAGGTGATGTCCTCATCCATGACACACACAGCAGATTTGCTCGAAAAGCAGGGCGTCCCGATGAAGACGAGCAGAGGCACCGAGGATGAGGAGTGACAGTGCCCAGGAATTTCCCTCTGGTCACTCCTGGAGGCCTGCTCACAGGGGACCAGCAAGACGGCAAGGGCCCCTCCTGTGTGTTGCCTGCCTCTCCTCTCCACGGATCACCGGCAAAATCACTCATTACATGCAAACCGATGCATTCCAGAGCACACAAAATATTGCCACGTGAAAGAAAACTAATCGTGTGCCGAGGTTATGTTGAGGACCTCAGATTTATTCTGTGAAAGAGCTAAGGAAAGAGATGTAAAAATTGTCAGCTCACAAATACGTTTTGTTTGGCCTGCATAGTTCTTTTTATTAAAAAACAAACAAACAAACAAACAAACAATGTTTAGGGGTGAAGATTATACAGTTGGGTTTCTTTTAAAAAAAAAGATTTGTTTTATTTATTTGAGAGAGAAAGAGAGATCAGGAGCAGAGCGAGGATGGCAGAGGGAGAAGCAGACTCCCCGCTGAGCAGGGTCCCCGGGACCATGACCTGTGCCTAAGGCAAACGCTGCACCAACTGAGCCACCCAGGTGCCCCTAATGTATATTTGTTTTTTGACTTCTAATCTGGAGCTGCAAGTGAATTGCACAGCACCATTATGGTATTAGAGAATCTGCCTTCGACTGTATATTCACTTTTACCACTGAGTTTTACACATTCCTATGCTTTTGTGATGCTAATTATCCTCCTTTTATTTCTGCTTTAAGAATGCCCTTTGATCCAGCAATTTCACTTCTGTGTATTTATGCAAAGGAAACAAGATCTCAAAGAGACATGGGCCCTCTCATGATCATTGCAGCATTATTCACAATAGCCAAGAACTGGAAAACATCTTAAGTGGCCTTTGACAGATGAATGGATAAAGACAGAGCAGAATACGTATACAATGAAATATTACTCGGCCATAAAAAAAGAAGGAAATCCTGAATTTGCAACAATGTAGATAAAAATTAAGGGCATTGGGCTAAGTGAAATAAGTCATTCAGAGAAAGACAATTGCTGAGTGATCTCATTTATACGTGGGAATCTAAAAAAACAAAATGCATAAAAACAGAGCATTAGTTGGTGGCTGCTGGAGGCCAGGGTGGGCGGTGGGGGGAATGGGTGAAGGGGGTCAGAAGGCACAAACTTCCAGTTGTAGGGTGGGTAAGTTCTGGGGATGCCACGTGCAGCGTGGTGGCTGTAGTTACAATTACTGCTTTCACATTTCAGAGTTGCTAAGGGAGAAGATTTTCCAAGTTCTCAGCACACACATCAACAAACTGGAACCTCCCAGGTGAGGGACGTACCTATAACCTCATGGCGATGATCCTTCTGCAATATGCCTGTGTGCAAAATCACAGCATGCACACCTTAAACGGCACCATGTTAGATGTCCACTACACCTCAGTAAAGGTGGAAAAAATATTTTAAAAAGGAGAGAGAGAAAGATTCCACAGTTAAATTTGGACTTCTGCATTCTTTGAAAACAGGTCATCTGGCAACATTAGACCCTCATTTCTGCATGTGACTGACTCGGTTTGGGTGGATGTGTGTCTCCTCTAGAAGGTTCACAATAGGTGTGCTTGGTTCATTTCACACTGTCTGTGTGCTTTATTTAGACACTTGGATTTGGATCTAAAGGTACCTGCTCTCAAGCTCACTGATCTGCTAGCATGTGGACGGGTCCCAAACTGCATATGGCAACTTTCAGTCTCTCTCCTATAAAATCAACTAGGAAGAGGTCACTCCTACATCTCCTTTCAAAGATTATCTAGAGGCCTTGGGTATCTATCTATTCACAATGGAGACTTCACTTTGCGTCTCCTCCCTGAAAGTATTGCACTAAATTAAATTCTAGGAAATGCAATAAATTAGTTTTCTCCATTCCCAGTTGTAAAGAGTTACAAAGGTAGCCCTTACCCCAGTGAAAGAGGGAATTCAGAGTTTACTTGAACAAATGATTTGTTGGCATTGTTTGTTAAGGGGGACAAGAAGGGTTGGTATCTTGCATATCATGTGCTTTCTCATCCCTTCTGAGTGTAATTCCCAAAGAGGACCGGGCTTGCTCCCAAGGAATTCGCCATCTTGGTCAAAGATCACTTGAAAATGAGTATTTCCCAGCTTTACACACATTCTATGAATACTTCATTATTATAAAGTTATTAATATTAATGTGGCATTTATTGCACACAATCAACTTTGGATGAGGCCACTTATCTATCGTCCCAGACGAATAATAATTCGTGTTGAACATGTAGATAAGACTGGTAATTTAGTTAAATGAATGGCTTTTCTGATGTTACTCCCAAGAGGGAGAGAAGGCTAGATCACGGGAAAACAAGACGTGTCTTCTGGTGTGCTCCCCACCTTTCCGGACAAGCATGTGACAGCCCGCACACAGGTGGGGCAGAGGCATGTCGCACCCTGCAGGGAGGATGGCACCTCTGATGGCACTCACGGAGGCCTGACCTGTTGTGGGAAAAGCTGCTCGGCTGACGTGAAGGCGGTTTCATACTGTATTCACGTTCTCTGCAAAGCACCCTTTCTTTATTCCTGCAGCGCAGGGACCCCTTTCAACTGACTGCTTCTCTATCCACTGCTGGCTCATGGCTCCCAGACACGGAGGGCGAAAGGGACTCAGAGCTGGGACTCTATACCCAGAGCTGCACTGCAGAGACCTGGCGACGGTGCCAGGTGGAGGACAGGGCCACTGGACCCTGTGTCTGTGACATGGAGCAAGAATACAGCTCCTGCCTGAGGCTGCTTTGAAGATGATAGGACACGCTATCTGTAGAGATACTCAAAATTTACAGAAACTGCACAAATACACGTGCTGATATTTTTCTGGTCTGTACAGGGTACTTACCTTCATGATTCCTTTCCACAATTAACTTGTTAATCATGGGTATCTCATGTGTATTGCAGATGGCACTACAGTGTGTGTGCATTGCATGTGCGCAGGGGGAGAGGGGGGAAAACCATAGGAAACAACTTTTCTATCAAATAAACTAAAGGAGTCACGTGTCATCAAGTTTCCCTTAATATGTTGCAGGACACTGGGAAAATACATTGAAATTGCTTCTGAAAAGTCTTTCTCTTACAGGAACTGAGCAGCTCATCCACATAACTAGGGCCAGATAAAGGGTCACATTGAGGTAAGGAGCTCTGCCCCTGAAGAAGGCTACACTTTGACAAAGCCAGGTGCCCAGCACCCCTGAGGGTGAGCTATGTCAGGTGGGGTCCTTCCACTGTGACCCATGAACTCCCCTTGCTCCCGCTTCTCCCCTCTGCTGGCACCAGGGGCCCAGCTCTGCTCCTCACTGATGCTTCAAAAGCTCTGGGTTTCCACATAGATGAGGTTTGCTTTTCATGGCTTTTGCAAACAAACAAACAAACAAACAAACAAACAAAAAAACACTAAGTAAAAAAGTGAGAGTGGATAATTAACTGGGTCAAACGCGACTGTGATATGGTTGATTGTCACCGCGCATGCATTTAAGCTTTCACCTTCTTGTCCTGCTTCTTGTGAGTCTCGGAAATGATGTGGCCAGCCTGGAATGATGCAAGTTCACCTTTGTCTTTTCTTTCCTATGTCGAGGAATATTTTAACAGACTGATAGGAGGCCTTTGTTCATTGAGTTATCATTATACACGATGGCAAGGGAAAAGAGGTTGGAAACTTCTCCAATTTATTACCTGCATGCAGATGGTCCCCGCACAGACTTCTCTCGACCTGCGTTTCCTTACAAGTTCCCTGAGTGAGGGTGCAGGCTCTAACTCAGCTGCATAAGCACAAATGTCTTTAGTTTGTGTTTTGTCATGTAATTTGTATGTTTAATTTTTCTTCCTTACTCTTATCAGAAATTCCTACTGAATAAAATGTAACCCAAATGGCCATGTTTTTTGCATTTTTGAAGCGATAGAAGCAGGAGGTAGCATTTTTACCCCCCCAGGATGTGACCCTCCTACTTCTTTTTTCTCAAGACAAGATCATCTGCCTAACTGGGATTCTTTTTGAACGGAAAAAGTAAGTTTCTCTAGACCCAGGCTGTCTCCTCCTGCATCGTGCTGGCCTGAAGAGACGCAGGGCAGCCCTCCTGCAGGGGTGTGGGCCCTCCCTGGACAGGGCTGCGGTGAAGGGCTCTGTCTCAGAAAGGGGTTCACCCAGGGTCCGCCACAGCCAGAGCCCTCCAGGGCACGCTCTGCACATTGCATACTCTGTTGCTTGTCTGTTTTACTTTTTTTTTTTTTTTACTTATTTTCCCCTGAGAAAATGTTTAAAATATTTTTAAAAAATTTTATTTAAAATTCAATTTAATTAACATAGAGTGTATTATTAGTTTCAGAGGTAGAATTTAGTGATTCATCAATTGCATATCACACCCAGTGCTCATCCCATCCCATGCCGTCCTTCATGCCCGCCACCCAGTGACCCCATTTCCCACCCCCACCCCTCCATCGACCCTCAGTTTGTTTCTTAGAGTTCAGAGTCTCTCACGGTTTGTCTCCTCCTCTGATCTCCTTTTAGTTTATTTTCATTCTCTTCCCCGATATTCATCTGTTTGGTTTCTTAAATTCCACACATGAGTAAAATCATGTATTTGTCTTTAAAACTTTCGAAATCAGCTAACCTTCAAATTTTAATAATCCATAAACATAGTTTTCATAAAATGAATCTAAAATAGTAAAGTATATATTTTATCCTAAATCAGTAGCATGGCTAAGTGGATGTCTAACATCTGAAAATACTTTAAAAATACAGTTTTACCATGTAATTTATACGATTTATTCACTTTTTCTTTATTCTTTGAAAATCTATAACTTAATACTTTACCACAAAAACAATGAACTCCCAAAACATAGCATTCATTGTGTTGAAATTCAGCATTTGCCACAAGCATGGAGTGCAAGATCCGGAGGGAAAAGCTCAAGAGGCTTCTGAGCACATCAATTAGTGGAATTGACTCATGAAAAGCTGAAGTAAACTTACAAATAATATAATTTTACACAGGAACAGGTGAATTTGGAGGAGTACAGATAAAAGGCTCCTGTGATTGGGGTAACAGCAATGAGCATTCTTAATAATCTGGCATTGTTACACATCACCTCACTGACCTCTCGTAGCCACGCTAGGAAAGTACCATTATCAACATCACTGCCTCCAGACAAGGCACCGAAGCACCAGCTACATCTGTGCTTCCCTGAAGGTCATACAACCCAAAAGCTGTGCATCTGAACCTGAGCCCAAGGACTCTGGCTGGAGGGCCCAGGTGTGTAGCGATGAGGCATGGCACCTCTGAGTAGCACATTCATGGCTAGAATGGGTCTCGATGTGTGTGGGGATATGTAGAGAGAGGCAAATATCTTCCTCCTCCTGTAGTTTGAAATCACCTTCGTTTAACCACATGAATAGACTGCTCACATATCCATCCATACCCTTCTTACCTGACTGCAAACTGCTCTGAATAGTTTTTGTGATCTGCACTACTCTCCACGTAGAACAGCTCCCAACAAGTCTATCAGAAAAGGTCCGCTGTGGATACTGGAAGTGGCAACATGACATTTATTATCTATACTCCTAACACCAGGCAGTGTATGCACTTCACATAGTGGCTCTATGTAGGGTATGATTTTACGGGAAATCAGCTGGACTCAAAGAATAGGTGCACACCAGTAACTCAGAGCTGTGATATGTCAGGTTGGCATGGAACTCCACCTGCTTTGATGCCAAGACCAGAACTCTTCACTCTCCTTTCTTGCAATTGCATCTCATGATATTAAGAAACACTTGTCTGTGCACTCACACATGAGCCCAGCATCTTTGCCCTGGATCCTTTATGTAAAGTGTGTTTATAGGGACTTTCTTCACTAAGACATCTAAACCAACATGTGATTGTCAGTAGGACAATTGTTGGAGGAGTCCCTTAGTATGTGGACTCTATTTTTACGTAAAGGGTTATACAAACAGAGTTTTAAAACAAGCTGTGTTTCAACAGTCACCTAGTTGAACAATATCACTTGTCTTGAAGGCCAACCTATACAGAAATTCCAGAACCGTGACCTTCAACAATTTGCACAGCAACTGTGGATTAGTGTGTTCAGACTGACACACCAGAATTGTGTTAGGTGTTGGTGTGGGCAAGCAATAAAGACTCAGGGCCTCTTTGATTTGTGTTTTTAGGCAAATTCCAGCTATTTGATTAGGCAGAAAAGTTGCTGGAAGGAGGTGCGATTCACTGAGACTTCATAAAAGTAGATTATTTTAGATTGTTGGAGGAAAGTGAAAAGTAAGAACAAAGCACAGTGCTGGGCATGATGGTGGCAGTAGCTGCCACAGGGGATGGAACATGGGTGGAGGGGAACACCTGCTGGTTGAAGAACAAGCAGTGTGGACAGGAAGTTACATGTCCATGGGTGAAAAAATGTGAGAAATGTCCATAGATAGATAAACCTAGGGAGTGTTCTTCACCATGGCAAGTATAGCATTCTGATTGTAGTTTTAATAAGTGGCCACAATAGCCAAAATATAAAGAGAGAGAAATTGATTGAGTCCCTGATGTCCAGGGAAGGCAATTATTCCTTGAAAAAGGAATTGGAGGACATTTTATCAAGCACCTGATGGATGGATGTACAACTGAATTTAAGGGACAGGGACTTAAGAATAAGCAGAGATGTGGATTGTATTAACTGCTTCATTTTAACCTGTGTTTTTCAAGATTTGAGTGCAGCCATCTGCTGCTCAGCTCACCCTTGCAGGCTGTTCCCATGAGGGACCCCACTTCACTCACTCAGCACCGAGCACTCCCATCACTCCTTGCACTGAGTCACACATAGCCTCTTGCTGGAGACCGCCTGAAGCACATTCTCTCAGAGCGTCTAGTCTAGCGTTACGCGGGGAGCAGAGAAAAGGAGACCCCTCATGCTCCCCAAGGTGCAAGAATTACAAACAATCAAACACATTTTGATATGATTTTGGATCCTTTGAGCTGAGAGAATTGTATGAGTGTGAGTGTGAGTGTGTGTGTGTGTGTGTGTGTGTGTGTGTGAACAGTTGAAAGGCAGCCAACAGGGTAAAGAAAGCCCAAGGTTTTATGATCCTAGCAAGTGATTCCACTCTGCTGGTCTCAATCTTCATCTCTCAAACGGGGACTATAGCAGGAGCTACTTCATGGTTTGGTAAAGACTAGATGAGTTCATCCATGACAAGCCCTTGGGACAGAGCCTTGAAGGGGCTAAAAGCCCAACATTGGTTAGTTTTTGTTCAAAATAAGTTCTGAGAGAAATTGGAGCACCCATTTCTTTTCTTTTTTTTTATAAATTAATTTTTATTGGTGTTCAATTTACCAACATACAGAATAACACCCAGTGCTCATTTCGTCAAGTGTCCCCCTTAGTGGAGCACCCATTTCTGTAGATCAGACGAGCCACCGTGGTTCTGGTAAACTTGCATAGGAAACATATATGAAATGCATGTGATATGTGTATATACACAAACACACACACACACATACACACACACTCCCCACTGGAGTCCAAGTACCATTTCTATCCCAATTTTAAATGTAGTATCCCCTGTAGCTTGTAAACAGCAGCTGGCACCTAAGCTGATACAGTCGGATGTTAAAGTCTCTGCCTTTCTCTCTTCTATAGATAAGAAGATATAATTATTAATAATATCAGTACATGTTTTAATGACTAATTTGTACAAGGCAATTTTTTCATTTTCTTTCGAGTGTTTCTGAGATTTTTATCTTACTTGATACAGTTGAGAAAATAATATAAATGTTTTGAAATAATTTGAGATTTGGACAGTGTAAGGTCAGTTCTGTGAGTAAAACTATAGGTAGGACCCAAACATAAGTTATCTGAATTTTGCATTGCTATTTCTGGTCTGCCTTTTTCCTACTACTTACCTTTGAGCTATTTCCTGTGACAGAGGAGATATGAGGAAGGGAAGATAGGGAAAATCTCAGACTTTATAAATTGCACTGATAATGGTTCTTCCTAAAAGCAGACTTGATTGCTTGGCTCAGGGATTCTTATTTGTGTACCTATTGTGTTCATGACATGGTACTGAATCTCCACATTTCCAGGCTACGAGTGTCATCCAGTTTTGATATTTCCCCTTGTCATGGTGTCTACATTTCTTTTAAGAGTTATTTTTTATTTATTTTAATTTTAGAGGGAAAATATGTCACTTTCTTTGCCTGGTTTAAGAGCGCCCGAGGAAACTAAGTTTTCAAAAACCATGTGAGTATAATATGCTCCTACCAGAGAACTGAAGCTTTCATTTTATATCAATAGCTCTCTGCCCCTTTACTGGTCTTGAGGATTGTAGCCACCTTGAGGACAGAGACTGTGGTTTCTTTCTCACTGTATCCTTAACCCTGAGCGGAGTGGCCAGTGCCTCTACATGTGTGTGTATTTGAGCTACAGCCTATCTGAGGAGGATTATCCTTTCTGTATTTTGATAGAAGTCAATACTAAGAAATGAGATCAGATATCAAACCAATATCAGAGGAGCATGAACGTCAGGCTCATGTTCTGATCTCCTGAGATTAATAAAGAGCAGAATATGTTTTAAATAGATGTTTAGAGCTAACAGATGATTGTTTTATATGTATTAATATCACATGAGTCCTTCCCCTCAATGTAAAATATAATCAAATACGTAACCTCAATGGTAACTGAGGTAGTCATAAATGAAGTTCAGAAAGGTATTCTTTCTTTTAATCTCTTCTTATCACAGTTATGAAAGCTGGGTTGTTGTGGGGGATTTTTTTGTCAACTGTTTTAGAATTAAAGTTGCCTGGCGCCTACAAATTAGCAAAAGTGTGTTATCTTACTTTCCAAAAGTTGCTTTTTTTCTAAATGTGGGAAAATCCTGAGTACTTGCTGGGAACGTATTATATTTAAGTGGTTACCAGTCTTCAATAACTTTGGATAATGGTATTTGTCATGAAAAAGTATTACATGCGCAGAGGGAGGACCCTACAATCCCATAGTGCTAAGGCCAAATAGAGCACTAAAAAAAAAAATGTACTAATTAGTAAAAGATGGGTGGGGAAGGTAGATGAGCATGAGATGCACTTGCAGATTGATGACACGTTCACAACCACAAATGCAGCAAATGCATCCTGACTTAGAGGTCATGATGGGAGAGAATTACCCCCAAGAGAGTGAAGGCTATTTCCTGGAACTGAGTAAAAAAGAAGCCTTTGATTTAGTTGCTTTATATATTCTTATTCCTTCATTTTCTTAATTCTAAAGGCAGATAGTTGTGGGTATGGCCACATACCATTCTAGAAAGAAGTAAGAATTTAAATTTGCTTTTTTGGATGTTTGAACATCCTTTCTACCTGCTCTGGGGAGACTTTCATTTAAAAAGCAACTTAAATGACGTGTAGTGTTATTTATTATTGTTGAAAATAATAGTGACAGAGCCAAAGAATTTATGACTGAAGGTGGAGTAGGTGCCATAGAAGATTTGCTACCCTTCATAAGTGAGGTCAAATGGAACTAAGTTTTTTTTCTTTTTTTAATATTAAAATTAGAAGGATTATTTAATTTGAGGTAATGTGACTTTATAAGTACAATTCCTACACCAGATGCAAAATCTTACATGTTTGCAAGTGATCTGAGCAGTGCCTAGTGTGTGCTGAATTATAAGTTGGAGAAGCAGATTTAGTCATTCTTCCACTTTGATCTATCAATTTCAGTAAGCTTTGTAGCAGAGAGAATACAAAATAATATTTTAAGGAAATTTGATTCTTGAGGCTGTTGTGCTTCCTTATACATAAATTACCCTTAAACCACAGTGGTTATTGAAATAAAAAAAATCCATTTCTCTTACATTGACAGTTCCTTTGGGGGGCAGGGAAGTTTCCTTCACCGAGTTGGATAAGCAAAATTGGCTGTGACACCAATGTGATTATTACAGTCGTGCTTTTTATTTTTAATATTTTCCTCTTGACAGATTTATTTCTTTTCGAATCAGAAATATTTCTTCTTAGGAAAGAATATATAGCCCCCTTATATTTTCTGATACTGAAAATTACCAGATGCCAAGCTGTGAACATAAGGAAATTGAAGACCTTTGAGGGTGACCTTAAGAACCACAAAGGTGGAGAATTGTGATATAGTGGTTTAGGCAATTTCATTGTAGCTGCTTGGTTCGTGAAAAATGAGAAATAGGTTTTCTATTACTAAATATAATGAATTTCCTTTCTACCCTGTCACAAATTGTCAAACTTCGTTAAATGGAAGAAAGATCTGGACCAAACATTTATAGAGGGGTGGTATGAATATCCATGTGGTACAGTGGATAAAAGCTATATAATTTTAGATAACTATTTTATTTTGGCCTGAAATTTTAAACTAATGGAATTAGTCATTGAGGTCATACTGTACACACCTTGACCTATAAATAGAATATTTTTTAATGTCCCACACTAGCATTATATATGCATATGTTGTGTCACATATATTAAATATCACATCCAAGTGGTTCCGTGAAGAGGTTAATCATTTTCTAGGCAACCACAGGGGTTTTATTGAGTACCTGTCATGAAACAACACCGGCAATTTCATGGGTAATTACATATGATCCAATGATCCATAATACCATAAAGAAGAAAGAAATGACAATGTTAAGTACCTGGTCACCAGATGATATATGCCATTTTACTTAAAGGTCAATAATGTCCAGTGAGTTAAAATATTTGTATCATCTCTGTTCCATATGCTCTAAGGGCTTGCAAATTAGCTTTAATGAAAATAAGCCTCTGTATCTACTTTTGGTCACTTCATACTTTTCAGAACCATTACATTTTGCTGTTAACTTTCCATCTCCTATGTGATCATGTAGAGGGAAAGAGTGGTGCTGGAATCAGATGACCAAATTCCCATCCATGGTCTGTCTGTGACCACTGTGGGCATGTGGCCAAGATTCTCAGAGCCCAGGTTTCTCCCATGAAACATATGGGAATGACGATACCTTTTCTTACTTGAAGAGCAAAAGAAATATTGGCAGAAGCTCCCCAGAAAGTTCCTGGCACATAAAAAACATTCACATGTTTGTTGGGTATATACATGTTTAAACTGAAATCAGAAGGAAAAGAATTTTACCCAAATAGCACTTCTGAGAAGCAGATTTAATGGACCAATTAAGATAACCAGGAACTCTCAGAAGACAATAACACAGAAGACTATTGTTACTCTTGGAAAAATAATAACCAAGTAGCGTTTGGTGATATGATAGCCACAAGAGACTTGGAAGAAATTGACGATGTTCCCCAACTATTAGTTATACATGTAACACAAGTACATGAGCATTAGACTTTCCTAAAAGCCGATGGTAAAAAGTCTAGAGAAAATATCAAGTTGGCTTCATATCCAAAGGCTGTAAAAGAGAGGACAACCTATGAGCCAAAGAAAGAGAGAGAGAGACAGAGACAGAGACAGGGGTTGTAAAAATTGAAACGTTAGCACACAAACAACACAAATGGATGAAAAATAAGAGAGATGGTCCAAAGAAATCAACTAGGCAATAGAAGGTCATTTATTTTGTACACAGACTTACAAAAGATTTATCTCATAAACATTGTTTCATCTGATCCACAAGGGAGACACGAGTGTTTTCAGCATTTTACAGACAAGATCACAGAGATTCTGTGAAACTTGAAATCACTCCAAGGCACACAGATGAGCCACAGCTAGAATAGACTATAATGCACTCATCAGGTGCCGGACCAAGTAGCCTACAATGTGTTATCTCCAAATTTAAAAACAGAAGGTACAAAATTAAAACATGTATTCCAAATTTTTATACTAACATATCCAGTACTGCTATCCATATAGTTAAGCATCCAGTAAATTCTAGAAAACCCAGACTGTCAATTAGCAGCCATTTCAGGAACTGGATCTACATTTGGATCCTGGTATTTAAGGATTGTTATAATTTTTTAGTCCTATAATAGAGTCAACTAATTAGCATTTTAAAATTTTTTATTGATTTTATTTTATTCTCCCTCTCTCTCCTACTAGACCCTGAAACAGTCATTTTTTTTGTATATTTTTTATTGGAGTTCGATTTGCCAACGTATAGAATAACACCAGTGTTCATCCCATCAAATGCCCCCCTCAGTGCCCGTCACCCAGTCACCCCATCCCCCCATCCACCTCCTCTTCCACTACTCCTTGTTTATTTCCCAGAGTTAGGAGTCTCTCATGTTCTGTCTCCCTCTCTGATATTTTCCACTCATTTTCTCTTCTTTCCCCTTTATTCCCTTTCACTATTTTTTATATTCCCCAAATGAAAGAGACCATATAATGTTTGTCCTTCTCCAATTGACTTACTTCACTCAGCATAATACCCTCCAGGTCCATCCACATTGTAGCAAATGGTGGGTATTTGTCATTTCTAATGGCTGAGGAATATTCTTTTTAAATGAGAGCCTCAGATAAAGGGCTCCGAAACTCATGACCCTATCTCTCTAGTTCTCATTCCTCACTGGCCTACCTCACTCTGCCAAGCACCCATTTTTTAAACCTTGAGATCCTTCTCTGTTCATCTTTGGTGGTTGGCTTCATAAAATGAGGTTGGAGGTGTTCCTTCTCCTCAATATTTGGAAAGAGTTTGAGAAGGGTTGTCATTCTTCATTAAATGTTTGGTAGAATTCACCTGTGAAGCCAACTGCTCTTGGCTTTTCCTGTTGAGATGCTTCTAATAATGATTCAATTTCCTTTCTTGTTATTGGTCTGTTCAGGTTTTCCATTTCTTTATGATTCGTGGAATTATCAACTTATTAGTATTTTCCAGGAATTTATTCATTTCTTCCACATTATCCAGTTGGTTGGCTTGTATATATTTTTCAGAATAGTCTCTTATGACCCCTTGTCTCTCTGTGGTGTCAATTATAATGTCTTCTCTTTCATTTATGGTTTTATTCATTTGAGTTCTTTGGTTTTTTTTTTTAATTTTTATTTATTTATGATAGTCATCACAGAGAGAGAGAGAGAGAGAGGCAGATACACAGGCAGAGGGAGAAGCAGGCTCCATGCACCGGGAGCCCGACGTGGGACTCGATCCCGGGTCTCCAGGATCGCGCCCTGGGCCAAAGGCAGGCGCTAAACCGCTGCGCCACCCAGGGATCTCCTTTGGGGTTTTTTTCCTTGGTAAGTCAAGCTAGAAGTTTGTCAATTTCACTTATTTTTTCAAAAATCCAACTCTTAGTTTCATTAATATTTCTGTTTTCCTATGTTCTGTTTCATTTATTTCCTCTTTGATCTTTGTTTTATCCGTCTTTCTGCAAATTGTAACTGTATTTTTTCCTCTTTTTCTAGTTCTTTAGGTGTACAGTTACATCATTTATTTGAGATCTTCCTTTTTTCTTGATGTAGGTAGATATTTATAACACTAAACTTCCTACAACTGCGGTTGCTGCATCTCATCAGTTTTGTTACACTTTGTTTTCATTATTATTTATTTCAAGATGATTTTTAATTTCTCATTTAATTTCATCTTTGAACCATTGGTTATTCAGGAGCGGGCTGTTTAATTTCTATGTATTTGTGAATTTTACAGTTTTCTTCCTGTTACTGATTTCTAGTTTCAGACTTGTGATCAGAAAAAAATACTTGATAAGATTTCTTATTAAATCTTATTAAAAAATAAGATAAATTATTAAATAATAAGATAATCTTACTAAAATCATTACAAATTGTTTTGTGCTCTAACATTTGATCTATCCCAGTAAACATTCCATCTGCACATGAGGAGAATATGTATCCTGTTGCCGTTAGATGAGATATTCTATGTGTATGCCAGGTGGCTCTACTTGGTCTAAAGTATAGCTCAAGTCCAAAATTTCCTTATTGATTTTTTGCTTGGATGGCCTTCCTTTGTTGAAATTTGGATGTTAAGGTTACCTACTATTATTATATTGTCTTATTTCTTGCTTTAGATTTGCTATTATTTGCTTAATGTATTTAGGTGCTTTGACATTATGTACACACATTTTTAATTGTTATATGCTTTTGATGAATTGAGTTCTTCATTATTATACAAAGACCATTATTGCCTCTGGTTACAGTTTTTTAGTCAAAGTCTATTTTCTCTGGTGTAAGTATAGCTACTCCTGCTCCCTTTTGGCTTCCCTTGAGAGGGCTATCATTTCCTATCCCTTCACTCTGAGCCTATGATCCTTGAAGCCTAAGTGACTCCCTTGTAGGCAGCAAGAGTTGGATCTCGTTTTTATCCGCTTAGCATTCTGCCTTTTGATTGAAGAATTTAATCTATTTACATGTAAAATAACTGATAGGGAAGGAAATCCTACTGCATCTTATTGTTGTCTGGTAGTCCTGCAGTTGCTTCCCTTATTCCTTTCTTCCTCTTCCGCTTTTCCTGTTTGTGATTTGGTGATTTTCCATCACGGCGTGCATGCTTTGGTGCCCTTCTATCTTTCGCATGTCTCCTTGACCTTTTCCTTTGCGGCTGCTATGAGTCTTACATAAAGCGTCTTATAGAAATACCAGTCTATTTTAAGTTGGTAACAACTTTGCATACAAAAATGCAACCCATTTATGCCCCCTATCTTTTATCACAGTTTACATCTTTTTATGTTGCGTATCTATTAAAGTTACTGCAGCTATAGTTATTTTTAATACTCTTGTTCTTTAACCTTTATGTTAGGCGTAAGTGATTACCACACTGCCATATGGCATTATTGGAGTATTGTGAATGTGACTTTGTACTCACTTTACCAGTGTGTTGTATGTCTAATACGTTTTCATGTCACTGGTCAGCATCCTTTCATTTCAACTGGAAGAGCCCCTTGAAGCATTTCCTGTAGGGCAAGTCTCGTGACAAACTCCCTTAGCTTCCATTTGTCTGAGAAAGTCTTTTCTTCATTTTGAAATATTACTTTGCCAGGTAAAATATTCTTGGTTGGCAGGTTTTTTTGTTTGTTTATTTTAGCACGGTGAAGACATTGTCCTTCTCCCTCCCACCTGCAAAGTTTCTGCTGAGACATCTGCTAATACCCTTTGGGTGTTCCCTTGTATGTGAGAAATTAATTTTTCTGTGCTGCTTTTAAATTTTTTTTTTTATTTTGGATGCTGTGTCATAATGTGCCTTGGAGAAGATCTTTTGGGATTGAAACTTTTTGAGGTCTCCCCATATTTAGGACATTCTACATCATTACTTCTCTTTTCTAACATTTTATTTATTTATTTGAAAGAGAAAGCAGCAGAGGCAGTGTACATGGGAGGGGGCAGAGAGGGAGGGAGAGAGACAAGCCAACTCTGTGCTGAGCATGGAATCCTATGTGGGGCCCAATCTCATGACCCTGAGATCAAGGCCAAAGCTGAAATCAAGAGTCAGGCTGCTTAACAGATTAAACCACCCAGGCGCCACTCCACCCTTCTTTCTTCAATTATGCTTTCTATCCCTTTCTCCCCCACTTCCGGTCCTGGAATTCTAACAATAAGTAAATTGTTTCTTTTATTGATGTCTGTAGACTTTCTTCACTTTTTTCATTCTTTCTTCTTTTTGCTTCTTTGATTGGTTTTCTTTATGAGTTTTCTTCAATTTCACAAGTCCTCTCCACTGCTTGGCCAAGCCTGAAGCTCTCTGTTGAATTCTTCATATCAGTCATTGCATTCTTGGGCTCCAGAACGGTGTTTGGCTCCTCTTCCAGTTTTGTCTGAAGTTGAGAGATGCTGCTGGCCTGACTCCATGCCTTGATTGGTCGGTCTGGCCAGGCTTCCAGGTCAGGCTTCCGTTATTTCTTTTTCAATATTTTTTCTGCAACCTCTCCTCCCAGCTCTCCTTCTGGTGCTGCTAGTACTGATGTTGCTGCACTAACCATGCCCCATGTGTCTCTGAGGCTTCATCCATTTTCCTCTCCTTTTCTTTGGATTCTATATCTATTGATCTATCCTCAAGTTTGCTGATTCTTTTTTTTTCTAACTCAAATCTACCATTAAGCCCCTTAGTGAATTTTTCAACTCAGTTATTGTGCTTCCAAAATCTGGTATTTCCATTTGTTATATTTTTTATATAATTTATATCTCCTTATATTGGTATTCTCCATTTGATTATCATTGCCATCATATGTTTCTTTTTAAATTTTTTAATATCTTAAGTTATTGGGATATATTTATAAGTTCTGCTTGGAAATCTTTGTCTCTGAAATCTGGAGTCAGATCGCTGTCCCAGGCAATATGCTTCAGCCCCTCCCTGTGTCTAGGAGGGGCTGTTTCTTTGTATGCCTCATACTTGTAATTGAAAACTTGATGCTTTAGAGAAGATATGGTAGTGATACTGGGTGATGGCTCCTCTCTTCTTTCTGTGGAACTCGTAACATCAATGCTAAAAATTCAAAATCCTGCTTGTTTAAATACGTTGATGGATATAAACATATGCTGATGTTTATGTAAAAAACAAATACCTCTGAAATTTACTCCACATTTTCCTCTGCCATCTAAAATTATATGAGAAGTCAATATTGAAATTTGTAGGACTGGGTGCAGATCCCATCTAAATTCATATTCTGCGTGTCATACGCTGCTATTAACGTCTTTGAAAGTCATCTTGGATTAGTATTGAATTATGAAAGATCTGAGGTTTGAACTATCAACAAGACATTGATTCATCAAAAAATTTCAAATCTAAGAATAATTAGTCCTGATTGTAACTCCTAATAAAGAAAAGGACAAAGATTTATTTTAGTGTAAACATTTTTCAGAGCAACTATTAACAATGAGGCAAGAACTAAGAACAAACATAGTATCTGTAGATATTTAGACTTTACTACAGCTTAGTTCCATAAAAGTAAGTTATCTCTGAGTATTAAGCCAAAATCACCAAGAGATTATAATTGGCAAAATGGCATATGTTTGAAACAGCTTCAAAAGCTATGATTTTAAGAATTTTCTCTTATCCACAGGGCCCTCTAGTGGAAGAAAGGCCACCAAACCTGAATCTGCAGAAAAATCAGGCTTTTTTTTTTTTTTTTAACTTATTTTAACAGCTTTATTGAGATATAATTTACATGCCTTATAATTCACCCATTTTAAGTGTTTTTTACTATATTTACGGAATTGTGCAATCATCACCAAAATCAAATTTTAGAATGTTTCTATCACTTCAAAAAGAAACATGGTGTTCATTTGTAGTCATTTCCATTTTCACTCTTAGCTGTAGGAAACCAATAATCTACTTTCTATTTGTACAGATTTGTCTTTTTTGACATTTCATAAAAATGGATACGTATAGTATCGTGGTCTTTTATTTTTGACTTTTTTCACTTAACATAGTGTTTTGAAGTTCATTCGTCTATATTGTAGTAACATTCCTTGTAGGTTATATACTACATTGTATTTATGCTGGATTACTTCTTTTTTCCCACCTTTTTTTATTTTTAAATTTTATTTAAATTCAATTAATTAACATATAACGTGTTATTGGTTTCAGAGGTAGAGGTCAGTGATTCATCAGTCTTTTATAACACCGAGTGCTCATCCCATCACATGCCCTCCTTCATGCCCATCCCCCCGTCACCCCATCCCTCATCCTCTCCCCTCCAGGGACCCTCAGTTTGTTTCCTATGGTTAACAGTCTCTTGTGGTTTGTCTCCTTCTCTCATTTCATCTTGTTTTATTTTTTTCTTCTCTTCTCCTGTGATCTTCTGTTTTGTTTCTTAAATTCCACATATGAGTGAGATCCTATAATTGTTTTTCTCTGATTGACTTATTTCGCTCAGCATAATGCCCTTATTTTATTTCCCATGAACACAAAATCTGGGCTTGGGAGAGCTCTCTAGAAGTAAACATCTCCCGGTGTCAACCCTTTCCTTAACAACAATGATTTCCTTAGAAAAAAGATGTTAATTTAGATAAAAATTGATATCATTTAGAATAAGAGATACTGTTGATATAGCACATGAACATATAATAAGAAAGATCTTAAAATATTGTTTTACATTTCAGTTTTCCTAGAAATCTTTAAGTTGTAAGATTCCTATTGATAATTTTTTTGAAGTGTTCTTTAAAAACAAAGGATATTCATGGCATTGAGTATGCATAAGGCACCTCTTCTACATCACCAGGCGATAAATATTCTGACCCTTTTAAAATTATTGAGTTAATATTTGAATTTCCTACTAGAATTTTTTCTTCTAATTTTTTTTCACATATTTATTTTTAACCTATTATCATGGAAACCTTCCAGCATGCACAGCATTCCACATACTCATTAACCAAGTTCAAAAATGATTAATTTATCCACTCCATCAGTCCATAATAATTTGAAGTCCTGTTAGAATTTATCATAAGCTAATTAATGAAAAATATTTCCTCATCTCCTGCCCCCATGTATGTTGTCTGAAGACAGAGCGACACTGATCCTTGGCTCCAAGCTCTGGGAGCCTCGCCAATCCCTCTGACGGTGACTCGCTGGGCCTGCAGAGTCGGCCTAGGCTCCCCAGCAGCAAATACCTGCTCTCAGTCAGAGTTGTTTCTGTAAATGTCTTTCTCCTTTGCTACATGGGAAGGATGGAGGTGGTACCCTGTGCTGTCCTGCGTGCCCCCTGTCTACTGATGTCACAAATATTGGGCATACAGGGAATTACCAGAGAAACTTGGCCTTTGCCTCAGGAAGCCAATAGAAGGCATTTCTCATCTTTCTTTAGAGCATTTATGGGTCTACTCAAAATAGAACTCTTTTCTCTCTGGAATCCAATCAGGAAGAGACACTTCTTGGCAACCAGGCTTCCCTCACCACAGCATGAACTCACTGACTCCAGCAAGGGGACGCACACCTGTCTACCAGACCCTGGGTGCAGGTCTCGAGGGCACAGAGGACCTGAAGGGAGCTATAGGGTATCAGAACCTTGCCCGCCACCTACAACAGCTTAGACAGAAGCCATGGGGGGGGGGGTAGGGTGGGGAGGATTCAGCAGGGAGAAGATACACGAGTACGGAACATGAGTTTGCTAGAAGGGCCCTTATGTGGGAGCTGGCCCAGGTGTGTGTGGGGGGTGGGGTACACAGCAGTCCCGGACTATTCCTGAAGCTGCCTCACCACACTCGCCACCAGCCCATCATTGACTGCAGACCAGCCTTGGGGTTCATGGCATCTTCTGAATCATCCACATTTTCATGCCATGTGTGGGTTCATCACTCTTAGCAAATTCTTCCCTCGTCTTCACCAAACTCCCAGTTAAAGAGCACTTCTGGGAGATGATCATAGAACAGAGCAAATGCCTGTGTAGGTATCCCTCTCTGCTCTCCCCTCAGGGACAAAGCTGGTGACACATTCCCTCAAGGCCCCAGGACCAGGCTTCAGGGTGATGGTGTGTGGATGTGGTAGGGAGGCAGGCTCTGGCAGCGGTCAGTGAGCTCCACCACCAGGGGTGGCTGTGGTGCACATGGCACTCCCCACAGCTCCCTGTGGGGACCCAAGTATGATCTATGCGACAGCAGCTGCTTTCAGATATCCAGGTCACCACAGTGTGGATTCGCCCCAACGTCTGCTTTCCAGGTTTTGCGACAATCTTGAAAGAACCTAACTCTACATTAAGCCTCTTTTGATGCTTGCGTTCTTCTCCTGTCATGGTCCCTGGCCTAATAGATTCCATTTTACAAGGATGATCGTGGTGTGGAGGGCAGAACTGAGTGGAGGTGGGTAGGAAGAGAGGCCAGTTAGGAGGGTCCCCTAGTGTCCTGGTAGGAGACAATCACAGCCCATGTGCAGTGGGTGGCAGCAAAGCAGAGGAGGTGGACAGATTCCCAGGCCATCGGTGGACACAATTAGCCCAAGGTGGGGTTGCCTGGGTGATTGAGGGAGGGCCCAGCTCCCAGGGCACATTCTAATGAGCCAGATGAAGCAACTGAGCGGGTGATTGCCTGTCACCCAGATAACAGATGAAGAATTCAGTTAGACAGAGACTCTGCGTTGAAGGTTTTGTTGCGTCTTGAAAGTAAAAATGTCACACAGATGGTGCAATATGCCTATTTTTGTAGCTCAGAGGAGAGGTCAATATTTGATAAACATCTGAGAATTTTCAGCAGTTAAGGCTGGTGTCATGGAGCAGGTAAATGCAGACAGAGAGACACTGGCCAGTGGGCTGCTGTGTGATCAGTCCGTACCTGCTACTCTGTCTCCCTCCACCCTCACCTCCACAATCGGCAGTCCTTACCCTTGGCCAACAGACCTTCTGAAGTTCTTTTCCTCCTCCTATCCCTCCTAAGCAGGCAGTGAGTCTACCGAGTGTAATTCAGCGGTTTGGCTTGCTCTGCTCCCCCAGAAGGTCTGGTATTGCTCTGGGTCCCGAACGGGGCGCACAAGGGCAGCCTGCAGATGCCCGCTCGTCTGGCTTCCAGTTGCCCAAGCGTGGTACCCGCCGTCAGACTCCATGGCGTCTGCAACCTCCAGCCTCGCCCGGCCTGCTTGCTCCAGGCCTCTGTCTGGGGCACTTGCTCCCAGCCTGGGTCTGCAGAGCTTGCTCCCGGCCTCCTGGCCTGAAATGCCTCCACTCATCTCACAGGACCTGGTCTCACACACTTCCTGCACCCATGTTCATCCACACACCAGGGCGAGTCAACTACTTCCCCTACAGTGGCCCCAAGTGCACAGGTCTGCACAGCTCCTGACATACTATTACATCTGTCTACCTGTCTACCCAGGCCTGCCCTTGGGATGTGAGCCCCCCAGAGGTAAGAGGGAGGTGCAGGAAATGGAATTTAGAATACCACCTAGCTCGTGGAAGGTGCTGAATAAAATAAAATTGCTCCCAACAGAGGATGCTCTCATTCAGGATTTGTTTGTGAACTGGTTCCACTGGGTCAAATGAATCCCAATTTCAAACTCTATGCATTTGCCCCAACCTGCCTTTCTGGCTTTCCCCCCCAACTTCTCTGCAGGCACCCCACGCTCTGCAAACCCCAGTCCCCCTTGTTCCCTAGCTCCCCAATCTTCAGGACTTTTCTCATGGCATCTACCCTGGGGCCTCCCCTGGGACTCGGGCCCCAGCCCATCACCACCGTGCCCAGGAAGCCCTCCCAGCCTGAACACACTCTCTCCTACCATCCCAGGCAGTGTTGCCTTGGGATGAACCCTAACTTCCCCTGTTCCCCTGAGGTCCTCTTACACCTTTTTGCCTCGCAGTGAAGAAATAGACTGTGTCTAATGAGTCCTGCTACGTTTTACAATATTTAACCCTGAGATTTAAGACATATTAAGTGCCTAAAAAGTACAATACTTCATTCTAGGGGCATGTCCGTGCATTAGATGAAATGTCACTTCTGATCCCATCTTTCAGCCTGTGTGATGATAACAGGGCTTCATCAGGGTAACCTCGAGTCTACTGGAAATACTGAAATAGCTACTCCGTCATCAAAAAACAGCACTGAGAGCCAATATTCCTGCATTTTTTATTTTATTTTTGGATACACTTTATGTTTATATTCTTAGAAAAATTAAGGCCACTGTGTTTAGGACGGGGATTAGATTTTTCTGGAAGTTAAATAAAATCTAAAAGTGTGTTTATCAAGTGCTCCCAAGCCAGCAGATGGCAGTAGGTTCACACTGTTTTGGAGTGAAGACCCTGCTCTCCTTGGGATCAGACCTGAGATGAAGTTGCCTTTTCCCAGAAAGCTTCAATGCCATTTAGACTGCAGTTAATTTTTCTAATGGAATTGCGTAGCAGCAACTTATAGACCAGCACCCGTCAAATTGCACGGCTGTTTGTTATGTGCTAAATTTCCATGATCTCGGAATAAAATTAAGTGATTAAAACCCACCTATCTTCTAACTTTGCAATATTTACTATTAGTGTCTGCATGAAATCATATTATCTATCAAAATAAGCAATTGCATTGTATGCGATGGTGCATACCAGAGTTGTTTCCAAATCTGCTTTTTATGCAGCTGTAGGTCATAAGCAATTTAGGGAAATAATCATTAAAAAAAATATGTCCTGAGTATTCAAGAGATCTAAACAGCCTTGCTGTGATCGATTGTCTCATTAATGACGTCTTAATATTCAAAGAACCTTGACAAAGTATAAGATTTATTATGGCGGAGCAGTTAATACATATTCTAAAAATAATTAGTAACCGTAGCACTGCTGTGCCCTTGAAGAACTCGCCCGTTGGAGTGACAAGATCACAGAACCAGAGGAAGTTCTGGTTTTTCAGGGCAGACAATGCATTTTCCCTGGAGTGTGCTGGACCATCATTCATCCTCAACTTCCTGGAATTGCACCTGCCACCCCCAAAATTTGGCTCTCATTAGCCTTTAATTCTGGGCATTATTTCTCCTCATCTGGGTGCCTCCTCTGGTAGATTTTATTTACTTCTCTAGATTGGTTATCAGCTTAACTCAAAACAAACCCATTTTTAAAAATTTGTTCATATTTTCCCCCCAGCAATTAGGAGTATTCTGTATTGGAAAGGGTTCAGCATACCTCTAGTCGCCATATGACCTGACACAGAAAACCTTGTTATTTTGAGACTGTCAGTCTGATCAGAGATAAATCTAAACCAATTGTCTTTAATTTTATATATTTTGCCGTGTAGGAATTTAACGTCTTTCTATGTGCTGACTGAGCTTTTATCTGTATTAAGGCATATAGGTTTTATTATATTTTTGTCACATCAAAATTAAAACCAATGGTTGGTTAAACAGAAGATGAATCTGAATATGTTTCTAAGACTACAAAGCAAAAGAAATAAAGGGGGGTACAATATAAAGTTGAGATCTGAAGACACAGAGGACAGAGTAAGGAAGTCCAACTCATGTCTAATCAGAGCTTCCATAGGTGCTGATGGGGAAAATGGAAGTGGGGAGAGGTCATCTTTAAAAGAATAATGCTGAGAGTACTCCAGAATTAATAAAAAAATAATTGATTTTCAGATTTATCCAAGATCCCTCACTGGATAAAGCAAGAGAAATCCACAGCCAGAAGACTTGATGCAACTTCAGAAAATGCCAAACTCAAAGCAAAGTTCTTAATAACAGCTTGAAAGAAAAGATGATTTTCCCTCAAAAAGAAATACCTGACAGCTGGCTTCTCAATAGTAGATAGGGAAGTTAGATCCTAGTGTAATAGTGTCTCCAGAATACTGAACCGAATAAACCAGCCTGCTATTCTAAACGCATAGAGAGGGCAGCCCGGGTGGCTCAGCGATTTAGCGCAGCCTTCGGCCCAGGGCCTGATCCTGGAGACCCAGGATCGAGTCCTATGTCGGGCTCCCTGCATGGAGCCTGCTTCTCCCTCTGCCTGTGTCTCTGCTTCTCTCTCTCTCTCTCTCTCTCTGTCTCTCATGAATAAATAAATAAAATCATAAATAAATAAATAAATAAAGAAAGAAAGTAAGAAAGAAGAAAGAAAGAAGAAAAACCCACAGAGAGACGATGACAAAAATGAGTGTGAAATAAACATATTTTCTGGCGACAAAAAGGGAGACTATTTCCTGCCATAAACTTTACAGAAGTGTGAGTGGTAACTCCCAGGAAGAAGAAACAGACAGGCTGAGACAGACAAAGTGACTGTGAACACAGAAGCAGAAAAGCTAGCAGGTGAACAGAAACCAGGTACAAAGCCGTGCTGGCATCTGTCCACCGACCGGAGATCTCTGTCAATAGTAAGTCCTGCGTTGGGATTACTACCTGTCTGCTCCCCCTTAGGAACATGACTGCCATTGGGAACCACTCCTGTGAGCACACCAGCCCACATACACAGAAGGGGCATAGCCGTCCTGAGTTAGTGGGGTCATGGCAAAACCAATGTGTACAAAACGGAAAAGCACGTCCATCGGGGAGCAAACATAAGCAATGCTACCCACGGTCCCTGTGTGAGCGAAGAGGAGAGATCCTTCCAATGGGGGAAGAGTCAGCTCCTGGATTTGTAGATCCTCTTCCTTGAAGGTTTAGGTTCGGTTCTGCCAAAGACAGACAGCCATGTAAGATCTGGAGCGCTAGTGTCCATGTGGTACCTCTTCTTCGAGTTCCATATATATATTTGTGTGGCTTACATTTCCACTGGTTTTAAATATTCCACTTCTGTCTTAAATATGCATTTAAATAAATAACAAAATGTAATTATTAAATAAATAATGAAATACGTAGTTTCTGTGTGTGTGTGTGTGTGTGTGTGTGTACGTATAAATCGTATAAAGTGGTTTGGAAATCCATTCTGATTCACTCTCATTGTTGATAAATGTGAACTTCTTTCTACAATCAGTGTTGTATTCTACATTTGCCCCACTTAATGCATCTTTTTTTTTAAGATTTTATTTATTTATTCATGAGAGACAGAGAGAGAGAGAGAGAGAGAGGCAGAGACACAGGCAGAGGGAGAAGCGGGCTCCATGCAGGGAGCTCGAAGGGGGACTCAATCCTGGGACTCCAGGATCATGCCCTAGGCCAAAGGCAGGTGCTAAAACACTGAGCCACCCAGAGATCCCTGCTTTATGCATCTTTTTAAGCTCATTGTTTGCCTTTTTAAAAAATCAATTAGCTAAAAAAAAAAAAATCAATTAGCTATCTTATCCCTTTTTTTACCCTTTAGGCTTGAAAGCTGTATGTGATGTTTTTTTTTTTTTAATTTTTTTTCTTTATTTATTTATTTACAATAGTCATACAGAGAGAGAGAGAGGCAGAGACACAGGCAGAGGGAGAAGCAGGCTCCATGCACCGGGAGCCTGATGTGGGATTCGATCCCGGGTCTCCAGGATCGCGCCCTGGGCCAAAGGCAGGAGCCAAACCGCTGCGCCACCCAGGGATCCCTGTATGTGATGTTTGTTCCATCTGATAGACACACTATGTTATTTCACCACATATCAGATATTCTTTAATCAATCATCATTCTCTTCCTGAAAATATAATCATCTAATCACCTGCTCCCAGCTCATAACCGAAATATGAGCATTTCAGCTCTCTCCTTCCCAAAATAGAATGTATCGGACAGTATTACCAAATACAGATAAAGGTTCTTTAGATTTATGATCTATTTCCTAATTTCGTTTCTCATCGTTTCTCCTTGTCTCCCTGGATCACCTCACTGCCATCAGCTGCTTTCTTTTTCAGGTAGTATCTTTAAAAATTACTTTAGATAAGATTTCTTTTTATGAACTCGGCTCTTATTGAACTCAAACTGTTTGCGTGACCCCCTCGGGCTCTGATTTCTGCTTCCCCTTGCTGAGTCCGCTGTTGCTTCAGCCCCTGGGGCTTTTCTGAACCTTCTCTGCTTTCCCTCCGGTAGCTGTAAAGTTAGGTTTCTGTCGTGAGGACCATGAAACTTCACTACAATGTGCACGATTTGGGTTTGTTTGGCCTTATTTGATGTCTGCCCTTTAACAGCCAGGCTCCCAGGAACATAGCAGGGTCCCGGGCCCTCCACCTTCCTTCATCTTTCCCCGGCGCCTTGTGTGGGGAGGATGCTCTGTAACTTACATCCGTGCCGCTCTGTAACTTGGGGCGGGGTGTTTACTCCTTACTTCCCCCCATTCTCTATTCCAACTTTGTCTACTGTGTTTTTATCGGGGGTCCAATTTCAGTAAGTGTAGACTGAAGATTGTATAAATCTTAAAATCATCATTTAAGATTTTTACTTCATTTTTTTCTGATCTTCTTTTATTTCATTTTTTTCTGATCTTCTTTTATTTCATTTTTATTTCATTTTTTTCTGATCTTCTTTTATTTCATTTTTTTCTGATCTTCCTATGTTCCTATGTTTTTGCCACTGGCTCATTTTACAGATTCCATCTTTCCCTTCTTTAGCTATTTTACATAATTTCTTTATACCCTCTATCTGAAAACCGAGAAACTGTTTTTATTTTATTTTACATAATTTCTTTATACCCTCTATCTGAAAACTGAGAAACTCCGAGGTCGGAGGGTGAGTGTGATTCTCGGCGTTTCTTCTTCCCCTAACAGCACCGTTGCACGGCCATGTGGCAACCTTGTCTGTGTGCTGAGCTGACAGGGAGGCTGCACGATGGACTGCAGGGTGGTGCCAGCCCAGAGCCACTGCAGCCCCAGGAGTGCGGGCAGCACCCTCAGACTGGGGCTCACTGCTTCTGCATTTCCACTTGCACCTGTCCACAGGGTAAACCTGCTGTGCTTTCAGTGGCTCAGGCCCACGGCACAAACTTCTGGGCTATTCTGTGGCTGGCTGGGCTGGCACTTCTGTGGACTTCGTGTTGCACTCACCGTGCCCATTGCTGAGGTCTGCTCTTCCTCATGGCTGAAGGGAACGGGACCACATGGCCCTGGGTCCTTCCACACAAGCTTTATAGCTTGCTGCTGGGCTCAGTTTCATTCTGTCTGACCTGTACACCCTTTTGTGATCCTTCAGGGAGCACCTGTGCACATAACACACCTGAAGATGTCTATGTTTTACCTTCATCAGAAGAGCATGGTGTTAACTTTGAATAAGGCTTTGTCTAGAATGACAGCTATTTTCTGCAAGTATCAGAACACAATTTTTTTATTTCTTCCTGCCCTTAGTGGTTGCACTACAAATCTTAGTGCTGCAAATGTCCTCCATCTCTGATAACAGACACGTTCTCATTGTGCCTACTGACCTTTAACTTATCTTTACTCCTCCCTTTTGGTTTTCATTATGCTATCTGGATTATCACATCTCCCATCAATTCCAGAAAATTCTCAAGGACTATCTCCCATACTCTATTTTTCCCTTCTGATTTTCTCACTAAATTGATTTTGGATCCTTTCTTTGTATTCACTGTTGCTCTTAAACTGTCTCTCCTAATTCAATCTCCAATCATATTTTATGGGGACGCACTTTGCTCTAGGCTGTCTTTGCCTGCTCGGAGTACAAAACATCACAACCTGGGGGCTTGGACAACAGGAACATGTTTCTCACAGTCTGGAGGCTGGAAGTCCAACATCAAGGCTCTGGCACACTTGATTCCTGGTGAGGGCTCTCCAGCTCGCCTGCACACGGTCACCTTCCAGTAAGGACATCAATCCTGGTGGAAGCCCCTACCCTCAGGACCTCATCTACACTTAATCAGCTCCCAAAGGCCCTACCTCTGAATGCCAGGACACTGGGTTTGGGGACAGACACTGAGTCCGTGCATAGCTTGTTCCCTTGTCCTTCTCCTGTAACTCACTGCTGGTCTCTCCAGCGGTTTCTAACTGCCCTGCTTTATTTTAGTGACCATACATGTATTTATTTCTAGAAGGCTTTCTCCTAAGGCTGTGTGTATACATGTATGTGCATGGTGCACACAAGATGATCTTTGTCACAGAGTCCTGTTCTTCTCTTCCTGACAAGGAGCACCTGTTTTCTTTCTATTCCACCCTTAAACCAAGAGTTCACAGGCAGAAGTGGAGGATGCTCAGCTCTAGCTTGGTTCTAATTTCTGAAATCACGCAGGCTCCAAGCCCAATGTTTTGTGTAACACCAGGGGATACAAAACAAGAGCTCTGGGGTGTGCAGTCCTGGTGCACTCCGTTTCTGCCAAGTACCCGTGTGCTTGCACACACAGGGGAAGCCCAGGAGTTGCTCGTCAGCTCTCAGGTCCTTCTGCTTTTGTGGCTTCTAGAGGTGTCCTTTTATGTACCTATGTACTAACATGTGTTTTTAGATGTGTGTTTTGAGTATTATTTCTAAATATCTGTAATAGAAGGTGACACATCACAGTGGATTTTAAGCTTTGACTTTGCTCTAGCGTAAGAAATCATTTTTACACTACAATTCAGGACATAGGTGCACACACATACACACTATGTGGTACATTCTGATGTTTTACATTTTCTTCCCCTTCATTTGTATTGATGTGGTCGCTGCCAATCAACCAAGTTTTATGACCCATTAATAGTTCTTGACCGACAAATTGAAAACACTGATCTCTCTTGCTGTTCTGCTGGCATTGTTCTTAAGTAATTAGCTTGTTTGCTATAGGATGGAGGGTCTACCAGGAAAAATGGAAGATGGCATTGGCTATAAGGAAGAGTTAGCCAGTCTGGGAATCAGTGTAGAGGAGCAGACAGGGAAGACCTTGCTTACAGTGTAGCCGACGTTGATCAGGATGGGAACAAAAGGGGATTGAATTCTCACATTTCTGTGAGTGAGGCCAGTGCTCAACCTGCAATCTTCACTCAGCCTTGAATAATAAATGTATAAGAAAAGTAGAATTCTAACTAGATCTTCCTGAATAGCTGAGATGCAGCATTGTGACAGAGAGGACTTGAGGTAAGAATAGCTGGATCTGTGAATGACTAGGAGTCACAGGTCTTCACTGTGCAGATGATGTCACTGGTCCTCTGGTGCCACATTACCTTTTGATCTTATAACACATGTAGAAAATGATCACATTTGCAGCAGGTACTGGGTAACTAGAAAAGGTTGCTCAAGATGCAGGGAGATCAGGCATGGTTTGGGGAGCCCTAAGCATGATTCAACTGCCCTTTGAGCTGAAAAGATATATACCCACCCAACTGAAGCACGCTCAAGACTTTGGAATGTTGGATGGGAAGTTTTGCTAGACTCCAAGTCTCATAAGTGCCAGATTTCTGAAAAGAAGTCTATCCAAGGTCTGGGGAATGTGTTTTTCTTGTCATGAAGTTAATGACAGTAATTACAATTAGTTATTTTATGTAGGTTTGCTCTATGTGCTTTAGTAGCATTCCTTTATTTAGTGTTTACAATAATTTTATGAAGTTGTTACCACTACATCTCTATCTTACAGGTGGAGGCATGTCAAGGATGAAGAATTTAAGATAGTAAATGGTATAGATGGGATTAAAATGTGGGTAATTGGGACCTGAGACAGAAACGGAATCCCAGGCTAGCTTCCTCTGATGGTGTATACTTCTTAAATCAAAAAGTCTGCATGGGAAACGTGTTCTTACATATTCAGAAATTTACAAATACTCTATTACACAAGTGACCTTGAAAAGAAGGCTGCAAGGATACATTTATTGGATGTGGACTGATCTACTGCTCCCTCCTGGGGGCTGTACCCTTCCGGGGTGGCTAGGAAGGGAATTAGTTGAGTCTGGAAACAAAAGACTTATGGTTGAGACAGTGTTTCCCGCAACCTCTAGGGGGCTTTGTGTTTTTTTGGGACCTGGGGAGGGTCTACAGTGGCTTGGTGTGCCCTAGCCCCTACCCGAACAGAGTTTTTCATGAGATTATACCAAACCAGGATCACAACAGAAGACTCAAATCTGACTGAGAGTAAAGCCTGGACAAGGGCTTTATGGACACCCTAAAATGGGCTTGTCAGCCACACATGGGGGTGCTTGTCACCACGCAGATTGTCTTGGATTTGACCTTGGATTTGACATTTTTAATAAACTCCTCAGGTGAATTTGATAATGGTTTACAAAGCTTCACACTTTGTAAAACAAGGCTGGAAGGTGTTGTTATTTATCCTCAGGGACATTAGAATTACCCAGGGGCTTTACAGGCTTGGGTCCTGGGGCTCCATCCCACAGGCTGACTCAGATGGTCCAGAGCAGACCAGGGACCCTTGTTCAGAAATTCCCCAGATGCTTAAGTGGAACCCAACATTGAGAACAATGTCCTGAAGACTTTGTGGTAAACATCCATAATAAACTGTATTACATCAGAAACTATTAGAAAAAAAAATGAAATAGGCCATTAGAAAGAGAGAGTCAGCTTGTCATAGCAGTGCAACAGCTCCAATATTTACAATGTTTCCACGGAGCAGAAAGGAGGCAGAAATGAAGCACAGACCAACAAGTTGCCATAATGTCAGTGGGGGTGGGGCCAAGACTTCTGCCAAATGAAATGGTGGGGGGGGCGGGGTGTCAAGCCATGGTGTTTGACCAGTCGTGGACTAAAAGGACAGAGGCCACAGAAACATCTGCAAGGGGGTGGATTATGGAGGGTAAGTCTGGGATCACATAGGGATCCTTCTGCTGCTTTTGCATTCCTCAAGGCTCCTCTGTTTACCTATCTTCCTCAAGTCACTCTGGCTCCCTAGTGAGTCAAAAGAAAGCGGCCAATAGGTGTAGCTCCCTGTTACTAGTCATTATGCACAGTAATGGAGGGGAAATCATGGGTTGCCTTTATAAAGAACCACCTTCCACAAACACACAGGTATTTTCACAGAAGGGCAGCTTGGCTTGTTGCCACCATGAATGAGGAGAGATGGGTCCCAGCCTGAAGGGTCCAGGGCAGCACTGAGACAACTGATGACCTTGGCCTCCACAGGGGGCAGGCCCTATCCTGAGGCACCCATCCACATCTGAAAGATGAAGAGAAACAAAATGGTGCATTCACGTCTTCCATTTTTCCACCAACTTTGTTAGCTTGATAATGTTGGGAAGGAAGTGACAGACATAATTGCAGATGAGACTTTAAGTTTTGGTTTTATTTTTGTTTTGAATGGTTGTCTGTTTCTTTTTAGTATTTTATGCTGCTTAGTGTAATGGTGCCTGAGAGCTATTAAGACAGTCATTTGTGTCTAGATGTGAGGGAACATGGCATAATCATTTTACAGATGAGAAATCTATAATAGAAAAAAATGTGATTTGCCTAAGGTCACAAACTGAGCCAGAGCTCGAGTCTGAAGGAGCTCATCTGCACTTGTCAGAGAAGCGACGTCCGCTTATGGGAAATGGAAGAACACGCATTAGCGTTCCTTGAATTGACTCAAGAATATATTCAAATTCTTATGCTTAGTCAAATCTGTAGCTCGGGGAAATGAATGGGCGATTTGCAGGATTCTGTGTTGGGAAAGTAATGAGTCTGAATTTGTTTTCCTCATGGTATTTTTCTTCTCCGTGTCAAGTTGGTTGCCCATTTTTGAGCTAATCATCTCAAAATGTTTTTCATTTAGGAAAGAATTTAAAGTTTTGATGAGAAAAATCATCATAATCTAATTCTTTTGAGATTTTCAGAGTTTCTCTTTAAAATGTAGCAAACTGCAGTGTTGATATTTTGAAAATAGGGTACAGGAGAAACTCTTTGTTTTCGTATCCTTTATTGTTTAGTGATCAGTGTTAAGTGGGGAGATTAGTATCAAAGCAATAAAATTACCATATATTTGAAATCCAAGTGTTTTATGTCCCAGCTTTCAAGTTCATCCACCCTGATCCCCACACCCCACGCCAATAATAAGTGTGACATAAATGCCCATCCACATGGTCAACGTGTCAAAATTAATGTCTAATTTCTATTGCCACCTACCTTAACCCAGGCAGAGAATGTAACTGATGGCATCAGAGCCAAGGAGGATGTTATAGGGGGACAAAAGTTGTAACTAACTTGCCACTAAAAAGTTGAGTTTACCATATGTGTAATTGGGATGTTCCAAGCACAAGAACCCATTTATATTTGGACAACATCAAAACTTAGGTTACCTCATAAATCTTAGGATTAATAAGCTTAATATCACTTCCAATCAGTTTTACTATAATAAAAAATGTGTATTGATTATATCCTTGTATTTTCCATTATGAACCAAAGCTGATGGAATGAACAAAAATAGCCTATTTACCTGGAGTGTTTATGAACATTAATTCAAGTGTCCCTAAGATTTTAAAAGCTTTGGGGAATGTGTTTGTTAGAAAAAAACAAACAGGATATAAATATAGATTAGAAATTACTCTTCTCCAATTTGTAATAGTCTATACCAATGTCTGTTTCATCATATCACATATTATCCCTGGTCTAAAATGTAGGAAATACCCATATAATCATTCATTTTAAATCTCAGAAACTAAGGAAATATTATTACTTGAATTCCTTGGGAAGTGTCGTAATGTTTCTGAATCCAGAGATGTGGTCCTGGGCAGCATGCTCACCTGTCCCTACCAGAGAGTCCAATCTCCATACAATTTTGGAATCTTTTTCTCATATTCTATATACAACCCTTCAGGAAATCTTGTTGCTCTACCTTCAAGGAACATCTGGAATGTCACCACTTGTGACCATTCCCACTGTGACAGGGACGCAGTTGCAGTACCCTCTGCTGGGCTAGTGCACACCATATGGACAGTTGTCCTCATTTCAACCCTTGTTGCCCTACTGCCTCTTCCCAAAGACGAGCCATAGAGGTTCCTGGGAAATGTAAGCCAAATTCCAGCCGTCCCCTGCTCTCCATTTCAGAGAAAGAACAAACTCATGTTCAGCATGGTCCAATGGGCTCTGGCTTCTGACCTCTAACCTCTGCCCTTGTGTCCCCAACATCCCGCCTTTCCAGAAAAAAATGCCTGTTTTGTCATTTCTCAGATGGGTCATCTTCTCTCCCCCTAATGACTTCCTTCTGAGAAACACACTCACTCAAACGTTTGTTGGTTAGCTCCACCTCAGATGTCATGTCTTGGGACAAGGTCTTGTTCTGTGTTACTCACTGGTGTATCATAAGGTTCTAGAACAATGTAGCTATTCAAACAATATTTAAGAGGAGAGTGGAATGCATTTTAGAATTGTTAGTTTAAAGAATATATAGGGCGGGGGGTGGGGGACACTTGACAGGATGAGCACTGGGTGTTATTCTGTATGTTGGTAAATTGAACACCAATAAAAATTAATTTATTAAAATAAAAAAAAGGGGATCCCTGGGTGGTGCAGCGGTTTAGCGCCTGCCTTTGGCCCAGGGCACGATCCTGGAGACCTGGGATCGAATCCCACGTCAGGCTCCCGGTGCATGGAGCCTGCTTCTCCCTCTGCCTGTGTCTCTGCCTCTCTCTCTCTGTGTGTGTGACTATCATAAATAAATAAAAAAATTAAAAAAAAATAAAATAAAAATAAAAAAATAAAAAAGTATATATATATATATATATATATATTTCAATAGTTCTTGGTAAAATCAAACTGGATTGTAGCCCATAGCATTTATTTCTAAAGAGTATTTTAAAATAGAACTTCAAAGAGGGAAGTTTGAAAGATGTAATAAACTTTGTCATCACCAGTGTCCATACGGCAAATATGGAAACAATCTTCACAGGCTCTTTGCAGTTCTCTGATGAAAGCTAAGTGCATAACAGGCCAAAAAAAATCATAATTGACATATACTAAAGACTATTCACTGCCACTTTGTTTTACTGTAACAAGGCTGACGATAGCCCCCTTGGTAAGGGACAGTGAAATGCTATAGAGCTATAAGTAAAGGATGGGAAAATCCCTCTCACTGGTGGAGAATATCACATATTTAAAACTATGATTCATCAGAATGAAAATGAGCAAGCCCTGAAATTTGTAATTGAACCTAAATGTATGTGCAAGTCTCAGGACGATGGTTCTCAATCTCCTCAGCATCAGGAAACTGCCCACAACTTTATAATGCGGTGTTTTCTGAGTGCATGTCCATGGCTGGATGTATTCTGAAGTCAAACAGAGTGACAATTCAGCGCGACCTGCATGGTGTGGTTCTGATGGTTGATAGCAATATTGGTAATATATATATATATATATATATATATATATATACTCCAACATATACAAAGAAAAAGCAAGAAAATTAATATGAAATTACTATAATACATTGTGTTAGGAACCAAGCCACTTTGAGCAGCATGCCGGTTTCTATAAAGGAGAACCCAACTCTCAAAAGTTAAAGCAGCTCACAACTCCCATGATGTTAGCGCAACCCATGACTTTGCCTGGGAGGTTCCTTCCTTTCCTGCAGATCCACCAGAATGACCTCCACTTCTTATAAGCCAGAATTTAGGCCAATTTATTTATTTATTTATTTATTTATTTATTTATTTATTTATTTATTTATTATTATTTAAGATTTTGTTTATTTATGGGAGACATAGAAAGAGAGAGAGAGGCAGAGACACAGGCAGAGGCAGAAGCAGGCTCCACGCAGGGAGCCCAATGTGGGACTCGATCCCTGGTCTCCAGGATCATGCCCTGGGCTGAAGGCAGCGCTAAACCGCTGAGCCACCCGGGCTGCCTGATATAGGCCTATTTAAAAAACAAAAACAAAAAAACAAACAAAATCTTTCACTCCATCAGGGTTTTGGAAGACTAGAAAATTAAATAATTATGTATACCGATTTTTTTTCTTTGTTAGTCACACATTGTTTTTCGGCAACAATTTCTCCTCTGTTCATTAGAAACTCTTTCCTAGACCCCACAGAATTATTCCAGGGTTTCTATAAGTTGATGACTTTTCTCTCTATCAGCCTTATTTTTAAATTTTATATGTTTAAACAGCTTCCTCCAAACAAGAGGGGATCAAAACTAACTGGCTTCTGCAAAATAGAATTATATAATACAACTTCCCTAAAGAGCAATATTGGGCCATTGCATCAATTAATCAGAGTCTGAGTCAAAGCAGCCGAATCATGAAGTCTCTATCCCAGAGACTCTTGTGTTACAGTCAAAGGTTATTGTTAAAGTGGAAATTAAAGTTTCAAGTCTGTCTGAAACTCTCAGCAAGATCTTACGAACACAATAATGTTAGGTAAATTATTATCACACATCATAAGGAAATTAAGTTCTAAAATTTACAAGTTATCTTTATAAAACTTTCTTTGAAATCTAGACAAAACCCACCCAAGATAGAATTATGGTTTTAGGAAATAATCATATAATAAAATGCTACATAAAGACATCCCAGTTCATTCACATTTTGTGCAGATTTATAAACTCATCTGTGATTATATTCTCCTACCTTTTTAGTAGGAGCTAAAAGTTCATTTTTTTTTTATGAACCCACACACCAAAATGGAACAGGAATAAATGTCACCGGGAGAACTGAAGTGGCACTTTTTCAGAAAAAATACGAATTTTCAGTGATAATGGGAAAATTAGCACACTGGAAGTAAAGGCAGGTGTAGACGTTTGCAGATCAAACAAAATCAGCGACAGATCTAAATTGATGGAAAGCTGGTGCGTGAGGCTCCCTGAAATAACCCGCATGGACGCGTCCTGGGCAGCGCAGATGGCAATGCTTGAGGACTGATTAAGTGAGGAGCTTCACAGTGAGCTCTGGAGGGATCAGACATGCAGTCCCAGTAAATGTTTCAATTTCCTCCGGCGAGGGAGAGTTTATGGGTCAGACTTCTGCGGGTACAGAAAGATGCCTCCCACTCCCGGGCCAGTTTGCTGTTAATATTATTTCTGATAAATCTGCTCTGTGGAGAGCTCTGATCAATTGTCTGATGTGTTGTAAGCACTCCTGGGGCAGATGTGAAACTCCCCTCACCACCTGCTCAATTACTCCCTGAATGACACCACGCCTGTCGCTTTGGCCATTGGGTCACCAAGTGAAAACCGAATTAACACAGTGTGAGGAAGGTGAGCCTCCTACATCTCTCACACATCAGTATCAAGCTACAGCCTTGCTGACAAATCACCCACAAAATTTAAAAAAAAAAAAAACAATTTCTAAGACAATGAAAGTGTCTAAAGGGAATTCCACAAATTTAGGGTGTTACGGAGACATTCATGTTGATAAATAATTGAAATCACTGTGTCTCTTCCAAGAACAGTGTTCTATGCCTGGCAGCATATTTGAATTTACATAAAAATCATTTTTATGAATAATATCTTCTTTTTAAAAAAAGATCTTGTTTATTTATTCATGAGAGAGAGAGAGAGAGAGAGAGAGAGAGGCAGAGGAAGAAGCAGGCTCCATGCAGGGAGCCCAATGTGGTACTTGATCCCAGGACTCCAGGATCACGCCCTGGGCCAAAGGCAGGTGCTAAACCACCGAGCCACCCAGGAATCCCATATCTTCTTTTTTTGAATATTTTCTGAGGATGAAATAAGTTTATGCTTATTTCAGAATATTTAGAAATGTTAGAAAAACATAAAAAGAAAAACACATGATCACACATCCCATTACGAATCAACAACCATGATTAGCATCTTCGTTTTCTTCAAATCTCTTTTTTTCTGTGCAAATATGTACATACCTGAATGATATTCTGATTCGGAGATAAGATAGTGAACTGTATGCTTTTCACTTATGGGATCCTAAATATTTTATGTTGTTACCGGAGAGCATTTTTAAATGTCTGGTTAATATCTCAGTATTATTTTTTTAATGTTTTTTTTTGTTTTTGTTTTTTACTTTTTAAAGACTTTATTTATATATTCATGAGAGACACAGAGAGAGAGAGGAAGAGACACAGACAGAGGGAGAAGCAGGCTTCCTGCGGGGAGCCTGATGTGGGAGACTCTGGGGTCACACCCTGAGCCGAAGGCAGACACTTAACTGCTAAACCACCCAGATGTCCCAATATCTCAGTGTTAGATAAAAGACTTGCTTGTGTTATGTTGTTAGGGGTAATGATGGTGTGATAATTCAACTTCAGAAGTTTTCACCATTCAAGGTTCATAATGGAGAAATATTCAGGGTTTGCATGACAATAGATTTGTTGGAAGAAACACAAGAAACAAGTAGGATGATAGAAGAACAAGTTTGCCAAAATGTTCATAATTGTAGAAGCTGAAAGATTGACTCACGTTTCTTGAACATCTATGTTGGTTAAAGTATTTATGTAACAGTGAGACTCAAACTTTATCCATAAATATAGTCAACTATACTCATCCTTTATTTTTTTAAGATTTTATTTATTTATTCATGAGACAGAAAGAGGCAGAGACACAGGCAGAGGCAGAAGCAGACTCCCTGCGGGGAGCCCGATGTGGGACTCGATCCCGGGACCCCAGGGTCATGACCTAAGATGAAGGAAGATGCTTCACCACTGAGCCACCCAGGCATCTCTATATTCATGCTTTATTTTATTTTTTTTTATATTCATGCTTTAAAAAGAATGTTCCTCAAAGAGTTAAAAATAGAGCTACCCTATGACCCAGCAATTGCACTGCTGGGTATTTACCCCAAAGATGCAGATGCTGTGAAAGGCCGAGACAACTGCACCCCAATGTTTCTAGCAGCCATGTCCACAAGAGCCAAACTGTGGAAGGAGCCTCGGTGTCCACCAAAAGATGAATGGATAAAGAGATGTGGTTTATGTATACAATGGAATATTACTCAGCCATCAGAAAGGACAAATACTCACCATTTGCTTCAATGTGGATGGAACCAGAGGGTATTATGTTCAATGAAGTCAGTCAGTCAGAGAAGGACAAACATTATATGGTCTCATTCATATGGGGAATAAAAAAATAGTGAAAGGGATTATAGGGGAAAGGAGAGAAAATGAGTGGGAAATATCAGAGAGGGTGACAGGACATGAGAGACTCCTAACTTTGGGAAACCAACCAAGGGGCCGTGGAAGGGGAGGTGGGCAGGGGGATGGGGTGACTGGATGACAGGCACTGAAGGGGGCACTTGACAGGATGAGCACTGAGAGTTATACTATATGCCGGCAAATCGAACTTCAATAAAAAAAAAATACAAAAAAATAATCACACACACACAAAAAGAATGTTCTATTTTTTCATGTCTAATAAGCCACTAATCTCTAAAAAGTGCAGTAATTTCTAAAGTAAATTTCCAGTTATCTCTTTGGTGCATTGACCCCCCCCCCCAACATTTGCATTAATCCTGTGCCCTTTTAATGTGACAGATTTTAATTAAGCTTAATCTGATGAGAATAAGTCCTGTGTCATCTGCCGCTCACCCTCATGTGTGGTCTCCAGGAAACATCTTCGGGCCTCTCCCCGGCACCTTGACCTCTGCCTCCTGTCTCTCAAAGGCCGTGTGTAAAGTGTGACTGGTGGACGTTGGTAAATTGTCAGGCAGAGTAGCCAGCTGTCTGCTGACAGTTTTCTTCTGACCTTCAGGGTAGTATGGCCTTCTCTTTTTGGCAGAAAAGATTGGTTGAGTATTGCTTGCTTTCAGTTTGCTGATAACTGAACGGAGTGCTCCCCTCAGGCCCAGGGCTCCCAGATGCCCAGGTGAACGGCAGTGCCCGGCCTCACCTTCCCGCAGGAAGGCACCCAGCACGTCTGATTATACCACTGGTGGTCTGTTGACTTCAGATGCTCCCCAATCAAACCCACAACCCCGACTATCCTTTATGGCAACTCGTTTGGGCAGAGAAGGGATAGTCTCTGATTCCCCCTCTCTGGCTCTTGGCCACGTTGGAGTGTGAATTCTGTTCATGGAAAGTCAAACCCCCAGAACGAATACCCTCACTGCTCAGCTGCAGAGCGTTGTTTAAAAGGATCACAATTCCCAACAGTCAGAGAATACCCAGGCATCATGTGCCTGCCGCCTCCTGTTCATTTCTGGGGGCGGCAGTTTTCCATGAGACTCTCTCTGTTTTCTTGTTGCGAGCAGGTTATCACACATTAGGAGGTCACAACAACACGCAGTAGTGGGCGCCCGTCCAGTAGGGCGCACGGCCAGCTGGGCTCTCCGAGCAGCGCCGTGTGCAGCTGGGGCTCCCTCCCGAACCCATTCCTGCTGCCGCACGACCTCGTTCTTTATGGTTGTAGGGCGACGTCCGTCCCCCTTTGCTTGCCCCCACGCCCCTTGCCACGCCGCACCTCCAAGTTCAGGGCCAGGTGCCTGAATCCTGATGCTTTGCTTCGCCTTCTGTGAGCAGCCAGAGGAACCTCGTCCTAAGTGGCTCCCGAATACAGGTCAAGCGCACCCAGAAAACCTCCTCGTGTTACATTGCTGGACCTTACAACAGAAGTGGGTCACGGGAGTGCATCGCTCACACCCCCAGCCCCAGGCGCAGGGTGCAGGGTTCGCTGGCTCGCAGGGGCAGGCGCCGGGCTGCGGAGGCGGTGGGATCGTGCGCGCGGTGGGAGCGGAGTCCTGGCAGCTGTTGGCCGACGCAGCAGGTGGTTATCACGGGCTCGCTGGTCTGTGTGCATCCTCACAAAGACGGAAGAGCTGCCCTGGGTGTGCACGCAGGCTGTCCAAGACGTACAAATCTCTTCAACTTCTTATTTTAGGGTAACAGCCGATTCCCTCGCAGTCGCGGGAAATACCAGACGGTGTTGTGGGAAAACAAATGCTTAAGTCCTTGCTCTTTCTGTTTGGCAGCCGCTCGCTCCGTATTGACCCGGGGCAAGGAGCTCCAGGCCTGCGTGAACAGTGTGGGGCGGGCGAATATAGAGGAGGATGCCTCCCAAGTAAGAGCCTGGTAGGCTGCATCGGGGCGGCCTGCCAAAGGTCCATATAAACTATAAGCTCCAGCGATGCCTGGGTGGATCAGCGGTTGAGTATCTCCCTTCCACCCGGGTTCTGGGATCAAGTCTCACATCCAGCTCCCTGCAGGGAGCCTGCTTCTTCCTCTGCCGGTGTCTCTGCCTCTTTCTCTGTGTCTCTCATGAATAAACAAATAAAATCTTATAAATCAATCAATCAATCAATCAAACAAACAAACAAACTCTAAGCTCCAGGCCTATGTTAGACTATAAAGTTCAGTGGGACTTGTGTGCTGTTTTCATTGATTGCAGAAAGGCTGAGTACAACCAGGGCTGGCTGTTCAGGAAGGAGCGAGGAGAGCTCTGTAGGTTAGAAGAACGTGCTTCACATCAGGACACCATCCAAGCCACTGTCACAGAGCACGCGGTTCCAAGCTCCAATTATCCTGAGAAAAGAGTATGAGATCGTTTTTCTCATTTTAAGAATGGTACAAATTAGATTTAGTGATTTACTTTGTGAGTTTATCTTAGGAGAACACTGGATAAATCTTCTGATACTTATTCCAGTGTTTATTTTTCCATTATACCTACGAATCTGCCAAAAGATTTTATTGTCCCGTAACATTCTGAAAGTAAAGAATTGTCTTTTCTGTGGAAAATTAGAATAATGACTAGATAGGGTTTTTTTGAAGGGAAAAGAAACAAATATAGCATTCTTTGGGATAAAAAGACAGCTACAAGAAAGATAGCTAATTAAATATAAACACTCAGGTTTATGAGTCTTATGAGAGCTGAGATCCTTTGTCTATCTTTCACTGTGGAATCTCCACTGCTTGATGCAGCACAGTGCCTGGTGGACAGGTGCATAATAACACGTGTCTATAGGGTGAAGTGTAAAAGAAACAAAAATATTTGAGAACACATTATAACTATATACTAAAGATCTAATTAAAACACCAAAAAAGTTCATAGAATTCTCTCCATAAGATACTCAAATACTTAACCATATTATAGTCACCATTACGCTGAGTTTCATTCTGTTCTTTTCTTTAATTAAAATGAATAAAACTCAACATAGAAAGTGCATTAAAAAATAATAAAATAAAAAAATGTAAAAAGTGCATTAAAAATCTTGTCCTTTTCAAATCTAACATACTAAGGGAAGAGCTTATTCTTATATATATATATATATATATATATATATATATATATATATGAATATATATAATATATATATTTGATTATATATATGTATATATATATATTTGATTAATCTTTTGGACACAATGTTCAATAAATATTTAATTATTAATCATCTTAATGTGTGGACTTTCAGCCATAGAATTCTGACCTCCCATTTGGATTGTGTCTCATCCTGAAAGCACATCGAGTAATGGTCTCGCCGCTCTGGTCAGGTCAGGTCACCTCACAATGGATATTGATCATCATCAGCATAGCTAGTGAAGAGGTGGACTCGCTTTAGGGCCATTCATTTGGGGCTTATAGAAACGACCTTCACATAAACTTGGGAGATTGGCAGTCGACTACTTACAATTGCTATTCTTCAGAAGAATTCAATGATGTCCCTCTATCAGTTTCCATGGAAACAGTCATCCAATTATTTTTCACCAGGATGTCCATGTCCTTTTTCCATCACACACTAAAGGTAAAAATCTCAATAAGATTCATTGTTTTCATAACTGGAATGTATGCCATGCACGAAATATTAAAAACAAACAAACAAACAAACAAACAAACCCTTCCCTGCGAAGTCCAGTAAATTATTTCTTCAGCTTTGCCACATTTTGCTAGTGCTTAGATAGATACCCTCGCACATGCGGCAAATGGCAGATGTAAGAGAGGTCTCGAGGTAGAGAAAAACTGAGGCTGAAACAATTAAAACACAGATTACTTGGGATTGATTTTCTTACCAAGAATCCTCCCATCCACAGAAAGTTTCTCCTTTCACCACTGGTTATAAGCTGCTAATCTATTTTCATCTGTTACAACTCTGTCCCACACAAAATAAACATCATGCAAACAAGCATGTCACATACTTGTTCATTTTATTTAGTTGATACAATATCCCCCAGCCCAGTTATAATATACTCTTGAAAATATCTGGACTGGTGCAAAGAAAGAAATCCCCCTGGGCTGAGCACGGTAAGCACTGACTTACTTATATTTCTCAAGCTGTGTTCCGTGTTCATATACCACAAGGCACAGAGACAAGGGCCTTCGCCTGGAGAGCCAATTCTCTTTGGGGACCTTGGGAGAGTGAGGGGCAATAAGCAAGCAAACCGCACAGTAGGACAAGTTGATGCACGAACAGCGTGACTTCAGTTGTGCTTAGATACTGCGGAGAATACAACAAGGGCCATGGGTGTATTATTTTATATTATGTGGTTGATGCCTTCCATTCTGTGGAGAGATGTCAGGAAGAAGGAGGCCTGACACAGGCAGTGAGACAGCCAGAGGGGGTCTACCTTGAGTCACAAAGGTGGGAAGGGACCGCCTCACAGTGCAAGAACTTGACATGTTTCAATCATTTGCATTTTATCCTAGGAGCGGTGCAAGGCGCCTGGGTCTCTGGGGATTTCTGAGCAGACAGAGGAGGGGTTTTCCTGCAGAAGGCATCTGGTTGCTGGGTGGAAATGTGATTGCAAGAGATGTGGGCAAAGGCAGAGTCGCTGCAGCCTGGACGTGTGGTGATGGGAACTTGAACCAGGGTTGGAGGACGAAGAGTTGGAGTCACGTCGATGGTTTTAATACACTTTGGCAGCAAAGGTTGGTAGAAATTGCTGGTGGGTTAAACTGGGTGGGTTGAGGGGAAGGGAGGAGCAGAGGGTTTCTGGCCTCTCCATGAATATTGGGGAGGCAGGAAAAGCATTTGCTGGTGCCCTGGTAACTTCCCCTCGAGGATGCGGGCCCATCCCAGTGCCCATCCAATCACCCAACTACTGGGAGGAATGGACACAGCAGACAAGGGATGTTTCTGTGACCGATTCCTTCTCAAATCTAACCCCTGTATTTCTGGTGTTTGCAGGAACAGAACAAACCTTCTCCCATCCCCCTGAGGTTGGAGGTGAAGCACCTGATAACATAAGCACACACACTGACTGGGTCGGGGGAGAAGCCACTCACTGTGTCAGGGAAAGTGACTGAAAACCAATCCTTCTTGTACGGAATGCTCCCACAAAGAACGTTACACTAAATGGTTTTGGGGGGAAACTAAGGGGAACATTTTATAGGTGAACTTCCAAGAATCTTGTGGCCACTCCGGAGAGTGACCCATGGGTGTTTCTCCAACGGCAGAAGCAGAACAAATGCATAAGCAGCCCAACCTCTCCACTTTTTGTTTATTCATATCCTTTGGAAAAGTATGGCAGTATTTAAGAGGGCTGAGTGTCAGCTGTTTTTGAAAGTAGCATTATTTTCCATGAGATTAGGGAGCATGTCAAATGAATGCGTTGCAGACACAGCATGTTGGGGTTCTGCTTGGTTGGCATCCCTCTGCACAGTCACCCCATGGGGAGCCCTGTCACCCCATTCCCAGGAGGAATCTGAGGCTCACACTAAGATTCACAGTGTGAATTCAATAATTCAAGTCACAGTGGCTCCAGTATCTCTAATTTCCTTGGCTCAGCGATTTTATTTTATTTATTTTATTGTGGTTTTTATATTGGAGTGCAATTTGCCAACATATAGCATAACACCCAGTGTTCATCCTGTCAAGTGCCCCCCTCAGTGCCCGTCATACAGTCACCCCAGCCCCCTACCCACCTCCCCTTCCACTACCCCTTGTTGGTTTCCCAGAGTAGGTGTCACTCATGTTATGTCACCCTCTCTGATATTTCCCACACATTTCTTCTCCCCTTTCCCCTTTAATCCCTTTCACTATTTTTTATATTCCCCAAATGAATGACACCATATAATGCTTGTCCTTCTCTGACTGACTTACTTCACTGAACATAATACCCTCCAGTTCCATCCATGTTGAAGCAAATGGTGGGTATGTGTCCTTTCTGATGGCTGAGTAATATTCCATTGTATACATAAACCACATCTTCTTTATCCATTCATCTTTCAACGGACACCGAGGCTCATTCCACAGTTTAGCTATTGTGGACATTGCTGCTAGAAACATTGGGGTGCAGATGTCTCGGCCTTTCACTGCATCTGCATCTTTGGGGTAAATCCCCAGTACTGCAATTGCTGGGTCGTAGGGCAGGTCTATTTTTAACTCTTTGAGGAACCTCCACACAGTTTTCCAGAGTGGCTACACCGGTTCACATTCCCACCAACAGTGCAAGAGGGTTCCCTTTTCTCCGCATCCTCTCCAACATTTGTGGTTTCCTGTCTTGTTAATTTTCCCCATTCTCACTAGTGTGAGGTGGGATTTCACTGTGGTTTTGATTTGTATTTCCCTGATGGCCAGTGATGTGGAATAACAGGTGCTTGTTGGCCATGTCTATGTCTTCTTTGGTGAAATTTCTGTTCATGTCTTTTGCCCATTTCAAGATTGGATTATTTGTTTCTTTGCTGTTGAGTTTAATAAGTTCTTTATAGATCTTGGATATGAGCCCTTTATCTGATAGGTCATTTGCAAATATCTTCTCCCATTCTGTAGGTTGTCTTTGAGTTTTGTTGACTGTATCCTTTGCTGTGCAAAAGCTTCTTATCTTGATGAAGTCCTAATAGTTCATTTTTGCTTTTATTTCCCTTGCCTTCATAGATGTATCTTGCAAGAAGTTGCTGTGGCCAAATTCAAAATAGGTGTTGCCTGTGTTTTCCTCTAGGATTTTGGTGGATTCTTGTCTCACATGTAGATCTTTCATCCATTTTGCGTTTATCTTTGTGTCTGGTGTAAGAGAATGGTCTAGTTTCATTCTTCTGCAAGTGGCTGTCCAATTTTCCCAGCACCATTTATTAAAGAGACTGTCTTTTTTCCAGTGGATAGTCTTTCCTGCTTTGTCGAATATTAGTTGACCATAGAGTTGAGGGCCCATTTCTGGGCTCTCTATTCTGTTCCATTGATCTATGTGTCTGTTTTTGTGCCAGTACCACACTGTCTTGATGACTACAGCTTTGTAGTACAAATTGAAATCTGGCATTGTGATGTCCCCAGCTCTGGTTTTCTTTTTCAATATTCCCCTGGGTATTCAGGGTATTTTCTGATTCCACACAAATCTTAAGATGATTTGTTCCAACTCTCTGAAGAAAGTCCATGGTATTTTGATAGGGATTGCATTGAATGTGTTCATTGTCCTGGGTAGCATTGACATTTTCACAATATTAATTCTTCCAATCCATGAGCATGGAATATTTTTCCATCTCTTTGTGTCTTCCTCATTTGCTTTCAGAAGTGTTCTGTAGTTTTTAGGGTTTAGATCCTTTACCTCTTTGGTTAGGTTTATTCCTAGGTCTCTTATGCTTTTGGGTGCAGTTATAAATGGGATTGACTCTCTCTTTCTTCAGTCTCATTGTTAGTGTATAGACATGCCACTGATTTCTGGGCATTGATTCTGTATCCTGCCACACTGCCAAATTGCTGTATGAGTACTAGCAATCTTGGGGTAGACTCTTTTGGGTTTTCTACGTACAGTATCATGTCATCTGTGAAGAGGGAGAGTTTGACTTCTTATTTGCCAATTTAAATACCTTCTATTTCTTTTTGTTGTCTGATTACTGAGGCAATCAGTACTTCCAGTACTATGTTGAATAGCAGTGGTAAGAGTGGACATCCCGGTCCTGTTCCTGATCTTAGGGCAAAGGCTCCCAGTGTTTCCCTATTGACAATGATATTTTCTGCGGTCTTTTCATAGATGTCTTTTAAAATGCTGAGGAATGTTCCCTCTATCCCTATACTCTGAAGAGTTTTGATCAGGAATAGATGCTATATTTTGTCAAATGCTTTCTCTGCATCTATTGAGAGGATTATACGATTCTTGTTTTTTCTCTTGTTGATATGATCTATCATGTTGATTGTTTTACGAGTGTTGAACCAACCTTGCAACCCAGGGATAAATCCCACTTGGTCATGGTGAATAATCTTCCTAATCTACTGTTGGATCCTATTGGATAGTATCTTGTTGAGTATTTTTGCATCTGTGTTCATCAGGGATATTGGTCTATAGTTCTCCTTTTTGGGGAGGGGGTCTTTGTGTGGTTTTGGAATTAAGGTGATGCTGGCCTCATAGAACGAGTTTGGAAGTATTCTGTCCCTTTCTATCTTTTGGAACAGCTTTAGTAGAATAGGTTTTTTTTTTTTCTTTAAACGTTTGATAGAATTCCCCTGGGAAGCCATCTGGCCCTAGACTTTTGTGTCTTGGGAGGCTTTTGGTGACTGCTTCAGTGTATTGGCCCTGGGTATTGGCCTGTTCAAGTTTTCTATTTCTTCCTGTTCCAGTTTTGGTAGTTTGTGGTTTTCAAGAAATGCACCCATTTCTTCTAGAGTGCCTAATTTATTGGCGTATAGCTGCTCATAATATATTTTTAAAATAATATGTATTTCCTTGGTATTGGTTGTGATCTATCCTTTTTCATTCATGATTTTATTAATTTGAATCTTTTTTATTTTTCATAAGGCTGGCTAATGACTTATCTATCTTATTAATTCTTTCAGAGAACCAACTCCTGGTTTTGTTGGTCTGTTCCACAGTTCTTCTGGTCTCTATTTCATTGATTTCTGCTTGAATCTTTATTAACTCTCTTCTTCTGCTGGGTGTAGGTATTATTTGCTGTTCTTTCCCCAGTTCTTTTAGGTGCGAAGTTAGCTTGTGTATTTTGGGGTTTTTTGGGGTTTTTTTTTGTTTTTCCAATTTTTGGATGGATGCTTTTATTGCAATGTATTTCCCTCTTAGGACTGCTTTGGCTGTTTCCCAGAGATTTTCAATGGTTGTGTCTTCAGTTTCATGAGTTTTGATAAATCTTTTTAATTCTTCTCTAATTCCCTTGTTTGACCCCTTCATCTTTCAGCAGAATGTTCTTTAACCTCTACATGTTTGAGTTTCTTCCAAATTTCTTCTTGTGATTGAGTTCAAGTTTCAAAGAATTATGGTCTGAAAATATGATGGGGACAATCCCAGTCTTTCGGTATCGGTTGAGACCTGCTTTGTGACCCAGTATGTGGTCTACTCTGGAGAAGGTTCCATGTGCACTTGAGAAGAATGTGTATTCAGTTACGTTCAGATACAAAGTTCTGTATATATCTGTGAAATCCATCTGGTCAGTGCATCATTTAAAGCTCTTGTTTCTTTGGGGATGTTGTGCTTAGAAGATCTGTCATTTTCAGAAAGGGCCGTGTTGAAGTCTCTTACTATTAGTGTATTATTATCTAAGTATGTCTTTACTTTGGTTATTAATTGATTGATATACTTGGCGGCTCCCACATTGTGGGCATAAATATTCATTATTGCTCATTTCTCTTGTTGGATAGACCCTTTAAGTATGATATAGTGTCCTCTTCATGTCTTACTACAGTCTTTGGGATAAAATTTAATTTATCTGATATGAGGATGGCTACCCCAGCTTTCTTTTGAGGACCATTTGAATGGTAAATGGTTCTCCAACCTTTTATTTTCAGGCTGGAGGTGTCCTTAAGTCTCAAATGAGTCTCTTATAGACAGCAAATAGATGGGACTTGCTTTTTTATCCAGTCTGAAACCCTGCATCTTTTGATGGGATCATTTACCCCTTTCACATTCAGAGGTACTTTTGAAAGATATGAATTTAGTGTCTTCGTAATACCTATTCAGTCCCTGTTTTTGTGGATTATTTCATTGGGCTTCCTCTTTCTTTTACAGAGTCCCTCTTAATATTTCTTGCAGAATTGGTTTGGTGGTCACATATTCGTTCAGTTTCTGCTGATCTTGGAAGCTCTTAATCTCTCCTTCTATTCTGAATGAAAGCCTTGCTGGTAAAGTATTCTTAGCTGCATGTTCTTCTCATTTAGTGCCTGAATATATCCTGCCATCCCTTTCTGACCTGCCAGGTCTCTATGGAGAGGTCTGCTTTTAATCTATTATTTCTCCCCATATAATTTAGGGATCTCTTGTTTCTTGCTGCTTTAAAGATTTTCTCTTTATCTTTGGACTTTGCAAGTTTCACTATTAAATGTTGAGGTGTTGGATGATTTTATTGATTTTGGGGGTGAGGGGAAATTCTCTATCTCCTGGATCTGAATCCCTCTTCCTTCCCCAAATTAGGGAAGTTCTCAGCTATTATTTGTTTAAATATGCTTTTTGGCCCTCTGGTCCTTTTGGCTCTCTCTGGAACCCCAATTATACATAGATTTTTTTCCTTCTGAGGCTATCATTTATTTCCCTTAACCTTTCTTCATGATCTGCTAATTGTTTTCTCTTTTTCCTCAGCTTCCTTCTTTGCCATCAATTTATCTTCTATGTCATTCACTCATTCCTCTACCTCATGAACCATCATTGTTAGGACCTCCCGTTTGGATTGCATCTCATGTAATTTTTAATTTCAGCCTGATTAGATCTAAATTCTGCATTCATGAAGTCTGTTGATTCCTTTATGCTTTTTTCCAGAGCCACCAGTAGCTCTATAATAGTGCTTCTGAATTAGCTTTCTGACTCGAATTGTAATCCAGATTCTGTAACTCAGTGGCAGAGAATACTGTTTCTGATTCTTTCTTTTGTGGTGAGTTCTTCTTTCTAGTCATTTTGCTCAGTGCAGAGTGGCTCTATGAACGGGCTGAGTCAAGAATATCAACCACGACCTAAGTAAATTTCACCCTAGATGATTCCGCTGAGTCAGAGACCAGAAATTGAAAACAAAGAGCAGAATGAAATAAAGCAAAAGAACCACTAAAGTGAAAAACAAATTTTAAAATAAAGTAGTAAAAAGTAAAAGACCAAGAATCCCAAAGAAGAAGAGAAAAAAAGAAAAAGAAAAAGAAAAAGAAAAAAAAATGAGAAGAAAAAAAGAGGGGAGACTGGGAGATGGTGGTGGTGAGGAAGTTGTAGTGGAGGCAGCATGTAGTCTACCTGAGTGGTTCTAGAGAGTCATTGTCTTGGTTCTGAATATATTAAGTTATGTATGTTAGAAGATGCTCAGTCCCAAATTTATATAAACCAGAAATACTTGTAGAAGGCCCCAACATTGACCACCAAAACAGAAATGAGATAAAAGAGGAGGGCAGAATGGGTTTGAGGAATCTCACAGAATGAACCAGTACAGTATGCCACTTGGTTTTGGGTGCATACTGGTCATGTCGTACAAGGTATTAACTTCTGCCATTGTAGAACAAAATGAGACAGAGAAAAAAAACATACACAAAACCAAAAAAAAATTATATTTTGTGTATCTTCCAGAATTAAGTTGAGTATCTTGAAGAGAATCTAGAATAGGAAAATATATCTAGGACCTGTAATTTTAGAAATATGCAAGTCAAAAGGAAGAATCTTAAAAATGAAGAGGTGGTAAGATATTGTAGTTAAGGTGGAAAAAGAGAAAAAAAAATGGAAATTTACAGTCTGATATAAAAATGAGTTGTACTGGAAAAAGGAAGGAAAAAAAAAGGAAAAGTACCCTCTGGCTCTATATACTGTAAATCCCTCGACTTCCCCTTGATCTTTCCAGCGCTGCTCAGTCGAGAACTTTCTCTCCCCCTGTCTTTCCAGCTGGTCTTCTGGGGGAGGGGCTGCTGTGCTGACTCTCAGGTGTGTGCACCTGGGGGAGATGCCCCGCCCCCCCACCCCCCGGGTTCGGGGCTCAGTGGGAGCTGTTTACCCGTGAGGCCTCTGTGCCCTAGGGCCCTGCACCTCCCAGGCACAGGTGACACCAGGAGGAACAATGACACTGGCGGGGGCCAGCTCTCCAGCCCTAGAGTCAGGTCCCGCAGTAACCACGGCAGCTCCCAGTCCGCAGGGGCCTGGATGCTCTGGGGGCGAGGGGCGCTGCTCTGCACAGCTTGGGAGCCCCGGTGGCAGGAGCTCCTAGCTGTCCTGTGCCCTCCCAGCCTCCTTCTGTCCCGCGGGGAGCACAGGATCCTGGGCTGTGTCCCCGGCGCCCTGGGATCCAGGGCCTGCGCCGCTGGGATCACGCTCTGTGCCAGGTCCCCCGAAGGCAGCAGGTGCAGCCCCCTCCCCGCAGAGTCCCCCCCGACCCCCGGCTTCTCCCCAAGGCCCCGCCGGGTGCTCCAGCCCTTTACGGCTGGGCCCACGGTGTGGGGCACTCTCCCCCAGGCGCCCCCCTCTGTGAGTGACCCCGGGAGACTGGAGGCCCCACCGCCCCTCCTGAGATTCGGCTGGATTTTCCTGCTAAGCACCTTCCTGTCCGGAAGAATCCAGTGTGGATTTTTGAAAGTTCCTACTTTTCCGGGGCTGGGCTTTCTGTCCAGAGGCTTTTGCTGTGGCCTTAGCCCGGCTCCTCATGGGGACCCTCCTTCACTTGATTCTTTTTTTTTTTTTTTTTTTTTTTTTTTTTTTTTTCTGTCTTCCAAGAAGAAACCCGGGTAGCCCCGGTGGCCCAGTGGTTTAGCGCCACCTTCAGCCCAGGGCGTGATCCTGGAGTCCCGGGATCCAGTCCCGTCAGGCTCCCTGCATGGAGCCTACTTCTCCCTCTGCCTGTGTCTCTGTCTCTCTCTCTCTATGTCTCTCATGAATAAATAAATAAATAATACTTTTTTAAAAAGGAAGCAAAAACCCTTCTCTCTATAACATTCCAGCTGTTCTCTCTTTAAATCTCAGGTCGAATTTGTAGGCTTTCAAGATGGTTTGAAAGTTATCTAGGTAAGTTGGTGGTGACAGGTGAGTTGGAGACCCCTACTCCTCTGCCACCTATCCTAGCCTATTGGTTCAGCAATTTTAAATCAAAACCTTTCTTTCTTTCTTTCTTTCTTTCTTTCTTTCTTTCTTTCTTTCTTTCTTCTTCTTTCTTTTTTCTTTTTTCCTTCCTAGTATCATTTTTAATTACCTGGTGAAATGGAAGAACAATTTTAAGTGAGAAAATGACGAGCAAGGTGCTCTAAGACCTATTGTTTTTTTACCATTGGCTGTCCATTCTCAAGGAACCATGACAGCCTGATCCCCAAGCAAGACAAGAAGGCACTTTCTGCAAACTCTCACTGAAAAAGGCAGGATCTGTGGCAGGAGAAAGTCGTGGTGAGGGGCTGGAAGCCCGACAGAGATCCCAGTGGCACGCCGGTCAGCACAGGCTTGTACTGGAGGGCCACACCTCCTTCCTCATCACTCCGGGGAGCACGTGCTCCTCATGGACATCATGCTTGCAAGAGCTGAAACTCTCACCCAGGTTGGGCTTTCCTCATTGATCTGTGGCCTTAATGGAGAATGTCTTTGCTGCTTCCACTAGTTTTCTATGGCCGCTGGCTGCTGTCACAGATCAGTATAAATGGGGGAGCTTACCCACCACAAGTGTATTCTCTCTCAGCCTGGAGGACAGAAGTTCACAGTCAGACCCGAGTCCCTCATGAGGGCTCCAGGGGAGAACCTCCTGCTCCAGCATTTCCAGCTTCTGGTGTCTCAGAAATCCTCAGTGTCTCTTGAAGCTCTGCCTCCAAAGATGCATGAATTCCTCCTGTGTCCATGACTCTGGGTCCTGGACTCCCTGTGACACTGGTCACTGTGTCAGGGCCTGCCCTGCTCCACCATGACCTAGTCTCAACTTGATTACACCTGCAAATGTCATGGGTCCAAAGGAGGTCATATTCCCAGGGCCTGGGGTGGACACACACACACACACACCCATCTGGGAGAACAGTTACCAACTGGTTTATTTCTGTCTGCTGTCAAAGTTTCTCGGGGTAGCTTAACAGAGTGCAAAGTACTGGTTTTTGAAGCCACTAACCAGTTGATGATTCCATAAAACAGAGGAGCTTACAACTTATCAACCAAACCTTTGAGAAAAAAAAAAGTGCTCCTTAAAATCACAAATATACAAAAGATGCAAACTAGGGCCACCCTAGACAGACAGAGTGTATCGTCATCTCAGCCCAGAAAAAGTGTCTTCAGAGTTGCAGCTTTTTTTCCTAAGGTCATCTTATACTGTTAAAGTGTTTGCTTTCTTTGTGAGGACGATTGACCTCAGGCCTGGATCAATGTTCACGTACTGGTAAAAATCACATGAGAGCTCTTGGGGTTACCTGTTGCTGTGTGATGAACCTCTATAGACGTGGTGAAGCAAAATGATGTCCTTCATGGTGGCCTGTCATGGTTCTGGCTGTGACCTGGGCTCAGGCAGTGGCCTTCCTCCCCCCAACCAATGGTCCATATAGATGCCCTAAGGTGTCTGAATTTTGGGTCAAGCCCAGGCTTCCTCACTCATGGGCTGAGCTACCTGGGGAGACTCAAATAGCTGGGGCCAGGGCAGCAGGGGACCTTGAGTTCCCTCTCTCCCAATCTCCCCATCTGTCTCTGTTTCCTCTCCCTCCCCTCCCCCTCTCTCCCTCTTCATATTCTGCTCCCCCAGCCACCTCACAGAAGAGGTAATAAGCAATGAACACAGAATCCCTGACTAGATCCACATGAAATCACAGTGAGATTTCTTGTTCTATAGCAGTGAGCACTTTTTTTCAAGTTTAATAATATAGAGCATTGGCCATGGTGTAAGGCAACCATCTGTTATCACCCTTGTTGGCAGGACTTCCGTATAACAATAAAAATATCTGGAGAATGAGTAGAATGGTTACTATATGAGTTGGGATAGGCTCTCTGCTATAAAAATAATTCTCCAAATCTCAACGGAATCCCAATGGCCAACACCAGCTCCAGTGGACCTGGTGGGAAGAAGAGTCATCCTTCCCCACACAGCCATTTGGGGGCCACTTTCCTGGGACACTTCACTGGGCACTAGGCCAGTTGAGTCCTCCAGAAGGTCAGGAAGGACCAGGTGCAGGGGACCCCGGAGAGTGGGGAGGGGAGGCCCAGAACTCAGTTTCAGACCTGTCCACATACAGGGCCATTGCCTAGGCCACACACATTAAAATGTGCCTGTCACACTTCCATGCATCCACCCACTCCACAAGCATTTATTTAATGTCTACTGTATGCTAAGCACTCTTCTAACATATGGATTAATAATGGAGGAGATGAAATGAACACAGAGCCAAAGCACACCAAGAAGAAAGGCAACTTGCAAAAGAGAATAGATCATATTGTTCTCTTTTAGTAATTATCTCAAATATGTACCCATATGGAAATTATGAAATAATTAATTTGTACAAATTATTTAAATTATTAAAGTACAAATTATTATTAGTGTTTCTATCTAATGAGCAGGATTCTGGCTTCTTATGTGCTTTATGCTTCACATTTCTTATCGTTAGGTTGTTTTTTAAGAGAACAAGCAAATTTTCCATTGGTGATAAATTAATGTTGACAGAAAAAATGAGTGTGGGAAAGAGGGAGCCAAGGATGAGGGCAGAGCAGCAGGACAGAAATATCTTCCCGGAGCAGGAGAGGAGCAGGAGCAGGAAAGGAGCAGGAGAGGAGCATAGAAGAGCAGGATCAGGATCAGGAGGAGCATGAAAGGAGCAGGAGAAGGAGCAGGAGCAGGGGAGGAGCAGGATCAAGAGAGGTACAGGAGAGGACCAGGAGCAGGGAAGGAGCAGGAGCAGGAGCACAAGAGGAGCAGGAGCCAAGCAGGAACAGAGGAAGAGCAGGAGAGGAGCAGCAACAGGAGAGGAGCAGGAGTAGGAGAGGAGTAGGAGCAGGAGAGGAGCAAGCACAGGAGAGGAAAAGGAGCAGGACAGGAGGAGGAGTGGAGCATGAATAGGCAAGGAGCAGTTGCATGAACAAGAGAGGAGCAGGAGCAGGAATAACGCATGAGCTGGAGCAAGAGAAGGATCAGGAGCAGGAGAGAAGCAAAAAAGAAGCAAGAACAGGAGAGGAGCAGAAGAGGAGCACGAGAGTAGCAAGAGCAAGAGCAGGAGCAGGAGTAGAAGCAGGACAGGAGAGGAGCAGGAGCAGAAGAAGGAGAGGAGCAAGAGAAGGAGAGAAGGGGCAGGAGTGGAGCAGGAACAGGAGAGGAGCAGGAGCAGGAGAAAGCAGGAGCAAGATCAGGAGAGGAGCAAGAGCAGGAGTGGAGCAGGAACAGGAACAGGAGAGGTTCAGAAGTAGAGCATGAGCAGGCAATGAGCAGTTGCATGAACAAGTGAGGAGGCGCAAGAGTAGTGCATGAGCTGGAGCAGGAGAGGAGCAGGAGCAGGTGAGGAGTAGGCAGGAGTGGAGCAGGAGTAGGAGAGGAGCAGGAGCAGAAAAGTTACAGGGGAGGAGCATGAGAGGAACAGGAGTAGGAGAGGAGCAGGAGCAGGAGACAAGAAGGAGCATGAGCAGACAAGGATTAGTTGAATGAAGAAAGGAGCAGGAGCAGGATTAGTGCATGAGCCAGAGAGGAGCAGGAGAATGAGCAGGAGCAGGAGTGGAGCAGGAGCAGGGGAAGTGCAGGAGTAGGAAATGTGCAGGAGAGGACCATGAAAGGAGCAGGAGGAGGAGCAAGAGCAGGAGAGGAGCAAGAGCAGAAGAGCTGGAGAAGAGCAAGAGCAGGAGAGGAGAAGGAGCAGGAGAAGAAACAGGACAGAAGCGGGAGAGGAGCAGGAGTGGGAGAGGAGCCAGAGAGGAGCATGAGAGGAGCAGAGTCAGGTGAGGAGCAGGAAGAGGAGAGCAAGAGCAGTAGAAGAGCAGGAGCAGGAGAGGTGCAGGAGCCAAAGCAGGAGCAGGTGCAGGAGAAGTGCAGGAGCAGGAACAGGAGAGAAGCAGGAGAGGAGAAGGAGAGGAACAGGAGAAGGAGAGGCGCAGGGGTAGGAGAGTAGCAGGAGGGGAGCAGGAGCATGAGAGAAGGAAGAGCAGGAGCATGAGAGGAGCAGGAGAGGACCAGTAGTGGAGGAAGAGATGAACAAGAGAAGGAGAGGAGCAGGAGCTGGAGAGGAGCAGGAGAGGAGCAAGAACAGGAGAGGAACAGGAGCAGGACAGTTGCAGGAGAGGAGCATGAGAAGCATGGGAGCAAGAGAAGGAACAGGAGCAGGGGCGGTGCAGGAGGGGAGTAAGAGCAGGAGTCAGAGGAGCAGGAGCAGGAGCAGGAAAGGAGCAGAAGCAGGAGAGGAGCAGGAGCAGGAGAGGAGCAGGAATAGGAGCAGGAGTCAGAGGAGCAGGAGCAGGAGGAGGAGAGGAGCAGGAGCCGGAGAGGAGCAGGAGCGGGAGAGGAGCAGGAATAGGAGCAGGAGCAGAGGCAGGAGCAGGAGAGAAGCAGGCGCAGGAGTAGTAAATGAGCTGGAGCAGAAGCAGAGAGAGCAGGAACAGTTGAAGAGTAGGAGGGAAGCAGGAGCAGGATATTTGGAGCAGCAGGAGAGGAGCAGGATCAAGAGAGGAGCAAGAGCAGGAGCAGGAGCAGGAGCAGGAGAGGAGCAGAGAGCCGGAGAGGAGCACAAGAGGAGAGGAACAGGAGAGGAGCAGGAGCAGGAGAGGAGCAGGAGGGGAGCAGGATCAGAAGCTGGAGAGGAGTTGGATAAGGAGCAAGAGAGGAGCAGGAGAAGGAGCAGGAGCAGGGGAGGAGCAGGAGGGGAGCAGGAGCAGGAAGAGGAGCAGGAAATGAGCAGGACCAGAACCAGGAGCAGGATGGAACAGGACGGGACAGGTCAAGACAGGGTGCGAACAGGGCAGGTTGCAGGCAGCTAGTGACTCAGGGGGGGTCCCTCTCCACACAGCTCCTCAAAACCATGACCCCTGAATCAACTGGGGCATGAGAACTGTGGAGACTTGGCCCGTTATATGTGATGTTTTCTTGCTTCTAAAAATTCCTGTAATGTTTTCATTAAAGGGTTCCCTCCTGATATCTACAGAGAGGGGATGAGGCCACTCGGGGCATGATTTTCCCTGTTGTTCAATGTCCCCTTCGTGGAGCAGGACGGACCCACCTGGTCTGGTCCCAGCCCGCCCGCACCACTTTCGGATTCCAGACGTGCCCTCCTGACATCGTCCTTCTGCGTTTACATTAGACACCTGTATAACTTCTTTGACCTTGCAGTTGTTTGTACACCTCCTGTGTGTCCTTTGTAAACTGCATTTGTCAGAAAACCCTCCGTAGTTTGGGCTGATAGCTTCTGAGTCAGATGCTTCTTTACATGAGGCTGAGTGGGTTTCAAGCAAAGGTCCGCACAGGAGGATCTGTCATCCCCACATGCCTTGGTCCTGGTGAGCGGTCCTCACTGATGGTGACATTTCCTCTCTGCTGTTTCCCAGAACAAAAACCTGAGAACTGCCTTTTCAACCACATGTCCTCTGTCTCCGAGGGAGGCAGTGGGGAATATCGGCCGTCTGGAGTAGAGTCCAGAAGCCACAGAAGATGCCTGAAGCACCTGCTAGGGCCACACACTGTGTTGGGTGCAGGAGATCCACACTGAAGAGAGGCCCTCCTGGCCCCGTGGAGCTCTGTGTGTACAAGGTGAGGCAGACGAGGAAACCGGCACTGACAGTGTGAGTCGTGCTCCCCGACGCGGCCGCAGCCCCGAGACCCGGTCACTACATCCCTGATACGATCTCCAGCGCTGGCTGGCTGCACGTGCAAATGCGCCTTCAGCCTCAGCTGATCGCACAGTTATCACGTCCCGTAGGACCGCTGTGCCCTCTCCTACCCCACCTGGTGGGCCCCACCCATCCGCTCGTCTTGTGTCTTGGTGACCGGGGGCAGCCCCAGCAGCTGCACACCTGCACACCTGCACGGAGGTTTCATCACCGATGTTCTGCAGAAGCAGAGAAAGGAAGCCTGTCCTGTGACATTATCTTCCCCGCAGGGAATGAGGGGTTATTTTCACCCTTTTCCTTCCCCAGGGGCTAACCTTGATTCTCTCTGCATACTCGTCTTCCTCTTACGTAGGCTGGCGAGGCTGGGGTATCTCTCTTCCCGTTTCTGCTGGAAGATGCTATGGATGCATGGCCTTTTATTATGGCTCGGGAGCCCACCCCACTTTCGTGGAGCACGGGGATGATTCTTTCAGGCTTTCGAGAGCATGCACCCCACGGACCTCGCCAAAGCCGTCTTGCCTGGCAACATCATGCGTGGACATCTGCTGTGTCTAACTCTGAGCGACACGAGGGTGTGCGGGGCAGGAATCCCGTTCAGAAGATTTTCAGACAGATGACTCCCTTTTTCCTGTGGGGACAATTGCTTATTTTTGCCTTTTCCTTCAGAGATTAGATAGCCTAGGTTTGGGGAGTTCCCATATAGTTGCAGTGCCTGCCCTGCCCGATCAGTCCTCGCCACTGCACAGCACCAACGGCTTCGAAGACCCCACAGCATTACAACGATGTAATCAAACAGAAAGATGAGGAGCTCATATAACCCTCGTGCTGCTTATCTGCAGATTTGTGACGAGGACACATCAATCCTTCGTTTATGGAGTCATATTTGTGTCTTCAGATTCTTATTAATCCAGTTAACAAGACGCCTGATTTTTGCTAACAAATAAAGTTTCATGATTTAAGCTTTTTTTTGAAAAAATAATAAAATTTTTTAACGTTCTCTTAAGAACTAGATTGCCTTGGGGTAATCACAATAAGTAACAAAAATTGCCTTCCCTTAGACAGGTATGAGAAAAGGTAATATTTGAGATCGTAGAAAGTCAGATTTGTTATTCCTTAAGAATCTTCCGAAGCACAGCATTCCTGATTTCCACACTTGTGATGTGATTTCTTTCCCAGTAAGTGGCTCATGATGGCCCAATATCAAATAACATACATAAAATAAAAATTATAGAAAGGAAATGTCTATGTTTGCCATAGGGATTTGGCAAATCCAAGGTTTAAATACTCCCTGCTTGTAAAAGGAGAAAATCATAATCTTTATCAGCAAGCTACTCTTGTTATCTCTTTTATCTGGGAGAATGATAGGCCTTCTGTACCATCAGCTTTCCTTACAAAATTCATTTTTCTGCGGCATGTGTTTGCATGAGCAAATTATTCCAAATTCTTAAAACACTTCCATTTATAAGTGTCTCCAACTTCCCTCTGAGAGGCAGGAGTCCTGTGGTTGCTCAGGTCTGAATCGCAGGGTGAAGACACAGCCCCAGTGTCTTCACTTTTTCAGTCGTCCATAGGACAAGGGCAGACCTCTGCCAGAGAGGAGAAGTCCCAGCGTTTCTTGGGACCTCAGCTATTTGTCATCTTCGCTACAAGAAGCATGTTCCAATCACCACGAGACATCCCTGAAGGGTTTAATGGAGTTAATGAATTGCCTCCACTGAATTGGCTGACACGGAAACCCATATACAAGTGAGACTGAATCGACAGCCCTCAGACGTGAGCACAGCTCCCTGCAGGAGGATTTTTGTTGCTCACAACGGAAGACTTCTTCGACCCAGGTAGGTCAGTAGGGACAAAGGAGACCTGTAAGGTTTCATACAACTCTAGCATCACTCTGGAGCCATGACACCTATCCACTCCCTTGTGACAGGCAGCCAGAGGACACTGAGAGCGCCCAGGGTGCCAGGGCCATGGGAAGGCCAAGCGTCAATGTCAGTGACAAAGGAGCCATGGCCAAAATGTTAAGAAAAATGTTTTCAACACACTTCATTAGAATAAAATGCTGCATACTCATTATTTACATTATATAAAATTAGTTTTTTTTTCAATAAGAAGAAAAATTTTATTTCAAAATATTTGTATCCCGTTGGCTTCCCGCATGGCACGTATCTTCACTGGTCTTCTCTCTGCGTGAAAGTGAGCTGTATCCCCCACAGCTGGGGTGCGGCTCCAGGAGGGCAACGCCATGTCTGTCCTGCTCCCTGGGTGGCCAGTGTGAGGATTCTGGGCGTGGGAACACGGACAGGATGATTCCCAGAATGAGCATATCTTCATTTCGAATTTCCGAAAGTGTAGCAATTCCAGATGTAAGACAATGATTATTGTTTGCTAAATAAAATGAAACCATGGCTGTTAATATTTATTTAAAACACTGATTTCTATTAATATCATTTAGAATTTTACAATGTGAAAGGGACTTATTTGCATAGCTTTTGCTGAAAGCAAAGAGGCCATTACAATTATTTACAATCATCATCTAGACTCACAAATGAGTAGTAATTCCCCTTACGATATTGGACGTTAATTAGATTTCATTTAGCTTCATTCCTTTTCTACTTCATTAATAAAACTCAAACATTTCTCATCTCCACCAGTAGGGCCTCCCCTCAACCCACACAATTCTGTGCACTTGGACGGTGTCCACTCTTCCTTGCATCTCCACACACACATGGTCCTGGGAAATGCCCATCACTGCTCACTGCTCATGCCTCCTTCAGCTTATCCACATGGATGTTTCCTGAGCACGATCTCATCCCCGCCAGCTGCTCAGAGCATGTGCCCCAATGCTGCATGTACCTCCATCCTGCACCCCACCCTGGTCTCTTGGAAGGCCTGAGTTGGCCAGCAGCGCACAGGTTATGATTTAGTTTGAACAACGGTTTTATTTCTTCATCTCTGGAGGCTTCGTGGTCTGACTTCCAACTTTTGGCTCCACTTTTAAAGAACATTTTAGAATATGTTACCACTTTAATACAAGACATACAAGGTTATTATTTCAAGAATCGGCCTTGGCATCCAAATCTTTCTGCAGTAAGTCTTACACAGACCCTGGAATCAGTAAGAAGAGATCTTTTGGGGATGCCTGGGTGGCTCAGTGGTTGAGCATCTGCCTTCAGCTCAGGCCATGATCCCGGGGTCCTGGGATAGAGTCCTGCATTGGGCTCCCCGCAAGAAGTCTTCTTCTCCCTCTGCCTGTGTCTCTCTACCTCTCTCTCTGTGTCTCTCATGAATAAATAAATAAAAATCTTAAAAAAAAAGAAATGATCTTTCTGGTTTGATGCATAATACTTCCTCATTTTTATCTCATGAAATGTATTCAAGCCTTTCCTAAAAGTCGATTTACATACTAAATGACATTTTATTTATTTTTGCCTTTGTTGGAGGAAATACAAATACTTAATATCAACTAGAAGGAAATTCTTTACATTTAATCTCATTTAAAATATTATCAAAATTTTCTAATAATTGACTAGGTAGTAAGGTGCCCATACAATTTTTTTACAGTGACCTTGAAAACTCAGGACTGGAGGGCGCCCGGGTGACTTAGTCGAGTAAGCGCTCGACTCTTGATTTCAGCCCAGGTCTTGATCTCAGAGTGGTGAGATGGAGCCCCACTTCCCTGGGCTCTGAGCTCAGCAAGGGGTGCACTGGAGATTCACTTCCTGCCCCTCCCTCAGCCCCTCACTCCCCTGCTCACTATCTCACTCTCTCACCAATAAATAAATCTCTAAAAAGAAAAAAAGAAAGAAAGAAAACCCAGGACTAGAAATTCTATTAAAGAGTGTCATTTATTTGTATGATTTTTGCTTTATGAAACTGTACAAGAAGAACATAGGAACTCAGGAAGTGAAACACATGCCGCTTTCTGAGCGCCACCACCCTTGTGCAGAAGCAGCCAGGGGCCCGCTGCAGGGTGGCCGCTGCTGCTCCAGGGTGTCAGCATGCCTCCGACAGCATGTGGGAGTCTGCTGTCTTTTTAAATTTTGTTTTGAGAAGTTTGGGTACTTGGAACATTTTAGCATTAATGTAAGTACATTTAGTGGTCTTTTCTTTTATATTTTGCCTTTGGAAGTGTCCTCAGCAATCTTCTTAAATTTTCTCTGCAGCTCCTACCAATAATTAAATATCCTCCTGCTTTTCTCCTGGTAATTTTGTGACTTTAATGTTTACATTGACATCTTTAATTCAAATAATATTTTAAATCATTACTTGGAAAGAAATGGAAATTAATACGTCACTTTTAACATTTATTCATTTATTTTTGTGTTCATGATTGTCCACTTGTTCAAACCCCACCTATAGAATAATCCATCTATTTGACACCATTTGGATACTGCACAGACTATGTTATGTTCTTACATACTTGAGCTTGATTTAAACCGTCTCTTCTGATCCATCGATCTGCTTCAATTGCTGTGATTTTGCAGTGAACTTTGGTAGCATCAAGAACCATGATCTCCTGTCATTTCTTTTTATTTTTAGAATTTTCTCAGCCACACTGGCTCCTGTATTCTTATAAATGAGCTTTAGAATCACCATGTCAAGTTTTTTAAAAAGGATTCCCCCCCCCCCAAAAAAAGGGGATTTTCCCAAAAAATGTCTCAAATAACAATTTCGAGTTTGCAAAAGGCCCTTTCCGACCGAGGAGAGAGCTCGGCCAGGGCTGGTGGCCAGCACGGAGAAGGATGTGGGTGGGAGCTGCCCACCATGCGACCCATTATTGGTGGGTGCCAGACAGTGGCTCACTGGGGGTGGATCTGGGAAGTGCAGGCCTGTGCCCGGAGATCCCTCTGCCAGCCTCTCTGCTGTAGCACCTGCTGTGTGTGTGCTACCAGCATGCTCCCCTGTGTCTCAGCCTTCCAGTGGGGACGTTTCTGCTGACTGGCCGTCAAGGTCAAGGATTCTTCCCTGAGGCAAGCCGGCCAGCTCTCCGGGGCTAAGGCCCTCTCCAGTCCCGCCACCATGTTTGAATCCAGCACCTGTTTGGATGCTTGGGGTTTCCGCCCTCTCAGCGGCGTCTGCTGCTCCGCTAGCTCCTGAGCCCCTGATCTCAGCCTGCGCATCGGTTGCAGACCCTGGGCCTGCTTCCCTGAGTCCGACTTCCACGCCACCTTGCTTTCCAGCCCACTCTTTCGTGCCTTTGGTTGCCTTGCCATTTTTGCTGCAAGCCAGGCATGGTGACAGGAGCTGGGGTCATAGGGCTTCCGTGTGAGGTTCTGTGTTCATCTGGCTGTGAGCTGGGTTGTGTGGCATGGCTGCTGTGGCGCTGGGTGCCAGGGACCTCAGATCCCCGGTGGGCACTCCCTTGGGTCTGCCTCCCATCCTGACCCGGGGCTTCCCAAGGGCCACCCTTCCTGGCTTCCACCGTCATGGTCATGGCCCAGCAGGCATCACCGAGGGGTGGAGGTGGGGGCGTTTCCCAGGGTCCCTTGATAAAGTCTCAGTCCTGTGGTGGCGGGAAGCTGAGGGCTTCTCCAGCCAGAACCCTTGCCATGCAGCTTAGTCTTTGTCTCCCCTGTGCAGCAGCTAAGTCCCCAGCGCGGGCCCTGAGAGCCCTGCACGTGCTGCCTCAGTGTTCTCCCCTGGGGTCGGACAGGAGGCTAGAGTGAGCTGCAGAGTGGAGTCCCTTCCCCGCCAGGAGAGCCTCAGGAAGCCCTCAGTCTGCAGTGGCCTCTGCCCTTCTAGCCACATCACAGCACTTCCCAGGAGCCAGACACTGAATCTAATTGCTTAAACCCATTAAGGCTCCATGGGACGATTCCTGTCCCTATCAATGGGGCTCACTGGCATTCTGTAGGGTGTGCTACATACGGAACATAATTCCCCCCGAGACACATCTTACCCAGCACGTCCCTGGACAGGTGAACTTCTTTTCCTTCATGTTGATTCCATTTTAGAGAATAAAAGAGTTTCTCACTTCAATCTTCCATTTGGTTGTCCATGCTCGCCTCTTCTCTTTTCATTCAGTGTGAAGAAAAATAGCAGAAAATTATAAAAGTAAAGAACACATTTGATTCATAATGTATTGGGAAAATAGGATGATGTTTAAGATTAAACGTAGGAGAATTGGCACAGCAAATGCTGGCCCATAATATAGAACAAGTCCATCAATGTTGAGGGATTTTTACAGGTTGATTGGTTGATTTACTACTGAATTATCTTTAAGAAGAAAAATTTTAGGGAAAAAATGATTTTAAAAAGTCTTCAACATTAAAAATTCACCTGAGAAGGGATCCCTGTGTGGCGCAGCGGTTTAGCGCCTGCCTTTGGCCCAGGGCGCGATCCTGGAGACCCGGGATCGAATCCCATGTCGGGCTCCCGGTGCATGGGGCCTGCTTCTCCCTCTGCCTGTGTCTCTGCCTCTCTTTCTCTCTCTCTGTGTGTGTGACTATCAAAAATAAATAAAAAAAATTCACCTGAGAAACTAAAATATTTACAGATGAGTGCTGTGGACAGAAGAGCATTATGAACAGTACATATGGTGTCATTTCCAGGACCACTGATGGGACCGCCGTACTTATAATACAGCTACTTAAAGTGCTAATGGAAAAGCAGATTGGATTTATTGCTTTGTCCCCCAGATAATAGTCTTGTCTTAGAGGCAATGCTGAGATAGGATTACTCTGTCTCCTTTCCTCCGGTCACTAAGGGGTCTTGGCTCTCCATTTTGGTATCTCTTCCAAAACCCTGTGTGAATGGGAAGGACAGACTGGGAGATAAAGTTTAAAGGATGTGTCCATGAATGCCCAATTGTTGTGTCTGGTAAGACAGATTGATAATCGTGGGACACATTATTCTTACTTAAACAAGAGGCCATTACAATTTTCTTTAGAAGGGAGCACTCTATGGTCATATCATTTGTCCCAGAAACAACCAAATAAACATGAGTTGCAATGATTTTCTGTTTACTTTCGGAGGAAAGGATGAAATAGATCCTTTCCTTCAAAGTTTACTCACTTCACCTGTTACACTGTAATTAGAGAGCGCGCTGTACTTGGTCTTCCAGAACAGCTACTAGAAATGACCTGGGATATTTTTTCAGGCTATTTGATTTTGATTCCTCCATTCTTAATGCTATCTTTGAGGTAGCTTTTGTATATTATGTAATATTTAGCAGTAATCTGGGGGGAAAGCCACTCCCTATTATGAGCCAGATATTTCCAAGTACCTACTTTGAGTTTTTTTTTTTTGCAATATTCTTGTTTCTTTATTAGTAGCTGCTGAGAAGGTAGTTTGTCCAATTTTTCATTGCTATAAAAACTCTACTTAATGTTTTCTCCCTCATCATTTTTTTCCCTGCTATTCATGCTTCTTTGCACAGTGCCTCCAGAATGATTGCACTTCTTGCATCACATGTGCCTAATCTGAAATTCTTTCAGAGGCACCTTGGTGACTCAGTTGGTTGAGCATCTGCCCTCAGCTCATGTCATGATCTCAGGGTCCCAGGATCAAGCGGAGTGTCTGGCATCCTGCTCAGTGGGGAGCCGGCTTCTCTCCCTTTCCCTCTGTTTCTTCCTCCCCTATTCTGGCTCCTGTGTGCTCTCATGCTCTCTCTCATATAAATATAAAGTTTTTAATAACAAATGAAACTCTTCCAGGATTGTGACTACCTTCTTCTCACAAAATTCCACTCTCCAGTCCCTTCTCTGTCATAATTGCTTTGTTTCTTAAGAGATCATATCTTTGAAACTATGAAACATGAGCAAAAGACCTGATATTACAGTTGAATGATTTTAAGGTATTAACCTGTTTATACTAGAAAATCTTTTTCAGAAGATGCTTCATTTAGTTAGAAGATGATTTCATCCAGGTATTGTGCTGCAATGCATTTGTTTTTATTAATACATCTTATTTTTTTAGAGCAGTTTTACTTTCATCATAATATATAGTGGAAACTACAGAGATACCCACCTGTCCCTCTCACTGGGACAGCCTCTCCCCCAGAGTGCTACTTGTGTTACAGTCAAATGAACCTACACTGACACATCATTATTACCCAAAATTCAGTTTACATCAGGGTTCACTGTTGCTGTTGTACATTCTGTGAGTTCTGACATGTATAATGACAATTTCCAAAATGCAGTGACATACCGAAGTTTCACTACCCTAAAAATCCTCTATGTTCTACCTATTCATCCCTCTCCTGTCTTTATTTTTTTTTAAATTAATTTTTATTGGTGTTCAATTTACCAACATACAGAATAACACCCAGTGCTCATCCCGTCAAGTGTCCCCCTCCGTGCCCGTCACCCATTCACCCCCACCCCCCGCCATCCTCCCCTTCCACCACCCCTAGTTCATTTCCCAGAGTTAGAAGTCTTTATGTTCTGTGTGGGAGATATCGGAAAGGGACACAGAACCTACTTTGAGTTTTAAAAGACGTCAACCACTTGTTGTGGCCATTTTACAAGTGATGGAAACTAGTGTCAGGTCACGTAATTTGCTCCGTGTTGTTCAGCCAATGGACTTTGTAG